>NC_041383.1:217178176-217213123 GCF_002162155.2 Triticum dicoccoides
ACAGTGAGCGGTGGGGGTGGATGAACAGGACCCCGTGGCGTTGCCTCTGGATGAACAGGACCCCGATCGATTGAGCCGGTTGGGGCTGGATGAATAGGACCCCGTGGAGGGCTGGATGAATAGGACGACCCCGTAGAGGGCTGGATGAACAATAGACGGTGGAGGGGTGCCCGTGGAGGGGTGGTTGAACAGTAGCCGGTGGAGTAGCAAGCGGTGAAGGCTGGATGAACAGGAGCCCGTGGAGGCTAGAGGAGGTCGACGGTAGCCCGTGGAGGCTGGAGGAGGTCGACGGTGGAGATGAACAATATCCCGTGGAGTCCCGTTTTGCGGTATGCCACACCCCTCCCGATGAACAGGACCCCCGTTTCAACCGTAGCACTCTAAAACAAGTCCGTTTCGTCCATTTTGCGGTATGCCACACCCCTCCCGGTCAATAGGACCCCCGTTTTGACCGTAGGAGGTCCGTTTCCTCCGTTTTGCGGTATGCCAGACCCCTCCCGATGAACAGGATCCCATTTCGAATGTGGCCGGTTGAACACAAGGCAGTTTCCTCCGTTCTGTGGTACACCAGGCCTCATTTCCATCGCCTGTTCCGTCCAAGCCGGTTGGCTCCCACGCGTTCCGTTGCCTCCGGATGAACACGACGCATTCCGTTGCCTCCCCATGAACACGAGCATTCCGTTGCCTCCCCATGAACACGACAATGACGCGGTTTCCCTGTTCCGACCCAGCCATGTACACGAGCCCTGGCCATACGTATGCACGAGTAGGCGTTTGAGACCCCGCCCGTATGTACACATACGTGGCCGTATTTTCTTTCTTGCACATTGGCCGCTGTAGGTATGTGTACATGCTACGTGCGAGCCTCTACTATGACACGTGCGCGCCTCTACATCCGCCAGTATGTACGTACACGTTCGCGACCAGAATGACAACACTACGTATGCTTCGACCAGGTGGGTCCCGACTGTCAGGCAATTCCTTGCGTGCGAAGATGTAGCTGGTGGGTCCCAGCAGTCAGGGGGGCAAATTGTTTTTTTTGCCCGGACGCACTTCCTTGCATGCGAAGATGTAGCTGGTGGGTCCCAGCAGTCAGGGGGAATACGTTTTTTTGTGAAATACAGTGGCCCGTCCGATGGGTCCCTGCTGTCAGGTGGAGGTATCATTATTTTCCGCGTAATAAGGAGGCACTTCCTTGTTGCGGCCGTGGACCTAGCTGTCAGCCTCTCCATGTACAGTCCATGTCTGATGGAAGTCATTCCTTGACCACGTTGACCACGCCGCGCCGAGAGCACCAGGGCGGTGGATGACGGCGAGGCCTAGGAAGGGGACGACGCGGAGCCGGGGAAGACACGGCAGTGGATGCCCACGCGTAGAGGAGTATGAGGGTTCACTCGTTCGGCTGCGGTGTGAGGCTGCCGTCGCTGTAGGGCCTGGCCAGTGGTGGGAATAGTAGGCGGCGGTGAGGCCTCCACGGCAGCACAACCGGCCACGGGAGGGAGGAGCAGGCGGCACGACCGGCGCTGCTTTGGGCGGCTGGAGCAAGAAGACCAGAGGTTGAAGAAGCACTACGGCCGTTGGATGGACATCGTACGGTCACTAGAGCTAGAATCGTTCATACTGACTAAGTTTACAAAGCCCTCCGTCCCCGTCAACTTAGTAGGCCCACAAGTCAGCCTCCCACCAAGGTGGGTCCCAGCTAGCAGGGGGAGTATTCATTTTTTTGTGCGTAATAAGGAGGCACTTCCGGTGGGTTCGAGCTGACAGCGGGGGGAACGTTTTTTCATGAAATACGGTGGCCCATCCGGTGGGTCCCAGCAGTCAGGAGGAAACATTTTTTTTGTGAAATAAGGTGGCCCGTCCAGTGGGTCCCTGCTGTCAGGTGGAGGAATAATTATTTTGCGCGTAATAAGGAGGCACTTCCTTGCGGCCGCCGTGGACCCAGCTGTCAGCCTCTCCACGTATAGTACTCTTCCGGTGCAAGTCGGTCGTTGACCACGTTGACCACGCCGCGCCGAGTGCACCAGGGCGGTGGAAGACGGTGAGGCCTAGGAAGGGAACGACGCGGAGCCGGGGAAGATGCATCAGTGGAAGCCCGCGCGGAGAGGAGTATGAGGGTTCACTGGTTTGGCTGCGGTGTGAGGCTGCCGTCACCGTAGAATAATAGGGGGTGTGGGTGAGTGGCGGGATGGCCTGGCCAGCGGTGGGAGTAGTATGGGGGCGGTGAGGCCTCCGCGACAGCACAGCCGACCACGGGAGGTAGGAGCAGGCGGCACGACCGGCGCTGCTTTGGGCGGCTGGAGCAAGAAGACCAGAGGTTGAAGAAGCACTACGGCCATTGGATGGACATCGTATGGTCACTGAAGCTAGAATGTTTATATTGACTAAGTTGACAAAGCCCTTGGTACGCGCCAACTTAGTAGGCCCACAGGTCAGCCTCTGAAACGATGCGCCCAGATGTCAGGGGGAGGAATCATTTTTTGGGCGGCCAAAGCTAGGAATATCCGAGATTGAAGAAGAAGCACGACATCCGTTGGATAGACATCCAACGGCCACTGCTGCTAGAACCGTGTGTTGACTATAATAAGTTGACAAAGCCTTGCATACGCGTCAACTTATTTTTTTAGGGGACGCATCAACTTAGTAGGCCCACAAGTGTGTGGCAGAGAACTTATAGCCCATTTTGGATTTGTAAGAATGTACAACCCATTTTCGAATTCTAATGGAATTTACTACAACCCATTTACAGTTTGTTAAAAGTACAACCCATTTTCTAGCTAGGACAACGATGAATAATTTCAGCCAACCATTGTAGACGGAATTCAATGAAAATTTCCCACATTTTGATGGGATCCGAAATATTTTTATCCCGAAATTTCTAGTCAGATTAAATATAAATTTGTATTACGTAAAAATCCAACAAAACATTGCGCGCAACAATGAAAATTTAAGATTTTCAATATCCATAAATAATATTTTTTGAACTAATTTCGTGTTTGGTGCATTTTTTATAGTTATTGCCCAGTTTTTATAATTACATCCCATTTATTATTTTTTAAAGCCCATTTTCCTGTTAAGCCTAATGCATCCCTCCTAGGAAAGATTTGCAGCCTAGCGGGGCGGAGAATAACAAGTTGACCTTGCCTGGGTATTCCTCAAAAAACGTATAGCTGGGCTAGCCATTTTCATCTTGAAAAAAGTTATATCTGGGCTGGATATCTGTCCTGGGCTAGACGGGCCACAGCCCGCCCAGTTAATACCCTGCTCTCCTCTGAACAACAACGAAATCATCGCCAAGAAAAACTCTGCAGTGCTCACGCCTCAAAAACACAAATACTGCTCGAGCTGCTTGGTCCCAGCTGTCGGCCGCACCTTGTGCAATTCTCTCGTTTATATTGACTACATAGGTTGACAATGGTGTGGGACCGTGATGTCAGGAAACCAGGAGGAAGAAAAAAATATAGTTGTACATAATAAGGAGGCACTTGCGTACGTACGGCTATGGCCCTAGTGGTCCCTAGTGTCATCCAGTCAAAATAAAGTCATCTCCTGAATCCTCATGTTCGTTGACGATGTTAACAATGCTCGGCGGCACGGCGAGCACAACAACTCGAAGGACGACAGAGAGGGCCTCGCGAGCCCTACGGATGGTCTGATATAGCGCCTGCTGCTCACTCAGGAAGCCAGGATCATCGGACACCTATGAGCACCTTCGAGAAACTGAGACGACATGAAACGGTAAGTCCGCGCTTGGGAGCTCTGGTTTATTTCGAACCTGTATTAACATACAAGTGTAATTTACTCGTCATCGGAAACAACGCGTAAAATACAGGCGTAATGAAACCGAGGGTCCGAGGTCTGTAAGTAAAACCGGCGGGTTACGCGTGTAATTTGAGAGACCAGTGTATATTTTACGAGGACTGCTATATGGACGACATTACCAGACAATACATGCACGACATGCGTATCATGCCATCCATGGGCAAGGATGAAACAGCAGCTAACGGCTGGATTAGCAATCGTCCGAATGTCGTTCTGCGTTTTTATCGTGTGTGAAGTACTTCCGATATTTTACTAGTCGAAATCGACCAACCAAGCGCTTCGCCCGAGACCATATGCGTTTATTTACAAGCGTCAGTTTTACAAGCGGTTTTGGTTGGAAAACGACGATCCAATCACGGCCTAATATCATGAGTTGGTCGGAAGATCATATGGTTTCACGTCTAACCTACCCGACTTGTCGTATAGGCTATGAATGAAACATAAGACGATGAACTTCTTAAGCACGGAAACAATAGAAGAGGATGATCTTCTTAACAAGCAAATAACTGGCATTAGATCGACATGCAAAACAATACGAAGCATTATTCTCAAGAGGCATGGTGAACAGCTCGTGATGCCGCATGCCACAACATTCCAAGCTCAACTTTGCAATCAAACACAAGGGCTGGCATTACATAGACAATATTCAGAACAAACTCTTAACACAGGAATATCTCAGCAGAGTAACTATTTACTTCTAAGCTGAACATAGGAATAGGAAAAAACAATCAACGCTGCTCACAGCAAGGGCGTCCCACTCAAAAATATCAAGTGCATGTCTTCTGGCTAACATCAATGAGCAAATTTTGACAAGGTTTTCCAATTCCAATATATTAAACTAAGTCTTCTTGCTAACATCAATGATTAAACTTTGACAAGCTTTTCCCATTCAAAATATGTAATGCCTATGATCATGGAGTCCTGTCGTAGCTTCTTGTACTTGTTTGGGCACTTTTTGCCCAGTGCACTCCACGTGTTATAGAATTGCCAATGCTCGCTGCAGACTAGTCATGTCACCAACGTCTAATAATACTCTGTAAAGCTTCTCAGTCATTCCTTCTGTAATGTAGCGCAAACAGTGACTGCTTCTTTTTGCAAAGTGGAACGACCAACTGGACCCAGTAATGCAGCAGTTTACCTTGGACACATTGGCTCCTTTTGTGCAGTTCAACTAAAATCGAGGTCGGAATAAAACCGAGCTTTAATTTTGATATCCCTGTAAGCAACAATAGGTATAAGGGAAACAATTACTGAGAAATAATGGTTGATGACTTGTACTCCCAGAAGAAAAGCATCTACTGATCTACCTTATCTTAATGGGAAATAAAGCAGGAGAGTAGCAATTCTCCATCAGTGTGATTCATTCATATTGACTGAGACATTATCTTAACAATGCCTTGTTTCAACATGTATAAAGAACGACAAAGCAGAAAAGTACCATTCCTAAAACAATGCAACTGATTCATTTTAACAGAGACATTATCTTAACAATACCTTGGTTAAACATGTAGAAAGAACTACAAAGCAGGATAGTACCATTCCTAACAAGTGTTGCAGTTTTGAACTAAGATTCAATAGTTAATTAATTCTGGGAGTGGCATTGCTTAATTTTACCAATGACATTAGATTAACAAAAAGCATAAACAGTTCCAGGGGAGAGTGGGCGCAATAACAATATGTGCTTCCATCTACTTATAAAGGGGGTGATGCAGAGTTTGTTGTAACAAAGCAAGAAGCATCATGTCTGGGCTGGTCCCATTTTTGTTGACTACTTAATGGGAAAAGACAGCAATACAATAGCTTCAATTCAACATTTATTTAAAACAGTACCAATACAAGTAGCACACCATCTCAAAGCACGCTGCACAATCATGTGGATGAAGGCCTATACTGACCTTTCATGAGAACACCAGGATAAAATACGAATCTACCAACACGAATAGGAAATCCAATCTTGTTTTGTGTAGTTGCACTAAAATCAAGCAAAGTGTTTCGCGTAGTGAAGCAAAATGTCGCAATAGAAACAAGTTGAATTGATATCCCTGTTTAAACAGAGGCAAAAAAGGAATCAATTACTGGCTAATAAAGGAGGATGAAACATGCGGCCACAAAAATGGTAATCCCGCCAATCCCTAACAAGTGTTGCAGGTTTGAAATAAGATTCAGTAGTTAATTCTGAGAGTGGCATTGCTTAATTTTACTAGCGACAATAGATTAACAAAAAGCATAAACAGTTCCAGGGGAGAGTTGGTGCAATAACACCATGTGCTTCCATCTACTTATAAAGGGGGTGATGCAGAGTTTGTTGTAACAAAGCAACAAGCATCATGTCTGGGTTGGTACCATCTTTGTTCACTACTTAATGGGAGAGAGCAATACAATAGCTTCAATTTAACATTTATTTAAAACAGTACCAATACAAGTAGCACAACATCTCAAAACACACTGCATGATCATGTGGATGAAGGCCAGTACCAACCTGTCATGACACTCACAAGATCAACTACAAATCTGCCAACACGAATAGGAAATCCAGTCTTGTTTTGTGCAGTTGCACTGAAATCAAGCAAACTGTTTCGAGTAGCGAAGCAAAATGTCACAATAGCAACAAGTTGAATCGATACCCCTATTTTAATATAGGCAAAAAAGGAAACAATTACTTGCCGATAAAGGAGGATGAAACAAACGATGACAGAAAGAAGCATCTAAATTATCTTGGATGGAAAACAAAGTAGGATAGTAGCATTTCTAAAACGGTTGCATTTATTCATATTAACAGAGACGTTCTCTTAAAACAAAATTCATTAAAAAAATGTAATTTACTTTTAACAGTGGCATTGCTTCAATTTTCCGGCGGCATTCTTAGATTAATAACAGCAAAATAGCTGTATGGGACATGCCAGCACCATGTGCGTCCACACGTATAAATGGGTGATGCAGAGTATGTAGCCAAGCAGCATATATGTGTTGGTCCCATATTTGTTCTCTTTGAACCTTTTTCCTATGTGAGGGCAGCAAATCTAGTCTTGCACAAACTACCCGACCCCCCCAGTTTCTTCCCCTTTTCAACAAAGAGATCGGTTCCTTACAGATGTGTGTACTGGGTTACCCCCTTTTCCCCTTTTCAACCAACGAAGCGGCTGGATAGCCAGTCTATACTACTTTCCGTCCCTCCTTTCCTCATTGAACCACGTCCTAGATTCTTGATCCAGCCCACCGCACCCTTCTTTCCTCTTTGAACCAAGACCTAGATTCGACTACAAATCGAAAAGACCCACATGTAGCTAGAGCAACGACGGTTTCAAAGAAACTTATACCTTAGGGTCATCGGGATGTGGCAAGGTGTGCGGCGGGAGGTCAGATCTTCCCACACTACGTACGGTAGTGAGGAAGAAGGGGTCGGTGGCCCTCCCGCACAAGCGCTGGGTGAAAGAGAACAGCGCAGCCGGCAGTGGATTGCCTCCCTTGCCGAAGGCGATAGAGTGAACATTGCACCTCCTCCCCTTCCTGGTGCGACGGGATACAGACGCCTCCTTCACCAGCTGCGAGGGGGGAGAGAGAGACAAGAGGCCAACGCAACCTTGTTTAGATATGGTGAAGAGAGGGTGAGAGACTGTGAATATAGCAAACCCTAGCAAATGAACGCTGAGCCTCCAGTGAGTATACATATATGTAGTGCGGCGAGAGTGTGGAGAGTGCAAACCCTAGCGAACAAGCGCTGAGGCTGCAGCTTATATATATACTACTGTAGTACGGACTAAGCTCCGTTGCCTTCACTGCACCTGCTTTTGGCTGTATGACAGGTGAGCCAGCCACATTTTGGGCCCATCTGTCATAAACCCAAAGGCAGGTGCACTATGTCAATGAAGCTGCGTCATATAGTACTCTCGTGTATACGACTAATATATAGTGGAGTCGTTTTCTTATTCTCTCCATAACAATCGTTTTAAATTGTGTAAGTATGAAACGAAACTCTTTATTTAACTTACAGTGAAGAAAACTACTACTACTTCCGATGAACTAACGATCCACGCCCACGCGTCCTGGTCGCACATCATGTCCTTCACGTGCGGTACATTACCCTCCCTTAAGTGAACAACCACACATGCGCCAAATTATCGGAAACATGTGAGAGTGTGTACAAATAAAGAATTTTAATTTCAATTATCGGAAAGGTTTGAGAGTATTCCAAAGTTTGACTTCAGTCAAATCTAATATGCAGAGTAAATAAAAATGGAGGGCTACTACGTCCATCCGGGTTTTTAGTCCACACCATTTTTTAAATCAAAGTTAATAGCTGGACAAATAAAATTACATGGGAGCTGGAGACAAAGTTGTGAGAAGGCTTAGAAATCAATACAAAACTTATGCTCTTAGTACCAACGTCGATCCTTCTTCGAGGAAACATTTAGTTCATAGCCAATTGTGTGATAAAATTGCACCAACGTGAAAGACGACTGCGTCTCCAACGCAACCAAGGTGAACTGACGAAGGATATCATCTTTGTGCGTAACAAGCAAAGAGCACTGATGGAAGACAACTTGTTTTTCATTGAAAATCGATCAGCTTCACCAGCCGACGCAACCATGAGGCGCAACCATGAGCATCGATAGGTCATCATGGTGATGCATCATCCATTTGGCATCAAGTTTGGGTGAGGCGCCTATGAAGTTCGACAAATCCTCACTGTGGTCTGTTTCTTCTCAGTAATCAAGCTTGAGGAAGGAAGAACCACGTGGCAGAGGACAGTGAGGCGGAACAACAATGGCCATCCAATTTTGTGCAGTTCCACTAAAATTGAGGAAGACATGCCTGGGTATGGAGATACGCATCGCTGTTTCCAAAATTATAAAAAGGGATATAGTGTTGTTACTTTGTTTTACAAGATTAGCAATGACATCTCAATTGTCAATAAGAATTAATGAAAAGTACACCAACAAACAGAGGCATCATAATTATCTTGATGGGTACTAAACCAGGATACCCGAGAAAAAAAGCATTTCTTCATTTAACCAGTGATAGTACTACCACCATATGGACAATGACCGCACAACCACCATGTACTTTTTGTCTAAACAACATGTATACCTCCACCGAGGCATAAATCAGGACAACTTTGAGTGGCATTTCCTCTATAATAGTACTAGTAGGTGATGTTGGACCAGCCGACGAACCCTAGCTACTATACATGGGGAGCTGGGGAGTAGTCGCATAGAAGAAAACCCGCACGCAGCGACCTGGGGAGCTGGACCAGTACAAGAAGTTATACCTCAGGTGGGTGAGATGTCATTTAGGCGGGCGGGCGGGATCTGCCCACATGATGGCAGCGAACAAGGGGTGGAGGATCTTCGTCCGCGCCAGCGCCGGCTCCGAGAGGACGGTGCGCATCGGCTTCCTCTGTCGCCGACGGCGACAACGTCAACGCTGCACCTCCTCACCTCCCGCAGCGGATGGGATTCGGCTGGATCTGTGACCACTGGTGAGGAGAGAAATAGAGTGGACACTGTCATCTTGTTTTGGTATGGAGAGGGTGAGAGAGCGAGACGCGAGAAACTCTATCAAACAAGAGGCTATAATGGAGTAAAAAAAATCTCTCCGTAGCAGTGGTTTTAAATAGAATACGCGCGTTCTCGGAAAAAAGAAACAAAAACTGGCGGACAATTTTTTAACGTACCAAGAAAGAAAACTCGATCAAAAACACGCCCCCGCTTCCAGGTCGCGAGAGTCGTCGCGCACACACACATAGACATAGACATGGATATCCATGTTTACGTAAAATTCCATTTCCATCTCCATCTCCAATCATATTTGTCCAACTGGCACATTATTTACGTTGTTAATTATATACACAGCAATATTAACGTACAACATCTCTTGTTTGGGGACGTCCGGACAGCTGCCACGGCCGGTCCTGACCAACCCGAACCCTCTTCATCACCCGCGCGTGCTTCCCGCCCGAAACGGTCAGTGCCGCATTCATGCTCGGCCAGAGCGGACGCGACCTCTCACTGGCACCGGCATTGAAGCGGCACGCCGGCCAAGAGAGCGTCGCCCGCGCCGCTTCCGGGTGCACGCAACTGCTCCGAGTTCAAAGGTCGCAATAACCGGCTACAACATGCATGTAAAAAGTTCTTGGGAGTCCGTGCTACAGCTAGCTGTCCCCCCCCCCCAACTCATGAATCTCTTCCAGTAGTGCTTGTAGTCCATGGCGCGATCCATCGACAAGCAGGCGGGAAAGTTATCGTATACTCAGTTTGCGGTGAGTGGCATGCCGAGCGACTGTGTGGGGTCTAGTCGTGGAGGAGGGTGAGACACTAACACGACAGACGTGATTTAAATGTTGGTTTTGCTTGATGGCGCGATCCAACAAAACGAAACGTTGTTTCTCTCCGTTTCCATTTTTTCTCCCGAAAAACGGAAACTTTCCACTCCATTTTCATTCCTATTCCAAGGTTGCCCCGTTACAACATTCCATAAAATACAAAGGAAAACTAATGCGCATGCTGATGCATCTCAATGATTCACAGATCATAGCCAATATTTACTTCACAACTAAAGGAAAAAGTTGTGAGAGCGTGTACGAAAGAAAAACTACTAATGGGGTTGAGGGAGTCCTGGATTAGGGGGTATCCGGACAGCGGGACTATATATTTCGTCCGGACTGTTGGAGCGTGAAGATACAAGACTCAAGACTCCGTCCCGTGTTCGGATGGGACTCTCCTTTGCGTGGAAGACAAGCTTGCGATCCGGATATTGTATTTCCTTCCTTGTAACTGACTCCGTGTAAACCCTAGCCCTCTCCGATGTCTATATAAACCGGAGAAGTTGGTCCTTAGAAGGCCGATCACAATCACAATCATAATCATCATAGGCTAGCTTCTAGGGTTTAGCCTCTACGATCTCGTGGTAGATCTACTCCTGTACTACTCATATCATCAATATCAATCAAGCAGGAAGTAGGGTTTTACCTCCATCGAGAGGGCCCGAACCTGGGTAAACATTGTGTCCCTTGCTTCCTGTTACCATCAGCCCAAGACACACAGATCGAGACCCCCTACCCGAGATCCGCCAGTTTTGACACCGACATTGGTCCTTTCATTGAGAGTTCCTTTGTGTCGTCGCTGCAAGGCTCGATGGCTTGTCTCGTTTTCGAGGACAACATTACCTCTGGGGGAGTGCTGGCTGTATGCCAAACCCTCCGACTTGGCGGCTTCATCATGGCTGCCCCATCGGCTGTCGCACCGACGATGGCTTCTCGGGTCATCACGCATAACCTTCACGTCAATTCGGAACTCACCGAACAGATGGATCCGATAGAGCTCTCCTCCCTTAATGAGCTCTTGGATCGTATCGCCGCTTTGGGAGTCGCTACGGATTATGACCGGATCAGGCTTAAACCCGACCAAAGGGACATTAAATCCCCGCCGGCCACCCATGAGATAGCGGTAGTGGAGGAACCACATACAGATTACCCCTCTATTTTGAGGACGAATTATGTCTGGATCACCGAGCTCCCTGAGCCGGACTCCCGCTCAAGGGAAGACATGACCCAGATCCTAGACTTACGATCGGGTATTGGGCCGGAAAAATTGGGAAGCACCCCGGATCCCAAGCTGTCGAACTCGGAAGCTCCCCTGCCCCTAGGCGCTAGGTCGGATCAGAATCCGGATTCAGCCACGAACACCCACCCTTACTTAAACCGTCTCTCCCATATCAGACAAGAGCCCCATGAGATAGTACATCGCTACTGGGCCAGATTCCCCCTTGTGCTAAATAAGGTCAAGGACTGTCATGAGGAGGACGCAGTCTCACTTTTCTACAAAAACTGTACGAACAAAGGAATCCTTAATGCCACAAGTCGCCGTGACGTAGTACACTTTGCTGACTTGGCAACCATAGTACAGGAATACTGTGTGATGGAAAGCACCTGGAAAACCCAAACAGAATTTTGGGATAGCCCAGCTCTCACCAAAACCTTCGTTCGAGCTAGACGGGCGAACTCTCGTAAGTCGGCCGATCCAATCCCGAAGAAGCCAAAGCCCACCCCAGGGCGTGGAACCGTATTGGAAGAATGGCTCAATGGGACATGTAAACTCCACAGTATGCCGGACACAACACCAACCCATAGCCTTAGGGCATGTTGGATACTCCGGCAGGTAGCAAAAAGTGGCTAGGATCTTCTTGTGAGTCATAAAGCAGAACAACATCCCGCCAAAGAACACAATACGGTACTAACTGTCTTCGAGACTTTCGCCTCAAACAATAGGCGCAAGCGAGCTCATCGAAGCTCCGCTGAAATCTTCCATGTGGCAAAAATAAATCCGTGGAACGACACTGCTATAACTTTCAATGCCAGTGACGAACCTCGATTCCAGACCGTCCGGGCACCAGCTACTCTGGTCCTTATCCCAATAGTGGACGGCTTTCGGCTCACTAAAGTACTCATGGACGGCGGAAGTGAATTAAACTTGATCTACGAAGAAACACTCGACAAGATGGAAATTGATAAAAGCCGCATTGAACAAAGTGGCACAACCTTTAGGGGAATTATCCCTAGTTGGGAAGCACGGTGTGCGGGAAAAATCACACTCGATGTGGTATTCGGCACCCCGGAGAATTATAGGTCCGAAGAAATCACATTTCAAGTGGATCCTTTCAGCAGCGGATACCACGCCCTTCTAGGGCAGGACGTGTTTACAAGCTTTCAAGCTATACCCCATTACGGGTACATGAAGCTTAAAATGCCCGGACCCAATGGAATCATCACTCTAGCCAGTGATCCGGACGTCGCACTTCGCGCCGAAAACAAAACCGCAGCACTAGCCCTGGAAGCATTATCCGAAGCCCTAGCAGCCGAAGAATTAACAACACTGCGTGCCACCATGGACAGGGACGACGTCATACTCGACAAGCGACCCAAGTCCACTTCATTTAAACCCGCAGAAGAGATAGTCAAATTCCAAGTCCATCCAACGGACCCCACGAAGACAGCTTCCATTGGGACACAGTTGAGCCCCGCAATGGACGTCGCACTTCGAGATTTCTTACGCGAGAATTGGGACATTTTCGCCTGGCACCCATCGGACATGCTGGGCATCCCATGCAGATTGGCCGAACACAGCCTCAATATACTAAAAGGATACAAACCTGTCAAGCAGACTCTAAGGCGGTTTTCTTAGCCCAAACGGCAAGCCATGGGGGAAGAGCTAGCCAAGCTACTCGAGGCTGTATTGATCAGAGATATCAAGCATCCGGATTGGCTGGCAAATCTGGTAATGGTACCAAAGAAGGACAAATCCTGGCGCCTATGCGTCGACTTCAAAGACCTCAACAAGGCTTGCCCCAAGGATCCCTTTCTCCTCCCTCGCATTGATCAAATCATCGACGCCACAGTAGGACACGACTCGCTGTGTTTCCTCGATGCATACTCTGGATACCATCAAATAAAGATGGCAGAGTCCGACCAAGCTGCAACAGCTTTCATAACGCCATATGGTCCTTTATGCTTCAACACTATGCCTTTCGGGCTTAAAAATGCCGGCGCAACCTATCAATGCATGATTCAAACATGCTTGGAAAAGCAAATTGGCAAAATAGTGGAGGCATATGTGGACGACGTGGTCATAAAAACAAGACACGTCGAAACCTTAATAGATGACTTGAGGCTTACGTTCGATAACCTCCAAACATACGACATCAAGCTGAACCCGGAAAAATGCGTTTTTGGTGTCCCCTCTGGGAAACTGCTGGGCTTCATCGTTTCCAGTAGAGGAATTGAAGCGAATCCGGAAAAAATCCGAGCTCTGTCGCAGTTGGCTATACCAACAAACCTCAAGCACATCCAGAAACTAGCTGGATGCATGGCCGCTTTAAGCCGCTTTATCTCCAGGTTAGGAGAAAAGGCGTTACATCTTTACCGCTTTCTTCGCCGCACGGAACACTTCATGTGGACGGATGCAGCCGCGGACGGACTGGACGAAATAAAGACCTTATTGGCCGGTAATCCAGTCCTAACAGTGCCGAATATCAGCGAACCTATGCTGCTGTACATAGCTGCAACACATCAAGTTGTAAGCGCAGTGCTCGTCATCGAACGAGAGGTTGACGGATACAAATTCCCGCTCCAGAAGCCAATTTATTACGTATCCACGGTCCTCACCCCATGCAAATCCCGATACCCACACTATCAAAAAATAGCATACGTGGTCTTCATGGCATCCCAGAAGCTACGACACTACTTTCAAGAGTGTTCGATTACGGTGGCCTCCGAAGTACCACTCAACGACATAATAAATAACCGCGATGCTATGGGCCGGATCGCTAAATGGGCCATCGAGCTCCTCCCGTTCAACATAATATACAAACCACAGCGGGCCATCAAGTCACAAGTACTAGCTGACTTTGTCGCCGAATGGACAGAAGCCGAACTCCCTAAAGAGTACGGCGCGTACTCTAACTAGATCATGCACTTCGACGGCTCTAAAATGCTGGCCAGATTGGGAGCAGGTGTAGTCCTGACGTCTCCCACTAGAGACACGGTCCAGTACGTCCTCCAAATATTATACACAGACTCCAACAATGCAGCGGAATACGAGGCTCTATTGCATTGTCTTCGGATGGCAGTCTCTATGGGCATTCAACGCCTAGAAGTGCACAGGGATTCAAACCTTGCAATATCACAAATAAACGGAGACTTTGATGCCAAGGATCCGAAAATGGCGGCCTATCGTAATGCTGTCCTCAAAATGTCAGCTCGGTTCGAGGGGCTCAAATTCCACCATGTGGCTCGAGAAAACAATCAAGCGGCGGATATCCTCGCCTGCATCGGCGCTAAACGCGACCCTGTCCCACCTAACATATTCCTGGAAAGGCTGTTCAAGCCATCCATGATACGGGAAGGGGAGTTCGGCAATACTAGCACAGATCTGAATACACCCCCCGATTCCGAACTATCAGACATAATCGGAGGCTCCACCACCGAAATAACATCTTCTGCCCACAAATTCATGGCTGTAATCACCCCGTGGACTGAGCCTTTCTTGGCCTACCTAAATAGGTAGGAGCTCCCTGAAGTCCAAAATGAAGCACGTTGCGTTATTCGGTGTTCTAAAGCTTACAAAGTCCATGAAGGGGAACTCTATAAGAAAAGTGCGACCGGAGTGGTCCAAAGGTGCATCTCCGAAGAGGAGGGCGGCAGCTCTTGGCTGAAATCCATGCCGGACTGGGCGGGCACCACGCCGCGGCTCGAGCACTAGTTAGCAAGGCCTTCCATACAGGCTTCTATTGGCCGACGGCCCGAGCAGACGCACATGACCTTGTCCAACACTGCGCCAGTTGCCAGCTCTTTGCCAATTAGAGTCATATGCCCCCTACTGCTCTCCAAACAATCCCCATAACTTGTCCCTTCGCGGTCTGGGGGCTGGATATGATCGGACCTCTTAAAGGGGCAAGCCATAAGAAAAAAATACTTATTGGTCATGGTGGACAAGTTCACCAAATGGATAGAAGCCTAAACCAGTCAAAACGGCCGAATCCGGACCAGTAATAGACTTCATATCCGGGGTCGTACACCGATACGGTGTGCCCCACAGCATCATCACTAATAATGGCTCAAATTTCACAGCCGATGAAGTGAAAACTTGGTGCGGCAAAATGGGCATTAAGCTTGACTACGCTTCCGTCTACCATCCCTAAACAAACGGTCAGGTCGAACGGGCAAACGGTCTCATCATGAGCAGCATCAAACCCAGACTAGTGCGATCCTTGATGGAGTCATACACGCACTAGGTCGAAGAGCTCAACTCCGTACTCTGGGGGCTGCGGACCACGCCGAATTGCACCACCGGATATACACCATTTTTTATGGTGTACGGCGCAGAAGTAGTACTACCCTGCGACATAATACATGATTCGCCTCGCGTACGTATGTACGAAGAGAAGGAAGCCGAGTTAGATCGGCAGGATAACTTGGATGCCCTTGAGGAGGAGCGCGACGTCGCAAAAGCCCCCTCCGCATTCTATCAGCAGCAGGCTCGATGGTACCAAAGCAGAGAAGTGCGGGCCAAAACTTATAATATTGGCGAACTCGTTCTACGCCTACCAGAGAAGAAGAAGGACAAGCTCAAACCTAAGTGGGAAGGTCCCTTCGTCATTGATAGAGTTCTCACCGGAGGAGCATACCGCTTACGTAGTGCATCCGATAACAGACTCGAGTCGAACCCATGGAACGCGGCCAGACTCCGGAGATTCTACGCCTAGCGCCGGACTCAGCGTTCGTCTCCTTACCCCCTCCCATTTTAATTATGCTCCCTCCCTTTTCCTTTCTCGACCTTTTTTCTCTTCACACAAAGTACTTAATACAGTAGGACGCCCGGATCACTCCGGCCGCACTATGTGTGTAAGCCATACCAGGGGGCTTCCTATACGGAAGCTAAATATAATTACTTTAATGGCTTTTTTGCCCATCACATATGCGTTCTTTTTCCATATGTGCCTTTTCTTCACCACTATATGCATCGATATGACTTAAGATGTGGCCAAGCTGGGTTGCCTGGCTCTTGTGTTTATGCCCTACATTCCCATTAATTCGGCTAGGGCATAAGGGGAGCACCTCTGTGATTGTTACTGCCGGTTCAACCGGATGTGTACCTCAGACTGGGTGAAGCCGAAAGCTAGAGTCCTTAAGGGAATATTCGGTCGGTGAACAAAAGATGTATTCGTTTATGTTCGATTTAGGGTTCCGGCAGACCCTCAAGGTTCGAACTCTGGGGTGCGCGCGGAGATCACACCTACTGCCTACCCGTGTCTCGTCGCCTCACAAGGATCTAAACTACATGAAGAACAACACAAAGGACACAAGGTTTATACTGGTTCGGGCCACCATTGTGGTGTAACACCCTACTCCAGTGTGTGGTGTGTGGATTGCCTCTAGGGCTGATGATGAATAGTACAAGGAAGAACAGCCTCGCGAGGGTCCGTTCCCGGCTGGTGCGATGAACTGCTAGGGGGAGTTCAGTCGCTTCTCTCTATCTATCTATTTTATAGGTGGAGGCCCTGGGCCTCTTCCCAAATATTGAGCGGGAAGGGCGCCAACAGTTGTCCATTTTGAAGGGGAACATCTAGTACACTTATCCTGACTAAAGTTGGTCCTCGCCTGCCAAAGACCCTGACGATGACGCTGGCTTGGGCTCCACGATGACCTCCGTCCTGCCGTCCTGCTGGTCTTGGTCTTGTTGCACCGAAATGGTTGCCTTTGCTTGATACTCTTGCCTGAGGAAACAAGGACTTTGCGTAGGCTGGCGCCCGCCTGGCGCCCACCTGGCCTTGGTCGTCACGGCTTGCGTCATGGGCACCTTGTGAGGTACCCCGCCTTGATCTCTCCGCCTCCTCGCGAGCCAGCCTGACGAGGCTGTGCCCGAGGAAGCCTCCTGTTGCCCGCCCCGCGAGGCTTGGCCCCTCGCGAGGGTCTTGAGGATGTGTAGATGAAGATGGGCCGTATTGGGCCACTCCTTGAGCCACGCCGCAGGCCGCATGCAGGCAAGTCTGGGTACCCCCGTCCCCAGAATGCCGACAGTAGCCCCCGGGCCCAAGGCGAGCCCGGACTTGGCTTAGCAGGGAAGCGAAGGGGCAAGTACGAAGCGCCGCGGGTCCCATCAGCCTGCGGCCTTGGGCGCGGCGTGGCGGTTGATTGGAAGTGGGCGTCTTGGCTCCCCCATGACGCCTCGGTAACTACACGACTTGACAAGTCCCTGTACGCAAATCCGGTCATGATTACCAGCGATCGGGGAGGCCGGTGGTTGGCCTCCCCTGGCTATATGTACGGAACGGTGCGGCCTTTCCCAGTTCATCCCTCCTTGCTACTCTCCTTCTTCTTCTAGGTTCTCGGCCGCAGAGAAAGGGAAGGCCCGCCAGGAAGGGCCCGGCTCCCTCCGGCCAAGCGTGGCCGGGGCCGCCCTCGCAAGCACCCTACGGCCCCTGCTGCGGCCTCCCGTGGCCGTGGAAACAGCCCTCTGCGCAGCGGTGGGCGTCCGGCTGCCATCGAGAGGTACGCTGGGGCTGCGCGACCCCCAAGGCTGCGCTTTCGCTCGGTGGAGATGCTGCCGGAGTTCGTCGTGTGGTCAGCGGACCCGACCGGCACCTGGCTCCAGCTCCCCCGCTTCTTCATAGGTGAACTTCCGGCTGGCGCCCCGGGCGGCCTTTGGCTTCAGGCAGATGGTTGCTGCAGCAGGGCCTCTTGGGCTACTCTGGAGGTCTCCACCGCCGGGGAGGCGGCCTTGACCCGCGGCTGGCAAACATTTGCTCGCGCACGCGGCCTGTGCCGACGATGCACTCTACACTTCAAGTTTGACGGCGATGCCACCCTCTACGTGAGGGTGTTTGGGGAAGACGGCCGTCGTGCCGGATGCTGCCCCGAAGATGATAACCGCGGCCGCGCGCCCAGCCCCGGCGTTGGTCGGGGTGAAGGTGGCAGAGGGCGCGCGGGCAGCGGTGCCCGAGACCCGCCAAGCTCTGGTGACTCCCCTTCGGACGGCAGCTCCTTCAGTAGCGATCGCGACCAGCCCCCTCGTTGCTGCGCTCGCCTGGGAGAGGGCAGCGGGTCGGTCCGATGCCACACTTCGGTGAAGCGGGAGGCAGAATCCAGCTGAGCTCCAGAGGCAGTACGAGTCTTTGCTGAGAGTTGGCGCCGGGCAAGTCGTGCCCCCTTTTGCTTTCCTTTTTTTCCTGCGCAAAAAGAATGTAGTCTGGTGCCCCCACGGGGGTGTGTTGAACTGTCGTTGTTTAATTGGCGTGCTGTTTCTACCGTTTCTGTGCTATATTTTTGTTCCGCGTGTTTAAGCGTGGAAATCACTTATCTTGGGGGGAAGCTCATTGCGATCCTCGCCTCCTGAGGCTAGGGCCTTGTCATGCGCCTTGTGTCCTGCAGGATTTAGTCAGTAGGGATAGTCTCCAACCTAGGTAGCAAGGACAACTAACCCAAGCCCCGTGACTATGTCGCGATGCCCGTGGGGCACGGAATGGGAGCGGTGCTCCCGCAGCGGACTCGGATAAGGAAGTTCCAAACCACCGGGGCAGAAAACACTCGCGAGGGTGCCCATGTTCCTCCCTCGTGAGACTTCGTGCGAGAGAAAACGAAAACAAGCAAGTGAAACAGACGAGGGGTCGCGAGTTCGAAACGGTAACAGCTTCAGAAAAACTTCAAATAGAAACAAACAAGCCAACTGCGGAAAGCAAATGAAAGAAGCCGTGTCCGGCACCTAGTCTAGTCTTCGACGTCTTCTCACCAACGCGGAGCTAAGTGCTGCCACTAGGCGTGGGAGGGAGCCCCCGAGGCCCGAGGGCGGCACTCCGGAGACTCCGGGGCGTGTACAACCCCACTCATTATTACGTGAGAGTGTCACGGGCGGCGAGCTTCACAGGCGTTTGCCTTCTTCACAGGCACCGGGCCTTTTCCAAAACGCAGCTACTTCACAGGCATTCGCCTTCTTCACAGGCACTGGGCCTTTTCCAAAACGCAGCTACTTCAGAGGCATTCGCCTTCTTCACAGGCACCGGGCCTTTTCCAAAATGCTGCAACTTCACAGGCATTCGACTTCTTCACAGGCACCGGGCCTTTTCCAAAATGCTGCAACTTCACAGGCATTCGCCTTCTTCACAGGCACCGGGCCTTTTTCAGGGGTAAAACCTTCGGAGATGTTGGATGTTCCACGCGTTCTGGATGGGCACCCCCTCCTGGGTCTCCAAGCGTGCGGAGCCGGGCCTAGAAACATGAACAACCTTAAACGGGCCCTCCCACATGGGAGAGAGCTTATGCAGCCCCTCCCTGGAAAGAGCCCGTCTGAGCATGAGGTCCTCTACCTCAAGAGTCCTGGGGCGGATGTTGCGGCAGTGGTATCGCCGCAGTGCTTGTTGGTATCTTGCTGCCCGCAGCGCGGCCTCTCGGCGATGCTCCTCCCCCAGCAAGAGAACCGTCCCCCACATGGCGTCCTGCTGCGCTTCGTCGAACGCCAGGACCCGCGCGGAACGACGTCTGACCTCGTGAGGGAGAACGGCTTCAGCTCCATAAACCAGAAAGAACGGGGTCTCGCCAGTCGGCTTGGTTGTGGTCGTGCGGATTGACCACAGCATGGACTGGAGCTCGTCGTACCGGCCCCTGCCGCAGGCCTCCAGCTTCTTTTTGAAGGTCCTAGTCTTGAGGCCCCTCAAGACCTCTGCGTTGGCTCGCTCGGCCTGACCGTTGCTTCCCGGGTGTGCCACCGAAGCATAGCATATCTGCGTTCCAAGGTTAGCACAGTATGTTTTGAAGAGGTTACTGGTGAACTGCGAACCGTTGTCGGTGATGATGCGGTTCGGCACCCCGAATCGGCTCACGAGGCCCTTGATGAATTTGACCGCGGAGCCTGCGGGGATGGTGCGGACAGCTTCCACCTCAGCCCATTTGGTGAACTTGTCCACAACGACGTAGAGGTAGCGGTAGCCTCTTGGTGCCCGAGGGAACGGACCCAGGATATCCAGTCCCTAGACTGCGAAGGGCCATGAGTGGGGTATAGTCTGCAGACCTCCCGCCGGCTGATGGATCTGCTTGGCGTGGAACTAATAGGCCTCACAAGCTTTCACCAGTTCCACAGCGTCATTGAGTGCCGTGGGCCAATAGAACCCGCTGCGGAACGCCTTGCCAACGAGGGTTCATGACAACGAGTGATGCCCACAGTCACCACCATGTATTTCTGCCAGTAGCTCCTTCCCTTGCTCCCTGGAAATGCAACGTAGGGACACATCATTCGGTCGTCTTCGGTAGAGCTCTCCATCCTTGAGGCAGTATGATGTGGCCTGCCGTGCCACACGCTCCGCTTCCTCCTCCTTTTCCGGCAATGTGCCTTGTGTCAGGTAACTCCTGAGCTCCATGATCCAGCACCCCTCCTGAGGTTCCAGCGCCAGGAGCACGCGCGCTCCTGAGGTCGGGCCGCAGACCGGGGCTCCCGAGGCAGGCGGCTGGGGGAGCTCCCCCCGAGGCTGCGCCGTGCTTGACAGTGATGGCGTCGCCGTGGCCTTGAAGAGCCGCTCCTCGAAGATGCCGGGCTCTTGAGGTAGCCGCATGGATGCCCTTTTGGCGATGTCATCAGCCTCTTGATTGGTGCCGCGAGGCACATGCTGCAACTCCAACCCCCAAAACTGCTTCTCCATCCTGCGGACCTCCGTGAGGTAGGATTCCATGTGCTCGTCCTTTGGTTCATATACTTTGTTGGAGAAGTTGACGAGGAGCTGCAAATCACCATTGATGGTGAGGCGCTTCACCCCCAGGGCGACTGCAGCCTTCAGGCCTGCTATCAGGCCTTCGTATTCTACTATGTTGTTGGAGACCTTTTCCCCCTGCTGGAAACAGAGTTGGACGGCATAGTAGAGCTTGTCTTGCGTGGGAGATACGAGCACCGCACCAGCCCTTGCGCCATGTCGGGAGAACGCCCCGTTGAAGTGCATGACCCATCCTTCCGGTGCCTCGCTCCCTGGGGAGAGCGATCGATCCTCGCCAGCCTCGAGGCCTGGCGCCTCTGCCCATTCCTCCATGAAGTTCGCAAGCGCGGCCCCCTTGATGACTCTGGTTGTGCTAAATTCTATCTGAAACGCTTGCAGCTCGATGTTCCACTCAGCGACTCTTCTGACTGAGTTGGGGCTCCTGAGCACCCTTTCCAAGGGGTATGCTGAGACAACCTTGATGGGATGGCCTTGGAAATAGTGCCACAGCTTGCGCGAGGCCACCAATAGCGCGAGGAGGAGTTTCTGAGACATGGGGTACCGTGCCCTTGCGTCCCGTAACACCGTGCTGACGAAGTATACAGGGTGCTCGACTAGGTTGGGAGTGCTGGCGCCGCTAGCATCCTCCGGAGGCCGTGGCTCCTCCTGAGACAACGGAGCCCCCAGCGACTGGTCGCCTGGAGGAGGGGCCTCCTTTGTTTCGGGTGTGCTTCCCTGCTATGGCTGGTCCTTCTCGGCTGCAGCCGCGGTCTCTGTGAGGCCCTCTTGGCCCTGCTTTGCTTTATCCCGGATGGTTGCTGCGGCCTTGGTCCTACGATACTCCCTAACAGCCACCAGGGCTGCGCTGGCAGAGTAGGGGGTGGCCGCAAGGTAGAGCACCAGGGGTTCCTGAGGACGTGGAGCCACCATCACCGGGGGGTTGGTCAAGTACCTTTTGAGACCCTAGAACGCCTTGTCGGCCTATTCAGTCCATTCAAAGGGGCCCTTCTTCTTCATCATCTTGAAGAAGGGCAACGCTCGTTCCCCCAGCTTGGAGATGAAGCGCCCTAGTGCGGTCGCGCGCCCGGTGAGCTTCTGCATTTCTCTGAGGGTCTTCGGCGGGCTCATGTCCTCGACTGCTTTTACCTTTTCTGGGTTGGCCTCGATGCCCCGGTGGGATACGAGGAAACCCAGGAGCTTGCCCCAGGGGACTCCAAACACACACTTCTCCGGGTTGAGCCGCAGGTCCTCTTCGTTTAGGCTCGCGAAGGTTTCCTCCAAGTCCTGTATCAGGGTTTTTGCCTCCCGAGACTTCACCAAAATGTCATCAACGTAAGCCTCAACATTCCTCCTGAGTTGCCGACCCAAGGCAATGTGCATCAGCCGCTGAAAGGTCGCACCGGCATTGCGCAGCCCGAACGGCATGCATGTATAGCAGTACACTCCGCACGGGGTCAGGAAGGCCGTCTTTTCTACATCTTCTACTGCCATCTTGATCTGGTGGTAGCCGGAGAAGGCATCCAGGAAGCACAACAAGTCGCACTCAGCGGTGGAGTCGATGATCTGGTCGATGCGAGGGAGCGGGAACGGATCCTGGGGGCAGGCCTTGTTTAGGTTGGTGAAGTTGACACACATGCATTCCTTTCCCCCCTTCTTCGACACGACAACCGGGTTAGCCAACCAATCTGGGTAACGGACCTCGCGAATGACCCCCGCCGCCTCCAACTTGCGGGTCTCTTGGACGATGAAAGCTTGCTTCTTAGTGGACTGCCGCCTCGCCTTCTGCTTCACGGGGCGCACATTGGGGCACATGTTGAGGTGATGCTCAATTACGCCCCTCGGGACCCCTGCCAGCTGATCAGGGTTCCCACGCGAATACCTTCTTGTTCACGCGTAGGAACTTCACCAAGGCTTCCTCCTGTTCGGGCTCGAGGTTGGCGCCTATGGTGAAGGTGGCGCTGGTAGATCCGTCTTAGTCGACCAGTACCTGCTTGGTTTCCGCCTTGTCCTGAGTGAATAGTTGCTTCTTCTTGGCCGGTGCAGCCCCCTTGGGTTCGGGGGCGTCTGAGTCGGCGGGTTGTGCCACTGCCGCGGCCTTGAAGGCGAGCTTGAGCGCTTGCAATGCATCCCCGGTGTCTCCAGACACGGTGAGGACGCTAGTACTCCCGAGCATCTTCATGAGATTGTACGCTGGGTGAGTTGCGGCCATGAACCGGGCTAGTGCTGGGTAACCAAGGATGGCGTTGTATGGGAGGCCGATGGGGGCGATGTCGAAGTCGATTAGCTCCGTGCGGAAGTTGTCGTAGGTGCCGAAGGTCACGGGAAGGCGGATCTGCCCCAGGGAGCCGATGGAGCCGCCTCCGACGCCCAAGAAGGGCCTGCTGGGCTGCAGCCGCTCCAACGGTACGTGGAGAAGGCTGAAGGCCTCCACTGAGAGCACGCTGAGGCCAGCACCGCCGTCGATGAGGGTCCTGGTGACGGCCACCTGGCAGATGGTGGGGGTGCATAGCATTGGGAGCGTGCCCGAGCAGGCCGAGTTGGAGGGGTGATCATCCGAGTTGAAGGCCAGGTCGGCTTCAGGCGCCGCCCAGCCCGGAGGCGCCCCATGCGACGCGGAAGCGACGCCGATCTAGCGGACGAATGACTTGATGTGGCGGCCTGAAGGTGGTGCCTGTGAGCCACATAGGAGAGCTGCGAAGACCGGGGGCGCCGATGCAGCATACTGGGCGAGGAAGAGGCTGTGCAGCTCCCCCCAGGAGGCCACGGAAGCCGTCGGCAGGTGGAGCAGCCACATGCGCGGGACGCCGGTGAATGCCATGGGAAACCAGTTGGCCATGACCTTGTCGTCGCCCCCGGCCTCGAGGACGGCCTCCTCGTATGCCAGCAGGAAAGCCAGCGGATCGGCCGTCCCATTGTAGTGCGGTGGCATCTCTGGCTTGAACTTGTTCGGCCATTGCACCCGTCGCAAGGCGGGGGCCAAGGCTCGGAGCCCCCTGGCCCCCATGCTGGCGCCGGCGACCGGGGCGGGCGGCACGTTGCCCATCATGAGGGCGAATCGCGGTGTTGGCGGAGCGCTGGTTGGTGGAAGGGAAAGCTCCGGCGCACCCCTACCTGGCGCGCCAAATGTCGGATTTAGGGTTCTGGCAGACCCTCAAGGTTCGAACTCTGGGGTGCGCGCGGAGATCACACCTACTGCCTACCCGTGTCTCGTCGCCTCGCAAGGATCTAAACTACACGAAGAACAACACAAAGGACACAAGGTTTATACTGGTTCGGGCCACCATTGTGGTGTAACACCCTACTCCAGTGTGTGGTGTGTGGATTGCCTCTGGGGCTGATGATGAATAGTACAAGGAAGAACAGCCTCGCGAGGGTCCATTCTTGGCTGGTGCGATGAACTGCTAGGGGGAGTTCAGTCGCTTCTCTCTCTCTCTCTCTCTCTCTCTCTCTCTCTCTCTCTCTCTCTCTCTCTCTCTCTCTCTATCTTTCTATCCTTGTTCTCCCCATCCCCTTACCCTGTGGGTGGCTAGTCCTATTTATAGGTGGAGGCCCTAGGCCTCTTCCCAAATATTGAGCGGGAAGGGCGCCAACAGTTGGCCATTTTGAAGTGGAACATCTAGTACACTTATCCTGACTAAAGTTGGTCCTCGCCTGCAAAAGACCCTGACGATGACGCCGGCTTGGGCTCCACGATGACCTCCATCCTGCCGTCCTGCTGGTCTTGGTCTTGTTGCACCGAAATGGTTGACTTTGCTTGATACTCTTGCCTGCGCTTGTCCCCTTTGCACCAAAGAGGAAACAAGGACTCTGCGTAGGCCGGCGCCCGCCTGGCCTTGGTCGTCATGGCTTGCGTCATGGGCACCTCGTGAGGTACCTCGCCTTGATCTCTCCACCTCCTCGCGAGCCAGCCTGACGAGGCTGTGCCCGAGGAAGCCTCCTGTTGCCCGCCCCGCGAGGCTTGGCCCCTCGCGAGGGTCTTGAGCATGTGTTGATGAAGATGGGCCGTACCGGGCCACTCCTTGAGCCACGCCGCAGGCCGCAGGCAGGCAAGTCTGGGTACCCCCGTTCCCAGAATGCCGACAGTTTTTTACAACACAAATCCCTAGAAGTTTTGTATCCTGCGTCCTGGTTCGCAGTCCGGACATGTGCATCGTTGCATGCGTACCTAGGGAAAGGAACCCCTAACGAAACTATTCTCCCTGGAAGATGTTTCTTACTATCCATGTAATATAACATAACTAGCTGGGTACTTGTCTATTCAAGCACTTATGACCCCTATGCCTGGTTTCCATGCATACCCCGGTTCTGTATAACTGAGCGGGTATTCGGACACAACCCGGACTGTAGGATTCGGGGGCTGAAGCAAAAAGGTACGCCATGACAAATGATTTTAATCCGGCTAGGGACTACGTATGTCCATTGAATTACACAGTCACTTGGACTGACTATATTCCTCCTCTATACCATCCAACAAGCTATCTAGCTTACAATCCTGTTGAGAATACTTTGCGGCTAACGCTAGCTGGTCATACACCAGACTCACGGGAATTTCTTGCCCATCTGGCCCCGCCGGTTCGACTTCGGCCATATGGTTCGGATCTAGCTTGCTGTAGCACTTCTTCACCATAGCCCAGGCTTCTCTTGCACCTTGCCAGCAGGCTGACATCTTCCACAATCGAAAGCGCTGCCGTGCTCCTTGAAGCATATCCACAAGCTCCACCATGCCATTCGGCAGGAAGCTTGATGGCCACAAGGCCTGAGCAACGCCATGCATCACCTGCCGAGCTCGCTCGTGCAGTTGCGAGAGGTCTTTCAGTAAATCACCTGTAGACGAGGGCATCTCCTCCTCAGGGCGGCCCGTTAACTTTCCTGCAAGTAAAATTCTTTCAATATGCTTCCTCGCCGAGCTATACTACAGTTCATCTGGGCACTTACCATAAATGTCGCGTTGAAGCCTTTTGTTCTCCTTCACAGAGTCCGCTAGCTGAGCGCGGACGTTTTTTAATTCCACGTCCAGCCAGATATTGGCATCTTGAAGATTGTTCTTCTCCTGCCTAACTTGCGTAAGAACGCGCTCGCCAGCCTTTAGATGCCTTTTGAGATGCGACTCGTCATCTCTTACGCCCTCCGGATTAACCCCGAGATTGTCTGCAGAATTTTCTGTTAGACTTGTCATACCAGCCACTTACTAACTGGTGCATCTTCGTACAATTGAGACAAATGTTACCAGATGAGGCCTTCTGGGATTCCTCTAACTTGGCAACCATGGCCCTCAGCTGGGCCTTGCACTTCTCCAGCTCCCGAGACAATTGCTCATTCTTATCTACAAGGACCTGTGCATAAATTGATCCTTAAAATAGTTGTTCCAACCGTTTCAAGTATCAGGGGCTACTGCTATACATGCTTATCAAATTTTCTTACCCGTATATCTTTGGTATACTGGTCCGTCGCTCGGGCAAGCCCGCCTTGAGCAGCTCGGATGTATGCATCTCCCGAATTGAAAGCATTAAATGCCTCTTCAGAAAAGATGTTGTTGCAAAGTACGGACCGTCGGCGCTGGTGATTCATGGCGCTCTCTACTTCGGAATTCGTGGCAGAGAGCATATCGGTGTCCTCTATCGGAGAACTATGCGGCATCGGCCCCACGTCCACTTCCTCTCTCGAAGCCGGTTCTGGAATCCGGCTGGTAGAGGCGTGATTGGCAGGATCCCCGGATATAGTCCGGCTACTCCTCTTCCTGCCAGGACACGAAGGGCACTGTTACACTTCAAATACAATAATCGCAGAACAGGTTTTTTCCTTACCTCCGTAGCGGCATTTCGACCCTGACCGCCTTCCTCTTGAGCCTGCCCGATCTGGGCGCCCGTTGCCGACGGGTCCCTAGGGGACTCGGCCCCACGCTCTGACCGTCGTCTCTGTGAAAACACGACACTTCAGGGGTAAGGCATGACATCAGAAAGGAGTCCTCTTCGGAGGATAGAGTTTTCGGCTTGGCTTACACGCGACGTAGGTAGCCGTCCAGGATAATCGGCAATAATAGCCATGGAGGCGCCATCGCAGCTCGCCTTATAAAATATCCCGTTGACAAGCTCCACGGTAATATCCGGATCTTCTTCGAGTCCTGGATCGAGGGCCCTTCTGGGGTCCTCTGGCTGCGGGGAAGGGCAGGAGATTCCTTCTATGGCCCTCCTTAGTTCCTGCTCGGAAATGTCGAGGCAGATAATCTTAGCAAAGAACGCCACAATAAGTGAAGCGGGAAAAGGAATGACGACTTACCCAGTTTGGGGGGTTGTACATGGAGAATCCATCCCGCAGTTTAATGTGAAGGAATTCTTCTTCTTCTCCTTTATACAGGTCGGATAATATCCTCGCCAGAGCAGTGGCGGAGTCCGGACCCTTACGGCCACAACAGGTGGCATCATCTTCCCCGTTGTAGTGCCACATGGGCTTCCCCCGATATTGACGTGGTTGCACTCCCCGCATTATGCTTATTGCCATAACCTCGGCTATCGTCAGTCCGGATTTGGCCAGTAACTTTATCCTGCTCATCAGGAAGTGTATTTCCCTAGTATCCTCCTCTTGGGGGCCCCGAGGGCGCCAGCTTCGACGTGCCCTCGGTGGAGCATTACTGAACTTGGGGAGACCTGTCTGAACTAGACCCAGAAGGGGAACGTCATCAACATAGAACCACTCAGAAGGCCAGTTCTCTGGTGCCTTCTTGGGAGTGCCAGATAGGTATCCGGTCTCGACAATGCGCCATACTTCGGCCCCGCCCACTTGACATAGGGATTCTCCCTGGTTGCGAGGGACAAGGCAGAACAGCTTCTTCCATAACCTGAAGTGAGCCTCACAGCCTAGAAATAGCTCACAAAGGGCAACGTATCCTGCTATATGTAGCACGGAGGCAGGGGTGAAGTTGTGCAACTGGAGGCTGTAGAACTCCAGGAGCCCGCGAAGGAACGGGTGGATGGGAAACACGATGCCCCTTAGCAGATGCGGGATGAGGCATATTCGGTCCTCTGGAGATGGATTAGGAGATGCCTCCGCTTGTTCCCCGACATTATAGGTGGCTATTCCGGCTCGGACGGGGACCATGAACGCCGGTGGGAGAAACCCTTGGGTTTGTAAGGATGCGTTTGGTTGAAGGTGTCGTATGAATGGTTTGGGACCGTTCAATTTTTTTGGGATTGAACCATTCAATTCATGTGTTTGGCTGAATATAAGTGGTGAGCTAATTATTTAGGACGGGACCACCAGTCATGCTCACATAGTCATGCATGCAAAGGGTGGCCATTTGATTCGACCGATTTGGTTGGGTGGAACGGTTCAGCATCTTCATGGCATATTCTCTTTTTTTGGCTCGAACCATTCATGTGCTTTATAACCAAACATGTCTATTTTTTGAACGATCCCAACCCATTCATGACCGCCCTTGCAACCAAACGCACCCTAACTCTATCAAACGGCTATGAGGAACTGAACACTCTTCCCAGTCCCCCGGCTTGGAGAGAGGAGAGCGAGAAGAAGAGCTGCGACGACCGGCCATGTTGGAATGGTTTTTCCGGAGCGCTCTGTTGGATGCTTGCTCGAGGGGGGAGAGTGAGGTTTGGATCTGAGAATCCCCGTCTCTTAAAATAGACGATTAACCCGAAGGATCAGGCGTGGCGAATGCAAAAATGCCTCGGCTCCTCGCATTTGCTCGACACGTGGAGATGGTCATTATTGAGGTACAGAAGCCGATGAGTACAACATTGATGGGAAGCCGGACACTATTCGTCGTGATAGGTACTTTGGAGTATTCGGAGATGGAACCTGCCTTGCAATGCCGAAGACAAAACTGCGCGTCAGACTCATCATCATTGAAGCCTGGTTCAGGGGCTACCGAGGGAGTCCTGGATTAGGGGGTATCCGGACGGCCGGACTATATATTTCGTCCGGACTGTTGGAGCATGAAGATACAAGACTCAAGACTCCGTCCCGTTTCTGGATGGTACTCTCCTTTGTGTAGAAGACAAGCTTGGCGATCCGGATATTGTATTTCCTTCCCTGTAACCGACTCCATGTAAACCCTAGCCCTCTCTGATGTCTATATAAACCGGAGAGGTTGGTCCTTAGAAGGCCGATCACAATCACAATCATAATCATCATAGGCCAGCTTCTAGGGTTTGGCCTCTAGGATCTCGTGGTAGATTTACTCTTGTACTACTCATATCATCAATATCAATCAAGCAGGAAGTAGGGTTTTACCTCCATCGAGAGGGCCCGAACCTGGGTAAACATTGTGTCCCTTGCTTCCTGTTACCATCAGCCTAAGACGCACAGATCGGGACCCCCTACCCGAGATCCGTCGGTTTTGACACCGACAGGGGTCACTACGACTTAAACCCTAAACCCTAAACATGAATTAATTTCCTGGCCAGGTAGAACCTGTCGAAGAAAAGATGGCTGGCACCCTCGGATCATACGATGCTTTTGTGTAGTTCCACTAAAATCGACCTGAGCATCCCTGATGGCAAAGATATTGAAGAAGTGTGATTAGAATAATAGTACTGGCACTAGTTTATGAGACATAAACTCATCACAAGTAGAAGACGGTAGAAGTAGAGAAAGATCGACATGGAGATGGAGCTGTGGCAGTGGAGCAAGCCAGCTCCAAAAGGAAGATGGACTACCTAGGACATCGGGCTATAGCTAGAAGGGCGGTTGGGACGCGGCATCGGCCCATACCGCGGTGACCCCCGATTGGGACACACCGACTGTGGGTTTTCTCCCTCGCCGATGTCGACCGCGTCTACGCAAAACATTGTTCCCTTCCCCCAGCTGCGGGGTTAGGCCCATCGTTCTATGCTTGTGAAGAGAGCAACCTAAGCAAGCAGGCTTGTAGCTTAGGCTCATGCTAGTGTATATATAGTGGTTTTCTTTTTCTCTCCATATCAACCATTTTATATTGCGTACGTGTCATTAAAGAGTGAAATGATGGTTGCTTCTTCCGACTAACTTACTGTGTGATTTGACTGCTCCTTAGTGGCCCCTACACGTACTCCCCCTACGTGTATGCAATAGTCACACATACACATGGACGCAAAAACGCGCGCGACACCCTAATGCATGCATGTACGAGAACACGACGGAACACACACAGTCACGCTCAAGTGCTCAACCTACACGTGCATGCACACGCATACTCAGTCAGGGTGAGCTAGTGACCGTATGAACACCGGAAAATATATATATTGAGCGCAATGAGCATATTATGAAGTCCATTGACTGTATTTTTACAAATATACAGTGATAGACAGTGTATTTATCTCGTTTGAAATTAAGACATATTAACCAGAGAGGAGGCAGTATGGACTAGCATTACTTTGCCGTGTCCCGTCAACTTGCCGAACGAGGAGAAGGTTGTAGGACGGGAGAAGCTTGCGCGCGGTGGCTCGCAGGACAAGGAGAAACTTTTGACTAATGCAAGCTCTCCCTCGCTCAAGCAGTGGACATGCAACAGTTAATTCGGTGTCAGATTTCCAGAAGCATACACTATACTACTAGTGCTATTATTGTTCGACTTCCCGAATAGGCGAATAGCCAAGCGCAAAGTTTACTAGTATACTAGTACTACTACTATAGTCTATAGAGGTATGTACTATACTAGTACTAGAAACCGGATGGAGGAACATCTGCACTCTTATTATAGTTTTAAAATGTGATCCAGCAATCTTCAACACATTTGGTTCTCTTCGAGGGTTCTCGCATGTGATAATGGAAGTTGATTGCATGGAACACTTGCCACAATTCTCCCTTAATTCTGGCTCATATCCTGTTACAAATAGGAACGCTCGGTAATATTTCCTCTTTTTTTGTTGGCCCTATTTGGATCCCTAAGTTAGAGTTAGTTTTAGTTAGTTGAGGCTCAAATAACCCAAAAGTATCCAAACATGATGGGTTAGTTTGGATTAGTTGGATCTAACCCACCCCAAAAAACTAGCCCACACTAGAGGAGCTTATTTGGGTTAGTTATCCTAGGCCCACTAGAAAAATTAGTAAAAAATGTTACCCCTCCCATCCAAACAGGATCCAAAGTAGTCAAATGACTGAGAAAGAATATTTATTGCCAATCTAACCCTACCATCCAAACAGCTCTTTGGTTAGAGTTAGTTTAAGGTTAGTTCAAGGTTAGAATCTAACTCTAACCTCTAACTCAGTTAGAGTATCCAAACAGGGCCGTTATTCAGCATGTAAACAGGTCAGCAAACCTTGCGGCGCATCTTCGTGCGAACCGTGCTTGCTGCACTTTGAATGTGGCCGAGAGCTAGGTTGATGAAACACCTCGCTTCCTACTTATTTTTTTTGCGGGGTACCTCGCTTCCTAGTGACCAGTGTCTTGGCTGATCTTCCTAAGAATGCTTATATATGAATAAAGCTCTCTCACTTACCCGCAAAAGATTAAGCCATATTAACTGGAAATGAGGGAGTATGGACTAGCACTACTTTTTGGTGTGTCCCGTCAACTCACAGAATGAGGAGAAGCTCGCAGGACAAGGTGAAGCTCGCTTACGCCTTTTGAGTAATGCAACCTACCCTCGATGGACATGCATCAGTCCATTCGGTGTCAGATTGTCAGAGGCATACACTGTAGTACCCAACATGCGGAGTACCATCATTGTTCGAGTTCACGAAGAGGCGAAGAGCCAAGCGCAGTAGTACGAGTAGTACTACTACTAGAACCACATGGTGGAGCATCTGTACTCTTATTTTTTATCTCTGATAAAGTACACGTTTATTCTGGAGAAGGGCGGAAAACGGCAGCCCAACATGTAATGATGATATTGATCAACCAACCATGCTCGAATATATCTTGGCCTCCATGCGAGCCCGTCTGTGTGTTCTCGCTCCTCGTCTCTCTCAAGGAATGGCAGGTTGGCTCTTTGCTATCAATTGAGATTGGTTTGCTCACACTCCTATCCCACATGTCAGTGATATGCCAAGAGGAGGTGCGTTGATCGACTGGCCATATGCGTACTTGGTTTTGCACCTTCATACTACTCCTCCCCCCGTCACAGTTTACAGGGCGCGCTTCATTATGATGCATTTCTCTCAATGCATTTCCACCACCAGAGAGACTTTAGACGCGTTTGGTTTAATTCTCAATTAATTAGGACGTGATAACCGCAATCAAGTCCACAATTTTCTCTCCATGTACTCCCTCCTTTCCGGTTTATAGGGCTTATCTCAAAATTTTAGTTTTTCCATTTTATAAGGCTCAATTTGGTTGTTTTCCATCACATGTTCAGATTCCAAGGTGCATTAAATCATTGCATGCAAGTATTAAGAGCAAATTGACCAATGCATGTACTTTATGCATGCATGCATTGCAATTAATGCATTGATAAACATAATTCTTTGAGGAAAACAAGAGCATTAATTAGGTGCTTTTGCAAAACTACAAAAAGTATTCCACCACTCGCCATCTACCTTGATTGGTGAGTTTTTGAATCGAGCACTATAAACCGGAAAGGAGGGAATACTACTACGGAGTGGAGTAAGTGCATGCATGTGTGTACCCGGGGTGGAAGCACTGCATGCATGTGTGTACGCATTATTCCCTCTAGTAATATACGTCGTGCTATAACTACCAGTGCTATTTTCAGGCCGATCGCTAGTCGCCTTGGTCCCACAGATTTTTTTCTTTTTTCTGAAGCGTGCTCTATAAATAGTGACGGATGGAGTAGTATGAGTGGATTCAAAGAAGAGTGTATTGATGGTTGCTTCTTCCGAGCAACTTACAGTGGGAAAGGTGGGGCTTATGATTTGACTGCTCATTACTCACTATTAATGCGGCGCAACGACCGGACTGAGTCTCCCATGCGGTTGTGCACTACCCCCTCGGTTCTTAAATATACTCCGGAGTATTGTCTTTCTAGAGATTTCAACGAGTGACTACTCAAATATTTGTCTTTTAGAGATTCAAATGGACTACTACATACGGATGTATAAAGACATATTTTAGAGTGTAGATTCACTCATTTTGCTCTATATGTAGTCACTTGTTGAAATCTCTAGAAAGACGAATAGAGTATTTAGGAACAGAGGGAGTACACATACGAAGCAAAATGAGTGAATCTACACTCTAAAATATGGCCATTTGAAATTTGTAAAAAGACAAATATTTAGGAACGAAGGAGTATAATTTTGTGCATGGCACATGGACCCGGATGCTGAAGAGGCTTCTGGCAATGCTATCAAGCTTCCATCATTTGTTTACATAATTGACGTACTATACAAGTAATTTTACAGCGACATGAAATTGTACAATGGTGTGAGATTTCAGCTTTTGTTTCGTGTGTCTTGCCATCGATGCTCTTTTGGAAACAATAAAAAACTAACTTCCTTGCTAATGCATGTCAATTATTAGCAGACCAGAGCTAATAATTACATCACAACTGAAGACAGAGTTGTGAGAAGGTGTTAAATTAAAATTGATCCATGCTTTCATTGGAAGCAACGTCCCCCCAGCTCTGTCTAAATCAACAAGGCATGTTGGGAAAAAAGTAGGTGTCTGGAGCATGCAACATTCCGATCATTTTGTGCAGTTCCACTAAAATAGAGCTGAGCGTCCCTGTTCCAAAGATATTAAGTGTGATTACGATAATAGAGGACTGCTGATGAAACAATAAACACACAAATAGAAGCCGGTCACCTTTGCAGTCTCTCTTAAGACTAACTAGTTGGAGAAGATTAGGCTCGGAGTTGGATGAGGAGGATAGAGCAAAACCAATATCCCTTTGTGCAGTCGCACTGAAATGTAGAGACGTTGCCCGTGTGACATTTCAGTACAACTGCACAAAACACTCTAAGAAAAAAGTGATTTGTGCAGTTCACCAAAAGGTCGCAATAGCAATGAGGTGAAATGGATAGCCCTGTTTGCAAAAAAGAGGCAGAAAGGAAACAATTACTGGCCAATAACAGTTGATGACACATACAAAAAAGAAGCATATTCCTTGCCCTAAGGGAAGATAACAACACAGTTGTGTTTGTCTAAAACGGTGTGAGGACGAGATTGCAATATGTAAAGTACGCGGACGAACTACGTTTTGGGCAAAGAACTATGGAAAATCCACATGCAACGACGTGGGAAGACAGGCAGTGGAGCAAGGCCGGAGGGGATACCTAGAGGTCATCGGGATGTAACTAGGTGAGCGGCAGCGGGCAGAATCTGCGAGCAGGTGGCGTAGGCCCTGCCACGCCGGAGCTTGGTCAGAGAGAACGACGTGTACCTCAGATAGGGACGTGCTGCCTCGGCACCGTCGAACGGAGAAACGATGCACTTCCTCCCTTTCCTCGGGCGGACGGGATGCGGCCGGATCAATGACCAATGGTGAGAGAGAGAGAGAGAAACCACCGCACTCCCTTTCCCCAGGTGGATGGGATGCGGCCGGATCAGTGACCAACGGTGAGAGAGAGAGAGAGGCCACCGCAGCCTTGTGTGAGATACTCTGAAGAGCGACAAACCAGGCAGGCGGGCTCCATTGTATATAGTGGAGCGGACTACCTTTTTCTCCATAAAAATCGTTTTATATTCTATGTACGTGCCATTGAGCGCTATAACTTTATTTAAAAATAACGTGGCAATGCGTCAAGTCGAACTTTGTTTCGTGCACACGTGGTACACGACCTCCCTAGGTAAACAACCGCTATAGCGTTCAAATTAGCACGTGGGCTGCCATTTCATAAATAAATGAGCTCCACCGTGTACCCGCGCGGGTGTGGCTGGGCACGAAGCGTGAGTACGTGCACAATGCACCTATTCTCTTCTTGTATACGTACACCACCTACGTGGGGTTGTGTGAGAGAGATACAAACCTAGAGAGATATAGTGTGTGGGTTCGTGAGAGTTTTTTT
>NC_041383.1:217213630-217301926 GCF_002162155.2 Triticum dicoccoides
AACATATGCAATGTGTGTGAAATAGAGTCCTGGATATAACATATATATAGAGGGGGCGATCCACGAGAAGAGAGTGGAGGTATCATCGGCTTGAGGTGTCCATAGAATCGAAGAGAGGGATGATGTGTGTGTGTGCGCGCGCGCACACGCGATTGATAAAGAGTGCCATCGAATTTGTGTGTGCCCACGTCAAAGATATAGAGTGGCTGGCCTACTGGAGCGTGAGAGGGGACATGTGCAGTTTGTCTCTGTGGCATGGATACCTACCTGCAGTGCTCGACTATCGGTGTGTGGTGGGGGAAGAGGGAGGCCCAATTAACTATAGAGGTACCTCATGTATTAAGGAGATCGATCTGCCTCATGTATTAAGGGAGAGAGGCCTACCTCATGTATTAAGGAGATCGATCTGCCTCATGTATTAAGGGAGATCGATCGGCATCCATGCATGTGTGCAGGAGAGGAATAAGGTTGGGAGAGAGACAGAGCTAGAGTGTTGGAGGGGGTGGTAGTGGAGTTGCTTCTAACAAATGGTGGGATAGGCTTGCTAGACAAACAGAGGGCACACCCGCAATATCAATAAGAGAGGAGATGGCTGCTTGTTGTCTGTGCACATGCATGTGAGAGACGGGTCAGGAGGCATGCACGAATGATGAGGGGGGACGATATGGCTGTGGTAAGCAGACGTAACTACATAGGAAGATCAATTGCCCTTTGTTAGAGAAAGGAGAGACATAACTTGTGAGGTTCGTCGATCGATGGGGAGTGGATAGTTAAAGTCGATCTAGGTATATGTTGGGAGATTGATTGGTATACATGCATGTGTGTGTTAGAAGCAAATGAGGCACGAGGAGAAGGATAGAGAGAGAGAGGGATGCATCTAGGAGGTGGTACGAGAGGCATACTATATCGAGGGGGAAGGAGTGTGCGAGTACGAGATCGATGAAAAGAGTGGTGGGAGTGAGGGATGGACAGTGACAAGAGAAGAGGGGAAGCTTGTGTTTGTGCTAGGAACACCTGGATAGAGAGGCATATCGATCGATGTGTGCCGTAAAGAAGGAGCTGGGGGGCCTACACACACCGTGGGTGAATGACCTAAAGTGAAAAGACGAATTTGCGCGATGGAGCTAGAGAATGCCGAGGGAGGGTGAGAGGGATGCGGGCGTGTGCATGCAGGGGAGAAAGTTAGCGCTAGCTACAAAGATAAGAGGGTTGTGTGGGTGTAAAAGACGAATAGAGATCATATATACTTAATTATAAAAAGCGAATTCGGATATTTGAAGAATTTATCATAGTGTTTTAAACCGACGCATGTGTGAATATATATATAACGGTGATACACTTGGTGTGGTTATGAACATGTTATACTACATATAATATATTTTGTCTCTACTTTTATAAAAAAACAGAGTTGTTGATGATGGTGTGCTTGCCATCCTGCAATATAGGCCGTCCGATTTATATCTGGCGGATAGGAAGGAAACTATGGCAAGTTTGAAAAAAGATACGCACACCCCTCTCCATATTTGCAAATTAGGCCCCTTGATCATGTTGATTTCTGTGGAATGCATGGGCATCTTGGTAGTACTACGTATAATACATAGAACATTGATTATAATTTGGGCTAATGTGTGGCTTTTGCAGCTGAGGTCTAAATACTTGTCATAATGTAGGGGGCGGGGCACTATACTTTGTGTGATAAACACGGTGTACGTATGGAACATGGTTTAGATTATGAATATATAGTTAGTACATCAAATGTACTATTATTTGGAATCAACATCAAGTGTATTCAAAAAATAGAATTCGAGTTCATGTAGTACACATAGTTCATATCTATCTCTATAGTAATCATGTGGTGTGTTATTAAGGTAATACATGAATGATGGTTGAAGTTGGCAACAATCATGATTGTAGATTCTTATTGAAATAGAGAAACAAATTCAAATTTAGTTCGAATTGTAGCGGTAGTATAGACATTTGGAATGCACTAAAATGTTGGTATGAGTAGGTTACATGCATTATACAGCAAGCGAAAAAATTTAATCGGACATAACATGGATTCATACCCCCTCCTTCCATCTATATAGGGCGTAATGAGATTTTTAAGACCGCCTTTGACTATTGACAAGATTAATAGTACATGACATGCACAATGTGAAAATTATATCATTGAAAGAACCTTTCACAGACGAATTTAACGGTGTGCTTTGTGTAAGTTGCATGTCACATATTATTGCTCTAATATTTGGTCAAAGTTAGCATCGAAAAACACATTAGGCCCTATATATATGGAAGGAGGGAGTAGCTTTGAATAGCATTTGTATAGTAAAACGGGGCAAGACTCTCTCTTTGTGTGGTGTGAATAGTTTTATTTTTTTTCGTTTTCTTTTTGGCTGAGGGAAGTGCGAATTGATTTGGTACGTACAAGTACAATATTACTACACATTAGGCTTGTCCCTAAAATTCAACCCGCGTCTTGTTATATCCTGAAAATTCAGATATCGTGCTCCCAAAACTGGCACCTTCACAACCCGCGCCTTGCTATCCCGAAATTACAACGCGCGAGAAAACTCCCTCCAGCTGCCAAATCCCGACACGCGAAATCCCCCTTCTAACCCTGAGCCGAAAGGGCCACTAGTTCAAATCGGTGGGGGGTACTTTTGTAACACACCCTACATTTTGGACAAGCGCGTCCCTAAGTCATGGTTCACCCCCTCCCATCGCCCCCTTTTCGCCATTTGAAATCCCAGGCCGCCATAACCTCTCCGCTCCAGCCGTGAAACCCCACCCTCCTCCGTCCGCCACCTCACTGCTACCCAGCCAGAGCCTCTTCCCCGACGATGTCGTCCACCGCAACAGCTCGACGTCCCTCGTCCACCTCCCCGGATGAGGATCCATTGTCCATCACGTCGTCTCGCCGGTTCAGCCGCCCCGTCCTCCACCTCCAAGGAGCTGCTCTGACAATTGCCTCGTCTATCGCGGTTGCTCCATCCCCACAGCGCCGCCTTAACCTGCTCCACCGGAACCGCAGCATCCTCACCGACTCCTCGGACAAAGCTGAGGCCTACTCGGCGCCACCAAAGAGGTTGTACACTCATCGCATCGCACCTTCTCCTTAACTCGACCTCCCGGCGATGACGGTGCTCCATCCCGCACCCCCATGGAGCGGCTACCTTGAAGCCGGCGCCGCGGGCGACATCTCCATGGCGGCTCTCCCCCAGTGCGAGGCCCCTTCGGTGGCGGCGGCCATACCAGCCGGATCTACTGCTGCTGCTCCGGCTCTCGCTCACTCACTCGCCCAACTGCTGCTACTGCTCTCCCCCTCGCTCGTGCTGCTGCTCTGCTCCGATTTAGCCACACTTTAGTCGACTGAATCGACTTTTGGGTCAGTTGATTTTCAGGGGTTGGGGGGCTCGCCGGAGTTAAGGAAGAACCACCCGTAGCGGGGACGGGGGCTCGCCGGAGAGGTACCCCACTATCTATCTTAGGGTTCAGGGTGGGGCGAGGGGCCTAGAGGGCTGGCCGGGGCGGCGGTGGGGAGTTGTTTCGGGGTAGCGAGGCGGCGCTGGGCCCGGCGGTTCGGCCGGTGGTGGCTGGCGGCTCAGGGGGGTGCAGGTTGAAGATGAACTGCAGGCCCTCCCTAAACTACATGTCAAGTGCCTCTCTGCTACCATTGTGTTCAGTTTCGGTAGTAGCATTTAGATTCCATGGTAATTTCAGTTTTGACAGTTAAGTTTAGAGTCAACAGGTTTTACCTCATCTGTTGTAGTCAGGTGGTTTTTGGTGATGTAAATTTTACATCCATTTTACATCATCTATTGGAGATGCTATTAGAATCCCACTTGAGATTGACGGTGTCTGTCTTGTGCTGCATCAACCTTGACGTCTTACGGCTCACCGGAGCTGCTCCAATGACAGAACGATCCATCACAACAGAGCAGTGCCCTGCACACCGTCTATAGATTCCTTAGATCTTCCTCCACACCTCCGACAGCCACCTCTGCCTCAACTGCTTCAGCGACCAACCCAATGATGCTGAGGTCGACACGACTATGGCAAAGAGGTTGTACACTTGTTGCCTCACTTATTACTATACATTCACGTCGATCCATTAGGGCTATTTTGGTTCAACGGAAAAACATAGCAATAGGGAATTCTCCAATGGCACTCTACCATTCAATTATTCATGCATTTTGTTGAAAGGAATGAAGCAAAACATCCACCTGGACCTACTTTTCAAAATCCTATGCATGAAAACAAGACCAAGTTCATCAGTGCCAGAATAACATTCTAACTGTACACACTTTCATATGGTTTCACTTTATTTTGGCCATGTTTCTTTGAATTCCTCTGCTCTTCCAATCATTGTAAACCAAACACCCAAGTTGATAGAAATCCTGTGTTTACAAATGCTCTGTTTACCATGTGCATTTGCCTATCCTATTCCGGTGTTTCTCCTATCCCTGCGTTTTAAGAATCATGCAAGCCAAATGAGCCCTTGCAGAATTACTTCAGTTACTGGTACGTGTCGAAGGGAACTTTGTGTGGTTTGTCCTGCTCCCGCCGCGACGTCGTCTACCTCACCTGAGCTGCTCCATCGAAGAAGCATCCACCAAACCAGACATCATGACTCCTGACCGTCTTTCGCCTCCTCAGATCTCCTTCCCTGTCGCCGGCACCCACCACAACGGCATCACCATCATCGACTCAGCAGATGAACCTGAGGAGTACACGGGTCGACAAGAGAGGTTGCACTCTTTTGTTTCTGCTTATGTTATGCATTGCTTAAAATTACATGCTACTTTATCATCATGTTCACCTCTTGGACTCCAAGTCAGGTCCAAATTAATATTCAAACTTGAGTTCTAAATTAGTTGTGGGGCACTTATCGAGGTAGCAATGAATAGTATGTCTGTCTAATATCTGGTTCACCTAGGGTATGCCTATGTTGTTCACCTTGGGTGGGAAACAAATAGTAAAGCAATCATCATCTGTCTTTTTATGAATTTAAAGCAATCATCAGCCTGCTGTCATTATTTTTGGATCCATCCACTGGTTGTTACCATCACTCCAAATTTCTGCATGCTCTCCTTACATAATCTGACCATATTTTTTTCATATGCATGTCAGATATTGTACACAGTCATGCTGAACATGTAGAGAAAAAGAGAAGAGTTTTGTGGCAATACAATGTCATGCAGACATCGCTCCATGGTGGGTTCAATGGAAAACCCTCCCCACCCCTCTCCAGATTGTAATCCAGAGGAAGATATCTGTTCTGAGGCGGATTCAGACGCCGCTGACCATTCCTATTTACCCCCAAGGTGTTTGCTATACCTTGGCATGATGATGTTAGTCATATCATGCATACGTTGCCTTGAAGTGCCTACTTTTGACATCATATATGTCATCTGCTTAGTTTAGACATGTTCTATAATGCCACTTGTTTAGTTTCTATATCATATATGGGAATTATGCAGTCTCATGTCTTTTAGCCAGCCATAATATATGTGAAATGTGCAATGCCATCTTGTTAATCAGACATCATATATTTGAATGATATCTTGCCCATCCTTTTCTTCATTACATTTCCATTTGTCGACAATGTTTGTACATTAAACTACTCTTGCTGTGAATCAGCCATTTGGGTGGGAGATGGAAAAATCTGGAGTGAAAACAAGGCCTTCAGAGCAGACAATGCTACCTATTGAAGCAGATCTCTTGTTGGGTCCCGATAGCTCCTCAGAGATGGATTCAGAGACAGATGACCAGCCCTATTCCCCCACCGAGGTGTATGCTCAAACTTGGCACAGTTATACTGCTCATATCATGCATATGGTGTCTTGCATTGCATAGTTTAGACATCATATACACAATATTCAACACCATGTTCTTAGTTCAGACATCACATCGAATGCCCTTTGTTTAGCATATAAATCACATATGTGAATTGAATGATGCGATCCTGATTACTTAGATACCATGTAGGTGAATTATGTCATGCGATCCTGTTTAGTTATTCATCATATCTTTGAATTATGTTATGCTATGCTATCCAGTTTAGATAGACATCATATATGTGAAATTATGTCATGCTATCCGTTTTAGTTAAACAATATACATGTCAACTATTTCATGCCTTTTTTCCACACTATCTATTGCATCTGCCTCTCGTACAATGTCTGTACATTCAACTATGTTTCCTGTTTATCAGCCATTTGAATTGGAGCGGGTGATGCCAATATCCAGCAGACTAAAAACACGGTCTTCAAATAAAACAGTGCTACCTCTTGGTGGAGATAGCACCCCGGTTGTACATGCACAAGAACCAGCCCTACCACACATAACCCAAACTCTCGCAGATTGTACCCCTACTGCGATGGACAGAGAACCAACTTCACCCAATCTAACCCCAACCCCAGGAGATAGTAACCCAGTTCTTGTTGACACAACACCATCTCCACGACAGAGCTCCCAAACAAGAGCATTTAGTAAGGCAACTCCAGTGCCCAAAGGGCCAGTACTACCACGGCGAACCCCAACTCCACCAGTTAGTACGCCTATTCCTGTGGAGGAAGCACAACCAGCTAGTCGTAGTTTAGCAGCTATCGCATTTGAGGTTGTTAAATCGTATGTGCGTATCTTCCCATCTTGGAAATATTATACTGAAGATGAAGGAAAATGCCAGTTGCAGGTGTTTGTCCAGGAGTTATGTGTAAGTAATGTTATTCATGGCAATTACTTTGCTTTGTCCCATACATCCTACCTCCATGATGATTATAATACAACAAATTTTCCCATTTTTCTCTATAGAGAAGGACCGATTTGGAAACTTAGGATGAGGTAACCTGTGCTAATACCTCTGCTATCTTCAAGAAAACGTACTTCACCGGCAAAGAAACTCATCAAAGTCCCTTACGTTCTCCTGAGACACATTTAATGGACAATGATTGGGAACGCCTTGTTCTGTACTGGTCCCGAACCAAGAATGTGGTAAGGTCTATGAGCTCATTTTCTATTTTTAAGTATTATATTCTTGCGTCTTACTATACTCTGTCCATGTAGAACAAGTGCCTAAACCTGAAGAACAACTGTTCTAATTTAAGATTCCATTGCTATCATAGTTCAAAAAAGCGCTAGGCGTTAATTGTGCGTTTTGCCACCGCCTTGCGCTTTACTGACCAAAGCGCATGCTTATGCGCAGTTATGCGCAGATTAAGCATAGTTATGCGCAATGCATTTTGCCAATGCCTATAGGCTAGGCGCGCTTAAGCGCTCACTTAGGCGCGCCTTTTTTAACTATGATTGCTTTGCTCTTGTATCACTGTATTTACTCATACAAACTTATTTTTAAATTGAAGGATCCAATTGAAACTCCAATGGCACAACATGTATGTTCACGCATGTTTCTTTAATAGGTTTGCTCTTATCAATAGCTCTATTGATTTCAATTTCAATTGTGTATACAGTTGACTTTCATATCATGCACATTACTAGCATCACAACAGAGCCAATAGTGTTGTTGTACATGTAGACCCGTGGTACCCATCTGAAATCTTGTTGTGCCGTGTAGTTTCCCACGCTTTGTATTCTTTCACTGCTGCTTTGTCTTAAACTGGTATGATTTGAACTGTGTCTCTATTTTGATTTGGCAAGACAATGTAGTGACCATAGGACATAGATATATGTTTGTTTGATGCTTTTATTATGTAGTAGTACTTGGCAATAGAAGACTTGGTAGTTTAATCCTGTCCACCTTACTAATGAAATGGTTCACCGAAATGAGTTTCATATACTAGTACATGCTAAACTTGTTATGTGTCTGCTTGTTTCTTCTTTTAGAATGCTGACAAAATATTGGGGAAGAGTGCCTCATTAAGCAATGGTAAAGGAAGTAATGCAGATAAGGTTCAGGATAGTGACACATCCTTGTTGGTCTCCAACAAAGCTGATAAAATAGCTAAGGAAGACTATCTTGAAGACAGCGAGACAACCCCAAAGTCCTGTCTTGGTTTAGTGTTCGAGTTACTGGCCACTACCGCTTGCACAAGCTATTCAAACTCAATGTCTGAATCAGTTCGGTTTGTTGAGTCTCAACTACAAGATGAAAGACATCGATCAGCTGTGCTGCGCAAGAAGCGGAAGGACTGTGGAAGTCCCTGGAGCATTCAGATGCATATTTTCTGGTGCAATAGCAAGTGTTGGAGGATTTTGGCGCCAAACAGGACAAAGCTAATAAGCTTGCTAAGCTTATTGCCAGCATGGTGGATACCCGGGATAACGTTTCTTGAGCTCTTCTGAAGTTGTTTCAGTTATGTGATAACCCACAAGTGTAGGGGATCGCAACAGCTTTCGAGGATAAAGTATTCAACCCAAATTTATTGATTCGACACAAGGGGAGCCAAAGAATATTCTTGAGTATTAGCAGTTGAGTTGTCAATTCAACCACACCTGGATAACTTAGTATCTGCACCAAAGTATTTAGTAGCAAAAGTGGTATGATAATAAAGGTAACGGTGGCAAAAGTAAAGACAATTGTTTTTGGGTTTTTGTAGTAGTTGTAACAGTAGCAACGGAAAAGTAAATAAGCGAAGAACAATATATGAAAAGCTTGTAGGCAATGGATCAGTGATGGATAATTATGCCGGATGCGATTCCTCATGTAATAGCTATAACACAGGGTGATATAGAACTAGCTCCACTTCATCAATGTAATGTAGCACTACTAGGGAAAAGCCTAGCAGCAGCGCGGGTTTTGGGCCTATTAGTAGCGCGGGGGCCGGCGCTACTAATAAGGCGCTACAGCTAACTTATAGCAGTAGCGCGGGTGCCACCCGTGCTACAGCTAACGTATAGCAGTAGCGTGGGTAAGAACCCGCGCTACTACTAATCTGTAATCTCTGGATTTTTTTTTTGAATTTTTTCGATTTTTTTTTTGATTTTTTCCCCTAATTTTCAAATTTCTGAATTATTTTAACCTCAAATCTCTAATCACCCATCATCGCTGCTGAATTTAATCTCTAATCACCCCTCATCATTCCAAATCATCTAACTTCCCGGACGGTCACCCATCCTCTCACTACTCCAGCCTGAGCATGCTTAACTTCCGGGTTCTGTTCTCCCTCGTTTCCAAGTCTGCACTTGTTGTTTTCCTGACAATAGTAAGATGTCAATCCTATTAACCTCAGGAATTTAGCTTGAGCATGTAGTGACACATTTCACTGTTTGAGTTTGAAACTATTGTTCTAAAAAATTAGTAACACTCGCTGCTACTACTACTAAGTTGATAGACTTTGACAAATAGGCCATACCCCGCGCTACTACTATGGCAGACGATTAGCAGTAGCACGGGTTTTTAACCCTCGCTACTACTAAGTTGATAGCAGTAGCGCGGGTTTATAACCATCGCTACTACTATGGCATGGTCCAGGGGCCACTTAGTAGTAGCATGGGTTAAAAACCCGCGCTACTGCTATCAACTTAGTAGTAGCGAGGGTTAAAAACCCGTGCTACTACTATGGCATATCCCGGGGGGCATGGTAGAGACCGCTTAGTAGTAGCGAGGGTTACAAACCCGCGCTGCTGCTATCAACTTAGTAGTAGCGAGGTTTAAAAACCTGCGCTGCTAGTAAGTAGCAGTAGTGAGGTTTTTTAACCCTCGCTGCTGCTAAGATTCTGTGTATAGGCTTTTCCCTAGTAGTGTAGGCATGTATTCCGTAAATAGTCATACGTGCTTATGGAAAAGAACTTGCATGACATCTTTTGTCCTACCCTCCGGTGGTAGCGGGGTCCTAGCAAAAACTAAGGGATATTAAGGCCTCCTTTTAATAGAGAACCGGAACAAAGCATTAGCACATAGTGAATACATGAACTCCTCAAACTACGGTCATCACCGAGAAGTATCCCGATTATTCTTACTTCGGGGTTGTCAGATCATAACACATAATAGGTGACTATAGACTTGCAAGATAGGATCAAGAACACACATATATTCATGAAAACATAATAGGTTCAGATCTCAAATCATGGCACTCGGGCCCTAGTGACAAGCATTAAGCATAGCAAAGTCATAGCAACATCAATCTCAGAACATAGTGGATACTAGGGATCAAACCCTAACAAAACTAACTTGATTACATGGTAAATCTCATCCAACCCATCACCGTCCAGCAAGCCTACGATGGAATTACTCACGCACGGCAGTGAGCATCATGAAATTGCTGATGGAGGATGGTTGATGATGACGACGGCGACGAATCCCCTCTCCGAAGCCCTGAACGGACTCCAGATCAGCCCTCCCGAGAGAGATTAGGGCTTGGCGGCGGCTCCGTGTCGTAAAACGTGATGAAACTTTCTCTCTGATTTTTTCTCCTCGAACGTGAAAATATGGAGTTGGAGTTGAGGTCAGTGGAGGTCCAGGGGGCCCACGAGATAGGGGGGCGCACCCTACAGCAGGGAGGGGGCTGTCTCGTGGACAGGCCCTGGGCCCTCTGGTGTATTTCTTTCGCCCAAAAATTCTTATTAATTCCAAAAGGTGCCTCCGTGGATTTTCAGGACATTCCGAGAACTTTTCTTTTCTACACATAAAACAACATCATGGCAGTTCTGCTGAAAACAGCGTCAGTCCAGGTTAGTTTCATTCAAATCATGCAAGTTAGAGTCCAAAACAAGGGCAAAAGTGTTTGGAAAAGTAGATACGTTGGAGACGTATCAACTCCCCCAAGCTTAAACCTTTGCTTGTCCTCAAGCAATTCAGTTGATAAACTGAAAGTGATAAAGAAAAACGTTTACAAACTCTGTTTGCTCTTGTTGTTGTAAACATGAAAAGCCAGCATTCAAGTTTCAGCAAATATTATGAACTAACCATACGCACAATAATACTTAGGTCTCACAATTACTCATATCAATAGCATAATTAGCTAGCGAGCCATAATAATAAAACTCGGATGACAACACTTTCTCAAAATAATCATAACATGATATAACAAAATGGTATCTCGCTAGCCCTTTCTAAGACCGCAAAACATAAATGCAGAGCACCTTTAAAGATCAAGGACTGACTAAACATTGTAATTCATGGTAAAAGAGATCCAGTCAAGTCATACCCAATACAAACCAATAGAAATGTATGCAAATGACAGTGTGCTCTCCAGCGGGTGCTTTTTAATAAGAAGGATGATGACTCAACATAAAAGTAAATAGATAGGCCCTTCGCAGAGGGAAGCAGGGATTTGTAGAGGTTCCAGAGCTCGATTTTAAAATAGAGATTGAATAACATTTTGAGCGGCATACTTTCATTGTCAACGCAACAACTATGAGATGGCTTTATCTTCCATACTACTTGCATTATAGGCAGTTCCCAAACAGAATGGTAAAGGTTTATACTCCCCCAACCACCAACAAGTATCAATCATTGGCTTGCTCGAAACAACAAGTGCCTCCAACTAACAACAGCCCTGGGGAGTTTTGTTTAATTATTTTGATTTGTTTTGATCTTTTTGGATCATGGGACTGGGCATCCCGGTTACCGGCCCTTTCTCGTGAATGAGGAGTGGAGTCCACTCCTCTTGAGAATAACCCACCTAGCATGGAAGATATAGGCAACCCTAGTTGTAACATGAGCTGCTCGAGCATACAAAACAGAATTTCATTTGAAGGTTTGGAGTTTGGCACATACAAATTTACTTGGAACGACAGGTAAATACCTCTTATAGGAAGGTATGGTGGACTCATATGGAAGAACTTTGGGGTTTAAGGAGTTTGGATGCACAAGTAGTATTCCCGCTTAGTACAGGTGAAGGCTAGCAAAAGACTGGGAAGCGACCAACTGAGAGAGCGACAACAGTCATAAACATGCATTAAAATTAATTCACACCGAATACAAGCATGAGTAGGATATAATCCACCATGAACATAAATATCATGAAGGCTATGTTGATTTGATTCAACTACATGCGTGAACATGTGCCAAGTCGAGTCACTCAATTCATTCAAAGGAGGATACCATCCCATCATACCACATCATAATCATTCTAATAGCATGTTGGCACGCAAGGTAAACCATTATAACTCATAGCTAATCAAGCATGGCACAAGCAACTATAATCTCTAAATGTTATTGCAAATATGTTTACCTCATAATAAGCTGACTCAGAAACAATGAACTCATCATATTTACAAAAACAAGAGAGGTCGAGTTCATACCAGCTTTTCTCATCTCAATAAGTCCATCATATATCATCATTATTACCTTTCACTTGCACGACGGAACGATGTGTATAATAATAAGAGTGCATGTGCATTAGACTAGGCTGGAATCTGCAAGCATTCAACTCAAGAGAGAAGACAAGTAATATGGGCACTAAGTTAAATAAACAATCATGCATATGAGAGCCACTAAACATTTTCAATACGGTCTTCTCGACCCCAAAGGAAAGAAAAAATAAAACTATTTACACGGGAAAGCTCCCAACAAGTAAGAAGAAGAACTAGAAATCTTTTTGGGTTTTCATTTTAATTTCTACTACAAGCATGGAAATTAAACTAACTAATTTTTTTGGTTTTTCTTAAGGTTTATCAAACACACAAGAAGAAAACTAGAAAAAGAAAATTTTAAACTAGCATGGATAATACAATGAAAGAGTATGAGCACCGACAACTAGTGTGTGAACATGAATGTAAAGTCGGTGAGAAATACGTAATCCCCCAAGCTTAGGCATTTGGCCTAAGTTGGTCTAGTACCAACGACCACCGCTACTCTCCCCGATGTAATGGGATGTGTAATCAGGATACCACTGGCTGGTCATCTCCGGATCCCACTGGACAGATGATGCACGATAAGGGTCCAGTTCAGGTTCTGGCTCAGGTTCAGGTTCTGGAGTAAAAGCTTGAGCTCGATGATTGTTCACCGCTTCCGGTGTGACAAGAAAATTTTCTGCAAGCAAATCAAACAAACAGAGGCGCAGGCAAAATAATAATCTCAATGTGTTTCTTATTAAATCTAAGTTTATACAAGAGCATCCTATCTTCGTTGTCAACAATAAACTTGTGTGCTACCATGCTCTTGTAATCTAAAACGCGAGGAGGCAATTTTATCTCCTCCTTCTCATGGTGCCTAATGGGTATCTAAAAATGTTTAGCAAGACGTGCAGCATAGATACGTCCAAATATGGGGCCTTTTGTACGATTCAGGGCTAGCCATTTAGCAACGACGGCACCCATACTAAAAGTATTGTCTCCAAGCAAGGCATGTTGAAGAATGATAATATCGGGAACGCTCAAGCTTCCACTATTTCCACAACCAATCAAGCATCTACTAGCAAATATGGCAAAATAGCATAAAACAGGAAAGTGTATGCTAGAGACTTTTGCCTCGGAACCCTTCTTTGGCTCCTCTACAGTGATGGTTTTAACAAAGCCATCCACATCTTCATGATGGGGTTCCTCTAATTCTACCTCATAAGGTATCCTACATACCGCGCAAAAATTATGTAAAGACATTTCTTTGAATTCATCATATAAATGAAATGATACTGCAGGCAGTGACTTCTTAGGATAATAATAAAAGTTTTGCACGAAAGTATTGGCGAGTAAGAGATACTGATCGATTCGGTCATTGATGAAACCGGTGAGGCCTGCAGTCTCGATCAAAGAATAAAAATCTTCCTGAATTCCAGCTTCTTTCAAGAAATCCTCACATGGCCATTCACACGACCGTACTTCCGCTAAGCGAGGAAGATTATACTTGGCTTTTTCCTTCTCTTTGGCTTGTTTTTCCTGAGAGCTTTGGCTAGAAGAGCCCTTCAAAAACTTGCTTAACATTTTCTGAAAATTTCTGAAATTTTAGTAACTTCAAAATAAAAGTGAATAAATGTCACACCCTGATTTTCATGCCACTACACTTAAGCTAACAATCATGATAAAATGTGGTTTGACAAAAACTTTTGAGTGTTTTGGACCTTGCCTTGATTGGTTTTTGTCTGCTGTTTGCAAGTGCTCAAAAAAATCAAATAAATCCTCCAACTCCTATACTTCATCTCCTTGCTCCAAACTCTTGAGCCATTGATCATGCCATGTGTATAGGACATAAAAATAATTTCTTACAAAAATAATTTGGCCAAATAGTATTTTGAAAAATTAGTTTTCCAAAAACCCCTAAATTGAGGTTTGCACTGCAAGTACTTAATTAAGGGCAGTAAAAATCTTTCCAAAAATATATTTGACTCCTATTAAATATAGGATACCCAGAAACCACAAAAATATAATTTTAAAAGTTATTTACCTATTTTATTTAAAGGCTTTTGCTTTAGGCCAAAAATGGTCTTTAATAGGTTAAAATTATTTTTATGCTTTAAAAATATTTGTGAAAATTTAGGGAAACTCAGTGGACAGATATTGTCCATATATAAGAGTTTCAACACATGGTCATGTTCAAAATATTGATCAAACCCCTCAAAAACCCTTTCTGGATATTTCAAGCTTTTGAAATATTTACAAAGGAAATATTCTCTAAAAATTCCAAGCAAATTCTAGTGTGTCACATATGACATATTAGATGATCTTGCCAAGTCTCATGACTTGGAGAACAATATAACATCATCAAATCCCCTCAAAACCATTTCTGTCCATTTTGAAGTTTGAGCAACTTTACATTGCCAAACATTTCCAAATGTTCTCAAACCTTGTGAACATGCTCAAATGTTCTAATTATTCATCTAGACCAAGTAGAACAAGTTGGAGAACAAGTTAACGTGATCAAAGGTCCCCAAAACCCTTCCTATCCAGAAAACAATTTGAACAACTCTACATTGGAAAGTTTCTCCTTTTGATCTCAGCTTTTGTGGACATGTTCAGAACCTCAAATGATGACACTTCACCAAGTGGTGCATCAAGGAGAATAGTCTTGCATGTCTAGATCTTGGAAAACTCATTTATGTTGATTTCTAGGGTTTACAAAAGTTGCATTGGCAACTTTGCCCAAATGGACTCAACCTTGGTGGAACCTATTATTATCTCATGTCATTTGACCCTGTCAAGCCTCATGACAAGAGGACTTCATCTTCTTGCCCAAACTAGCAACAAACACCTTCTGCCATTTTACTAAAACCCCTGTTTTGACCACTTCCACTAATCTCCATGACCCTATGTTTTTACCATAGCTGCCCTAGGTCACCTCCTACCTCCAGTAACTCTCCTCCTTCAACAACTCAATTATTTGGGGGTAAAACCCATCTCTTTCTCTCTCTATTTACCCATGGCAACTCCTCTCTCTCTCTCTCATTTCTATATCCAGCGCCCCACCTAGCTCCTGACCACTCTAGAGCATCCAAGGAAGCTCCAGGACACAAGTGGACATGCCCCTGACCTTTTAAAATGGCCATGCCGACCATATGCATGCTCTGGAGCGCGCTACTGTGTGCCCTTGCACTGTAGCCGCTCTCCGCCCCAAGCCTCCCGACGACCTTGGGCGCCGGGAGCGTGTCCCCCGAGTCCGCCCCGGCGTGCGTGACACGCCTAGCTGTCGTGCCCCTCGCCCCTCGGCCTCCTTTGCCCCTGTCGAGCTCACCCGAACACCACCCAAGCACACCGGTCGTTACACTCGTGTGGGACCTCCTCTGGCATCGCCCCGCTCCCCCTATCACCTCCCTCGCTCCTGGATGAACTCCACGAGCGCCACTGACCCATCCAGGAACCCTCCCTCGACCGCCACCACGATTTCCGCGGGCACCCGTGAGCTTGTCTCACGGTGCACCATGGCCTCACCTTATAGGGCCTCCCCTGGTCTCTCCCTCATCTCCATTAACTCTCTCCCCCTCCCCTAGTCCTTCTGGATCTGCCCTCTCTCTCTCCCGCGTCCCCTATCCTCCTCCACAGCCAAAGAATCGCCGCCGGCCGCCGCCAAAATTCATGATATCTCGAGCTCCTCCGCGGGCGCGAAGCACATTGACGGGATCGAGCACTTGCTGAGTCCTCCGGTGTGCTGGGCACCATCGCAGGTGACCGGAGCCGCCGGGACGGGCGCCGGTGCCGCTCGGCCGTGCCTCCCCTGTCACTCCTCTCCCTCATGCGTGAGGTAGCGGATGACCACCCCGCCAGCTGACAGGGGGGCCGCCCGTCAGCGGCAGAGGTGACCGAGCCGGCCCACCAGTCGGGTTAAGTGGAAACGGCTTCTAGCCGATCCGCTTGCCTCGCTGGGTGGCGCTCTCCTGTAGTGCGCCTTCGGCGTCACCTCCTCCCTCGCGTAGCTGAGCCACTGGGCCGAGTCCGGTAGGCGCTGTTTAGCTGGGCTTCGCCCAATGCACTTTATAAGGTTGACATCTTTTCTTCCTTTTTCTCTTTTTATAAATATTGTAAAATCTCTAGAGAATTCAGATGGACTCCAAATTTGATGATTCAAATTTCTAGTAGCTCATAAAATCATTATCTATCTCATGGTGCAACTTGCACATTTTTCCAGGAACTTTTGCTTCACAAACATTTATCAAATTTTGTTTTTTCCATTTCTGTGATGAACTTTAGAAAATCACAGAGAGCCCATTTTTGATCCAAATTCCATGATTCAAATTCCTAGATGCTTATAAGTTCAAAACTTAGTTTTTGAACATTTTTCCTAGTACTTTCTACGCCAGATATAATATTGGTCCACTTCTCCATATATTGCCAACTTGGCAAATTCATAGGAAAATCATTTGAACTCCAAATCCAGTGAAACCAACTCCTAGGTGCTTATAAAATTATTCCTTGTGAAATGGGTGCCTTTGCTCATTTTTCAAAGTAATTCTTCTGTACACTTCTTCCAAATCCACAAATCCCTTGATTCCATCATATCGAAATGTTTAGAAATATCCATTGATCCACTTCCAATGAAATCACCTTGGTCATTCCTCATATGACCAGAGGCATCCTAGAAAAGTCCAACTCACATTTTTAGAGAACTTATATTTTTGCCTGGTCGTGTTGCTTATTATGGTTGTTTTCGACGATAGTTGACGAAGTAGACGAAATGCTCGGAGTTGGACCAGAGATATTTGAAGACCTCGAAGACTTTGTTAAAACAAGCAAGCGGCCCGTTGACCATGTCTAAGAAACCCTTTTTATGCATGTCATATGGCACCTTTATTGCTTGCATCGAAGTCATGATAAAATGGTGACCACTTGAGGTGGTTTGCCTCCGTTGCTTTTCTCGTTGACACTTTCATGATGCATGACCCTACCTTTCTATGAGGGTTATGCCGGTGGGAGTAGATAGGATGCTAAAGTAGTGCTACACAAAAAGGGACATGAATATGCATGGTGATGGAGAAAAAGTATTTTCAAATACTTCTCGAAAACCCCATCGGGTGCCACTTATGCCTGGAGGAGATGATAAGTTAGGTAACCCCTTGATGACGAAGTGATGTACCGAGGCAAGTGTGTGTGTTGTTTCCAAAACGGATTGGTTTAAGTTGCGACTGTTATTCCAACCTTATATGCGCAACCACTCTACCCTTATATGGGAAAGGGCATTATTGATTACCTAGGCCGATACTAGCTTGGAGCCTGCATTACTAGTGATGGGGGAGAGTTGGCGCTCTCTCTCGGAACGGGGTCGTGCCAGGTAGGGCGGCCATGACTGTTTTCACAGGGCACCGAATACACCGTTGTGTCCCCTCTCAGATGTTACGATCTCGAGTGAGTCTCGTATGATGTACATCGTGAGGATACGGAACAACGAGTGGACTCCTTGTTAGTGTCGTCTAGGGAAAGATAGTGATCGGGTGCTTACCCTGGGTACTTGAGGTATCGCGGGTCGTGGATGACACAGAAGTTCCCCGGATCTTGTGGGTAAACTGTGCAACCTCTGCAGAGTGTAAAACTATTCGAATAGCCGTGTCCACGGTCAAGGACAGTTGGGTAACCGCTCTCGGGCTACGTCCACATGTTTACAAACCAGTGTGTGTGTTTGGATAAGTGGGAAGATCTACTTGGGTCAAGTCAAAGGACTTGACATGATTGAGTTGGGTTGATGCCCACTCTAATTATGTTGATATCCGTAACCTGTCCTCATGGTTACTTGAATTCTCTTGATGCATGTCTTACAAGTTGTTGAACATGTCATTGCACTCAAAACTAGCTTTCTGCAAAAATTTACCTATATCATGCATTGTTGTGTCTTGAACCAAAACATGGGTTGCTTGCGAGTACATTCAAAGTACTCATAGGCTTGCCACTGATTATTTTATTTGATCAGGCATGAAAGAACATGATATAATGAAGAGTACCTTGGTGACGAACATGCGAGCTAGGACGCTTCCCAGTCAGAATGCCTGTAGGGTTAAGGCAGATGGCATGGGTCCAAGTTGTTATTGAAGATTCCCGCTGCAATGATACACTCAAGACTTGACCATAATGGTCCTACTTGTGTAAAATGGTATGTATGGATGTAAGACTCTTGTTATTCAGCTTCTGTGTGTTCAGTGAGCATTGATATCTGGGATCACTGTACACGTGCATTCGGTGATCTCGACTTATGAGTCGGGGTCCCCACAGAGCTGGTATCAGAGCCACCCTGACTGTAGGAAGCCTTAGTTAGCATGGTCGTTAGTTAGGGTAAAACTATTTCCAAAACTACTACTACTTTTCAAAACTATCTGTACTTCTCTTCCCTTCTCAGTTTTTCAAAAACTAAGGTATACTTTCCTTATTGGTCACTTCCCCTTCAAAACTTTTGGTCGCTAGAACCCTTATGCCCCTGACCACCGGATTCCTTGAAATCCTTGTGGATAGTCTAGAAGGAGGATGCCTTGTCAGACATCCACCCACATCTTCTAAACACAAGATTGGCGACACCACAACAAGACAATACCAACAGAAGATACATCTTCGAGGAATGAGGATATGAAGACCCAGAGGATGGAGATACCTTTGAATTTTCCCCAGGATGATGCAACCTTGTCCTATGACGATCAGGGTGTAAGATATGCAAGATCACGATATACATCGCTAATAGAGCAACCATGTCCTTACCATTGTTGTAACGGCAACCACTGGTGGATGAGAACCTCGCCATTTGGTCCGCCTCACTATAGTGAGCAGGAAAACGGTTCTCTTCATCCCCCGCTCTTGGTGTCGATGTTGTCATCAATGTAACCGACATGTTGGACCTCTACTATGCCTTGTTAATGTCCTTGCATAAAGGATTACAAACCTGGTACCATCGACGCCTTAGAAAGCAAAAGCGATCATCATGATTAAGAAGACAAGAGAAGACCAAGTCAAAGACAGCCACGAGGAGCCACCATCATCCCATCACCTCATCAGGCGGGAAGTTGTCGAAGATTCTTCAGGCTCAACCCAGATTGTTTCATCAAACAAGAGACGTAGAAACACCTGAGGAAAACTCAGGAGACTGCACGAGGCACAAGGCACGACTACTGAGTCCGAGAACCCCTAGGGTAGGATGAGTCGTGTAACCCCTATGCGCAGTCGAGTCCGTATGATGGTTCGAATAGAACCATGATTGTGTGTTGCTTGTTTTTATTTGTTTGTGTTTTGATATAGGTCACACTTTTGCCCTAGGAAACAAGTACACGACTATATCACCTTCCTTACCCTGTTTCTTTTGTTTGGCCCTTTTTGCACCTGTTTGTTTGCACTTGCACTATAGAACCCCCTTTAGGCATTCCCCTCCTCTATGCTACCTCTCCCTCTCTTCTCTCTCCTCAACTGAAGGCTAGCAAGACAAGATACACCAAGGATTCTACTTTGGCAACCAACCAGCACTAAAGACTTTTGCTACAACCTCCTCGACCAAGTGCAGCCCCTTAGAGTTATGGTTGCCCCTCAAGATTAGAGACCCATTCCAAGACCCTTCAAGACTTCATAAGATACCCTAGCTCGTATCCTTAACCATGTGCTTAACCCATAGAATTGCAAAAGAACCTGTTAAGCCTCCGTAACCTTGCTTATCACTGGGTTCATTATGGAACTAGTGGACATAGTGAACGAGCACATTATCATCCTAAGATAGCACCAAAACTGACGATGCCATAGGGAAGACCAATTTGAGGATATAGGAACAGAGGACAAATGACTTGATGAGTTTATATCAGTGACCTTGAGGAATTATTTGAGACTCTTCGAAGGATTATAAGGCTTTCATGTTGGTGGATGAACTTGGTGGGATCATGATTATAGAGTAGCATAGCTTTCATTACCCCTGAGTAAATTGGATTTAATAGGACAATTATGATCGCAAGCTGAAACTCTTGGAAGTATAACGATTTGACTTAGCTTGGGGATATTGATAGGAGATAGTTGATATTACGATAATGACTTGGGGGAAAGTGTGGAAATTCTCATTGGACACAAGATTTGGATTTAAATAGGTGATCCTAGTTGAGTATAGATGCTGAGTAAGTCTACATGGTTCGGAGTAAATTGGAATTAGACCGATAATCTTGATCGTGATACCATGTTTCTTGGTGGACAATAAACTAGGAGATTGGATTAATTGTCGGAGTTGATATAAACTTGACCTTGGAGGTTACTTGACCATGATAATGGAAATTGGTGGGCTGACTATAGTAGAGATAGCCTTTAAGTATTTGGGGATTATAAGGACTTTAGAAGATCATGTGGAACAACATAAACATTGGATTTGTAGAATTAATGGATTGTGTAGTGACTGATGGAAGTTAATGGGCTGCTGGAGTTGATTCATAGGAAGGAAACAAGATCTTGGAGTGGCTTACGACGTGTTTCCTTAGGATAGAGGGGCTTTATCTTAGACCTTGGAAGAATAGGCTGAGCACTTGGATTGTCACGTTCAAGCTTAGCAGCTTATATGTTCTACCCATGGATTTTTAGGGGTAGACATACATATGGGTTTGAGGATTGTAGACATATATGATTTTGTTAGACCTCCTCTCTAGAGTCATGAGGATATGAATCACATGAGTGATGATTGGAGTTGACCTATACAAAATGACACTATCAGTGATATGATGTGATTTGTTTAAAGGACTAGATAGCACAATTGGCATCTCAGAAACTGTGCTCAAGGATGGGATGATAAACATTCACTCACACACTAGAATCCTTGAAACCCTTACGCCTACCAAGCCACAACATGGTCGGATCCTGACCTTGGTCTTTGGCTCGAGATCGATAAGACCTTGGCCAATGCTCAACCGTGACCATCACCAATGCCTCAGCCCACTTTACGTACCCCATAGACTTCATGGAGTGCTTGGACAAGTTAGTTGTCATCTTTCTTTGATGACATACTTGTCTACCCGAAGACGGAAGAAGAATCGTTGAGCTGGTCAAGGAACATATGAAGATCGTCATGTCTAGGAGGAAGAACTACACCAACCACCATCTTCAAGAAGTATACTTCCGCGTCAAAGACCATGTGTATCTGCAAGCCACTCCTCTCTAAGGGACCAAGCATTTCCATGACAAGGAGACCCACACCAAGATTCATCGGCCCCTTTCGAGATCACTCCAAGATTTAACAACCCCCTCTGAGATCACTACAAGACGAAGAGAAGACAGTTACCAGCTGGAGTTGCCACCTGAGTTGCCTGATGTGCACAATGCTTTCCATGCATCACAACCCCGGAAGTGTTTCCAACTTCCTAACTTGCCCGATCTCTACGAGGGCATTAACCACCGAGCCATCAACCCCTAGCCCAATCTAACCTACCGCGAGCTACCCATTAGCAACCCGGATCAAGAGGAGCATCATACACGAAGCCACACCATCAAGTACTTCAAGCTCAATGGAGCACTACACGGAAGCAGAAGCAACATGAGGACTTGAAGACTACCCCAGATCCAAGTTTCTGTATCCCTTTCCGCGCCTAGTTTGGGAATCTCAGGGATGAGATTCTTGTAAGGGGGGTAGGTCTATCACACCCTGATTTTCATGCCACTACACTTAAGCTAACAATCATGATAAAATGTGGTTTGACAAAAACTTTTGAGTGTTTTGGACCTTGCCTTGATTGGTTTTTGTTTGCTATTTGCATGTGCTCAAAAAAATCAAATAAATCCTCCAACTCCTATACTTCATCTCCTTGCTCCAAACTCTTGAACCAATGATCATGCCATGTGTATAGGACATAAAAATAATTTCTTACAAAAATAATTTGGCCAAATAGTATTTTGAAAAATTAGTTTTCCAAAAACCCCTGAATTGAGGTTTGCACTGCAAGTACTTCATTAAGGGCAGTAAAAATCTTTCCAAAAATATATTTGACTCCTATTAGATATAGGATACCCAGAAACCACAAAAATATAATTTTAAAAGTTATTTACCTATTTTATTTAAAGGCTTTTGCTTTAGGACAGAAATGGTCTTTAATAGGTTAAAATTATTTTTATGCTTTAAAAATATTTGTGAAACTTTAGGGAAACTCAGTGGGCATATATTGTCCATATATAAGAGTTTCAACACATGGTCATGTTCAAAATATTGATCAAACCCCTCAAAAACCCTTTCTGGATATTTCAAGCTTTTGAAATATTTACAAAGGAAATATTCTCTAAAAATTCCAAGCAAATTCTAGCGTGTCACATATGACATATTAGATGATCTTGCCAAGTCTCATGACTTGGAGAACAATATAACATCATCAAATCCCCTCAAAACCATTTCTGTATATTTTGAAGTTTGAGCAACTTTACATTGCCAAACATTTCCAAATGTTCTCAAACCTTGTGAACATGCTCAAATGTTCTAATTATTCATCTAGACCAAGTGGCACAAGTTGAAGAACAAGTTAACGTGATCAAAGGTCCCCAAAACCCTTCCTGTCCAGAACAAAATTTGAACAACTCTACATTGGAAACTTTCTCCTTTTGATCTCAGCTTTTGTGGACATGTTCAGAACCTCAAATGATGACACTTCACCAAGTGGTGCATCAAGGAGAATAGTCTTGCATGTCTAGATCTTGGAAAACTCATTTATGTTGATTTCTAGGGTTTACAAAAGTTGCATTGGCAACTTTGCCCAAATGGACTCAACCTTGGTGGAACCTATTATTATCTCATGTCATTTGACCCTGTCAAGCCTCATGATAAGAGGGGTTCATCTTCTTGCCCAAACCAGCAACAAACACCTTCTGCCATTTTACTAAAACCCCTGTTTTGACCACTTCCACTAATCTCCATGACCCTATGTTTTTACCATAGCTGCCCCAGGTCACCTCCTACCTCCAGTAACTCTCCTCCTTCAACAGCTCAATTATTTGGGGGTAAAACCCATCTCTTTCTCTCTCTGTTTACCCATGGCAACTCCTCTCTCTCTCTCTCTCTCATTTCCATATGCAGCGCCCCACCTAGCTCCTGACCACTCTAGAGCATCCAAGGAAGCTCCAGGACACAAGTGGACATGCCCCTGACCTTTTAAAATGGCCATGCCGACCATATGCATGCTCTGGAGCTCGCTACAGTGCGCCCTTGCACTGTAGCCGCTCTCGGCCACAAGCCTCCCGACGACCTTGGGCGCCGGGAGCGTGTCCCCCGAGTCCGCCTCGGCGTGCGTGACACGCCTAGCTGTTGTGCCCCTTGCCCCTCGGCCTCCTTTGCCCCTGTCGAGCTCACCCGAACGCCGCCCAAGCTCATCGGTCGTTGCACTCGTGCGAGACCTCCTCTGGCATCGCCCCGCTCCCCTATCACCTCCCTCGCTCCTGGACGAACTCCACGAGCGCCACTGACCCATCCAGGAACCCTCCCTCGACCGCCACCGCGATTTCCACGGGCACCCATGAGCTTGGCTCACGGTGCACCATGGCCTCGCCTTATAGGGCCTCCCCTGGTCTCTCCCTCATCTCCATTAACTCTCTCCCCCTCCCCTAGTCCTTCTGGATCTGCCCTCTCTCTCTCCCGCGTCCCCTATCCTCCTCCACAGCCAAAGAATCGCCGTCGGCCGCCGCCAAAATTCGTGATATCCCCAGCTCCTCCGCGGGCACGAAGCACATGGACGAGATCGGCGCACTACACTGAGTCCTCCGGTGTGCTGGGCACCATCGCAGGTGACCGGAGCCACCGGGACGGGCGCCGGTGTCGCTCGGCCGTGCCTCCCTTGTTGCTCCTCTCCCCCAGGCGTGAGGTAGCGAATGACCAGCCCGCCAGCTGGCAGGGGGCCCGCCCGTCAGCGGCAGAGGTGACCGAGCCGGCCCACCAGTCGGGTTAAGTGGAAACGGCTTCTAGCCGATCCGCTTGCCCCGCTGGGTGGCGCTCTCCTGTAGTGCGCCTTCGGCGTCACCTCCTCCCTCGCGCAGTTGAGCCACTGGGCCGAGCCCAGTAGGCGCTGTTTAGCTGGGCTTCGCCCAGTGCGCTTTATAAGGTTGACATCTTTTCTTCCTTTTTCTCTTTTCGTAAATATTGTAAAATCTCTAGAGAATTCAGATGGACTCCAAATTTGATGATTCAAATTTCTAGTAGCTCATGAAATCATGATCTATCTCATGGTGCAACTTGCACATTTTTCCAGGAACTTTTTCTTCACAAACATTTATCAAATCTTGTTTTTTCCATTTCTGTGATGAACTTTAGAAAATCACAGAGAGCCCATTTTTTATCCAAATTCCATGATTCAAATTCCTAGATGCTTATAAGTTCAAAACTTAGTTTTTGAACATTTTTCCTAGTTCTTTCTACGCCACATAGAATATTGGTCAACTTCTCCATATATTGCCAACTTTGCAAATTCATAGGAAAATCATTTGAACTCCAAATCCAGTGAAACCAACTCCTAGGTGCTTATAAAATTATTCCTTGTGAAATGGGTGCCTTTGCTCACTTTTCAAAGTCATTCTTCTGTACACTTCTTCCAAATCCGCAAATCCCTTGATTCCATCATATCGAAATGTTTAGAAATATCCATTGATCCACTTCCAATGAAATCACCTTAGTCATTCCTCATATGACCAGAGGCATCCTAGAAAAGTTCAACTCACGTTTTTAGAGCACTTTTATTTTTGCCTGGTCGTGTTGCTTGTTATGGTTGTTTTCGATGATAGTTGACGAAGTAGACGAAATGCTGGGAGTTGGACCGGAGATATTTGAAGACCTCGAAGACTTTGTTAAAACAGGCATGCAGCCCTTTGACCATGTCTAAGAAACCCTTTTTATGCATGTCATATGGCACCTTTATTGCTTGCATCGAAGTCATGATAAAATGGTGACCACTTGAGGTGGTTTGCCTTCGTTGCTTTTCTCGTTGACACTTGCATGATGCATGACCCTACCTTTCTATGAGGGTTATGCCGGTGGGAGTAGATAGGATGCTAAAGTAGTGCTACACAAAAAGGGATGGGAATATGCATGGTGATGGAGACAAAGTATTTTCAAAAGACTTTTTGAAAACCTCATTGGGTGCCACTTATGCCCGGGGGAGATGATGAGTTGGGTAACCACTTGATGACGAAGTGATGTACCGAGGCAAGTGTGTGTGTTGTTTCCAAAACGGACTGGTTTAAGTTGCGACCGTTATTCCAACCTTACATGCGCAACCACTCTACCCTTATATGGGAAAGGGCATTATTGATTACCTAGGCCGATACTAGCTTGGAGCCCGCATTACTAGTGACGGGGGAGAGTTGGTGCTCTCTCTCGGGACGGGGTCGTGCCTGGTAGGGCAGCCATGACTTTTTTCATAGGGCACCGGATACACTATTGTGTCCCCTCTCGGATGTTACGATCTCGAGTGAGTCTCTTATGATGTACATCGTGAGGATACGAAACAACGAGTGGACTCCTTGTTAGTGTCGTCTAGGGAAAGATAGTGATCGTGTGCTTACCCCGGGTACTTGAGGTATCGCGGGTCGTGGATGACATGGAAGTTCCCCGGATCTTGTGGATAAAGTGTGCAACCTCTGCAGAGTGTAAAACTATTCGAATAGCCGTGTCCACGGTCAAGGACAGTTGGGTAACTGCTCTTGGGCTATGTCCACATGTTTACAAACCAGTGTGTGTGTTTGGATAAGTGGGAAGATCTACTTGGGTCAAGTCAAAGGACTTGACATGATTGAGTTGGGTTGATGCCCACTCTATTTATGTTGATATCTGTAACCTGTCCTCATGGTTACTTGAATTCTCCTGATGCATGTCTTACAAGTTGTTGAACATGTCATTGCACTCAAAACTAGCTTTTTGCAAAAATTTACCTATATCATGCATTGTTGTATCTTGAACCAAAACATGGGTTGCTTGCGAGTACATTCAAAGTACTCATTGGCTTGCCACTGGTTATTTTATTGGCTAGGCATGAAAGAACATGATATAATGAAGAGTACCTTGGTGACGAACATGCAAGCTAGGACGCTTCCCAATCAGAATGCCTGTAGGGTTAAGGCAGATGGCATGGGTCCAAGTTGTTATTGAAGATTCCCGCTGCGATGATACACTCAAGACTTGACCATAATGGTCCTACTTGTGTAAAACGGTATGTATGGATGTAAGACTCTTGTTATTCAGCTTCTGTGTGTTCAGTGAGCATTGATCTTTGGGATCACTGTACACGTGCATTCGGTGATCTCGACTTATGAGTCGGGGTCCCCACAATATAACTAAACAAGATTGGTAGCAACTACTCCTACAAGTGCCTAGAGCCTATATCATGCATTGGAATTGCTTGGGACCTCATAAATTTAACATGCAAGCTCAAGAACATGGTCACCTATGCAGCAAAAATTGCAATGAATAAAGCACTAGAAAAAAAACTAATTTGACCAATGGAGGAGTCACATACCAAGCAACAATCTCCCAAAGCAGTTTTGTGAATGGAGCTTTGAGCAAGGAGATCGAAAATCGCAGCAAAATGAGCTAGAACTCGTGCTTGAGCTGGATGGGGATTTTTTGGGTAGAAGATGAAGTGTGTGGGTGCTAGCATAAGTGGAGGGGGGCCACCAGGGGCCCACGAGACAGGGGGCGCGCCCTATAGGGGGGGGGCGTGCCCTCCACTCTCGTGGCCTGGTGCTTGCCCCTCCTACAATGATTTCAGTGCCTAAAATTCTCAAATATTCCAGAAAAATCATACTAAATTTGCAGGGCATTTGGAGCACTTTAATTTTCGGACTATTTTTTTATTGCACGGATAATTCAGAAAACAGGCGGATAATACTATTTTTGCTTTATTTATTCTAAATAACAGAAAGTAAAAAGAGGGTACAGAAGGTTGTGCCTTCTAGTTTCATCCATCTCGTGATCATCAAAATGAATCCACTAACAAGGTTGATCAAGTCTTGTTAACAGACTCATTCCGAATAACACGGAACCGGAGAAATTTTGAATAACACTAAGTTACCTCAATGGGGATATGAAAATCCCCAAGAATAAGAATATCATACTTTTTCTTGATAACAGGGAGAGGAAATTCAAAACCTCCAATAATAATAGTTGGAGCTTTTCCAATAGAATTAATACTATGAACTTGAGATTGTTTCCTCGGAAAGTGTACCGTATGCTCATTAGCATTAACATGAAAAGTGACATTGCCTTTGTTGCAATCAATAACAACCCCTGCAGTATTAAGAAAAGGTCTACCTAGGATAATAGACATACTATCGTCCTCGGGAATATCAAGAATAACAAAGTCCGTTAAGATGGTGACATTTGCAACCACAACAGGCACATCCTCACAAATACCGACAGGTATAGCAGTTGATTTATCAGCCATTTGCAAAGATATTTCAGTAGGTGTCAACTTATTCAATTCAAGTATACAATATAAAGAGAGAGGCATAACACTAACACCGGCTCCAAGATCACATAAAGCAGTTCTAACATAATTTCTTTTGATGGAGCATGGTATAGTTGGTACACCCGGATCTCCAAGTTTCTTTGGTATTCCACCCTTAAAAGTGTAATTAGCAAGCATGGTGAAAATTTCAGCTTCCGGTATCTTTCTTTTATTTGTAATGATATCCTTCATATACTTAGCATAAGGATTAACTTTAAGCATATCAGTTAAGCGCATACGTGAGAAATAGGTCTAATCATTTCAGCAAAGCGCTCAAAATCCTCATCATCCTTTGACTTGGATGGTTTAGGAGGAAAGGGCATGGGTTTCTGAACCCATGGTTCTCTTTCTCTACCGTGCTTCCTAGCAACAAAATCTCTCTTATCATAACGTTGATTCTTTGATTGTGGGTTATCAAGATCAACAACAGGTTAAATCTCTACATCATTGTTTTTGCTAGGTTGAGCATCAACATGAACATTATCATTAACATTATCACTAGGTTCATGTTCATCACCTGATTGTGTTTCAGCATCAGAAATAGAAATTTCATTAGGATTCTCAGGTGTGTCTACAGTAGGTTCACTAGAAACATGCAAAGTCCTATCGTTTTTCCTTTCTTATTTTTGGAAGAACTAGGTGCCTCTAAATTGTTTCTCTGAGAATCTTGCTCGATTCTCTTAGGGTGGCCTTCAGGATACAAAGGTTCCTGAGTCATTCTACCAGTTCTAGTAGCCACTCTAACAGCAAAGTCATTTTTATTATTTAATTCATCAAGCAAATCATTTTGATCTTTGAGTACTTGCTCAGCTTGAGTAGCAACCATAGAAGCATATTTGCTAACGAGTTTGAGTTCCTCTTTAACTCTAGCCATATTATCGCTCACACGTCCTATCTCGAAAGCATTATTCTTTAACTCTCTACTGACATAAGCATTAAAACTTTCTTGTCTAGCCATAAAGTCATCAAATTCATCTAAGCATGGGCTATGCAATTTAGTAGAGGGGATTTCAACTTTATCATATCTATAGAGAGAATTTACCTTTACTACCTGTGTCGGGTTATCAAGACAATATGGTTCTTCATCAGGCGGTATATTAAGACCATGTATTTCTTCAATAGGAGGTAAATTCTTAACATCTTCAACTTTAATACCTTTTTCTTTCATTGATTTCTTTGCCTCTTGCGTATCTTCGGGACTGAGAAATAAAACACCTCTCTTCTTCGGAGTGGGTTTGGGAATAGGCTCAAGAGTTGGCTCAATTGGTTCAGGAATTACTTCAGGAATTGTCTCGGGAAGAGTCCAATTATTTTCATTAGTCAACATATTATTCAATAGTATTTCAGCTTCATCAACTGTTCTTTCCCTGAAAACACAACCAGCACAACTATCCAAGTAGTCCTTGGAAGCATCGGTTAGTCCATTATAAAAGATATCAAGTATTTCATTTTTCTTAAGAGGATGATCACGCAAAGCATTAAGTAACCGGAGAAGCCTCCCCCAAGCTTGTGGGAGACTCTCTTCTTTGATTTGCACAAAATTATATATTTGCCGCAAGGCAGCTTGTTTCTTATGAGCAGGGAAATATTTAGCAGAGAAGTAATAAATCATATCTTGGGGACTACGCACACAACCAGGAGCAAGAGAATTATACCAAGTCTTAGCATCACCCTTTAATGAGAACGGGAATATCTTAATGATATAAAAATAGCGAGACTTCTCATCATTAGTAAATAGGGTAGCTATATCATTCAACTTGGTAAGATGTGCCACAACAGTTTCAGATTCAAGGCCATAAAAAGGATCAGATTCAACTAAAGTAATAATCTCAGGATCAACAGAGGATTCATAATCCTTATGAGTAACACAAATAGGTGAAGTAGCAAAAGCAGGGTCAGGTTTCATTCTAGCATTAAGAGACTGCTGCTTCCATTTAGCTAATAATTTCTTAAGATCATATCTATCATTGCAAGCAAAGATCTCCCTAGCAGCTTCTTCATTCATAACATAACCCTTAGGGACAACAAGCAATACATAATCATTCAGAGAACCTTCATCATCACTATCATCAATAATAGCATCTTCCATATTTTCAGTCCCCCTAACTCTAGCAAGTTGTTCATCAAGACATTCACCTAATGGCAAAGTAGTATCACACACAGAAGTAGTTTCATCATGAATAGCAGAAGTGGCATCATCAATAACATGCGACATATCAGAATTCATAGCAGTAGCAAGTTTAGGTGTCGCAAGCTTACTAATAACGGAAGGAGAATCTAGCGCAGAGCTAGATGTCAGTTCCTTACCTCCCCTCGTAGTTGAGGGCAAAATAGTAGTTTGGTCGTCTTTCAAGTTCTTCATAGTGATCAACAGATATAAATCCCAAGTGACTCAGAGAATAGAGCAATGCTCCCCGGCAATGGCGCCAGAAATTAGTCTTGATAACCCACAAGTGTAGGGGATCGCAACAGCTTTTGAGGGTAAAGTATTCAACCCAAATTTATTGATTCGACACAAGGGGAGCCAAAGAATATTTTCAAGTATTAGCAGTTGAGTTGTCAATTCAACCACACCTGGATAACTTAGTATCTGCAGCAAAGTATTTAGTAGCAAAAGTGGTATGATAATAAAGGTAACGGTGGAAAAAGTAAAGACAATTGTTTTTGGGTTTTTGTAGTAGTTGTAACAGTAGCAACGGAAAAGTAAATAAGCGAAGAACAATATATGAAAACTCGTAGGCAATGGATTAGTGATGGATAATTATGCCGGATGCGATTCCTCATGTAATAGCTATAACATAGGGTGATATAGAACTAGCTCCAGTTCATCAATGTAATGTAGGCATGTATTCCGTAAATAGTCATACGTGCTTATGGAAAAAAACTTGCATGACATCTTTTGTCCTACCCTCCCGTGGCAGCGGGGTCCTAGCGGAAACTAAGGGATATTAAGGCCTCCTTTTAATAGAGAACCGGAACAAAGCATTAGCACATAGTGAATACATGAACTCCTCAAACTACGGTCATCACCGAGAAGTATCCCGATTATTGTCACTTCGGGGTTGTAGGATCATAACACATAATAGGTGACTATAGACTTGCAAGATAGGATCAAGAACACACATATATTCATGAAAACATAATAGGTTCAGATCTGAAATCATGGAACTCGGGCCCTAGTGACAAGCATTAAGCATAGCAAAGTCATAGCAACATCAATCTCAGAACATAGTGGATACTAGGGATCAAACCCTAACAAAACTAACTTGATTACATGGTAAATCTCATCCAACCCATCACCGTCCAGCAAGCCTATGATGGAATTACTCACGCACGGCGGTGAGCATCATGAAATTGGTGATGGAGGATGCTTGATGATGACGACGGCGACGGATCACCCTCTCCGGAGCCCCGAACGGACTCCAGATCAGCCCTCCCGAGAGAGATTAGGGCTTGGCGGCGGCTCCGTGTCGTAAAACGAGATGAAACTTTCTCTCTGATTTTTTCTCCCCGAACGTGAATATATGGAGTTGGAGTTGAGGTCGGTGGAGGTCCAGGGGGCCCACGAGATAGGGGGCGCGCCCTACAGGGGGGGCACCCCCCTGTCTTGTGGACAGGCCCTGGGCCCCCTGGTGTATTTCTTTCACCCAGAATTTCTTATTAATTCCAAAAAGTGCCTCCGTGGATTTTCAGGACATTCAGAGAACTTTTCTTTTCTACACATAAAACAACATCATGGTAGTTCTGCTGAAAACAACGTTAGTCTGGGTTAGTTTCATTCAAATCATGCAAGTTAGAGTCCAGAACAAGGGCAAAAGTGTTTGGAAAAGTAGATACGTTGGAGACGTATCATTATGCTCTTGTTTTGCTGCCGCGTTTATTTGCACTAGTGGCCAATTTTGACGGCCAGTGTATGTAATATGCTGCTTTGTTCCCTATATTTGCACTGGTGGCGAACTTTGATACCCAGTGGATATAATATGTGTAATAGCGGTAATAGGCTAGCGTTAATTGCTTTCTTATTTATTTCCTTATTGTCTTGTTTAGTTGTTTGCTTGTAGTCACTGCAGTTCTTTTTCTGTGTTTTTCTAGTGGCCACAATAGCCTATTTTTGGTAACTAGGCCAAAATAATCATGGCAACACACGGACTGTTGTAACCATGGGCCTCCTACAGGCCGTATGATCCATGGGCCTTCTTCCGGGCGTAGGATCCATTGGCCTTCTATACGGGTCGTAGGATCCATTGGTCTTCTATACGGGCCTTAGGATTCATGGGCCTTCTATGGGCCGTAGGGTCCATGGGCCTTCTACGGGCCGTACGATCCATGGGACTTCTACGGGCCATACGATCCATGGGCCTCATATGGGCCGTAGGATCCATGGGCCTTCTACGGGGTGTATCATCATTTCTCCAATCATGGGCCATACTATTCGTGGACCATAACGGGCCGTTAATAGGCCGTATTTGATAACTCTATGAAAACATCCTAACGTGTTTTTTTGACATGAAAACGGCCCAACGTATTAACGGTCCACAAACGGGCCGACTATAACGACGGGCTGAATTTGGCCCACAAGCAGAAAATGACAGTAACGGGCCGTATGTAACCGAATGCTGCAAATAAGCCCAAGAATCAATGGGCCCTGAGAAGGCCGAAAGATAACTTGGGCTAGAAACGGCCCAATGTAATAATGGGCCATTAATGGGTATAAAGTAATATACTGTTCATTACGGGCCAGTTTCACCACGGGCCGTTAATGGGCCAAGAGTTACAAAGGGCCTCATATGGGCCGAAAGAAGTCATGGGCCACACATGGGCCAGACGTTAAAACGGGTTGGAGTCATATTGGACGACCCAGATGACGCTACTGGGCCTAATTCGGAGAGGTTGTAACGGGCCCTAGGTTAGCAGGCTGTAAATGGGCTATATGCGAATAGGTCGTTAACAGGCTTTTCATGGGCCAGCCCGCCACCTTTTGACCAAGTCAAATGGGCCGGCCTTTTCACAGGAATGGGCCTCTGTTGGGCCGTGCCACGTGTCGCCATATCATAGGCGCCTTCAGTCCAATGAGTGGATGACATCTGTCCCAACGGTGAGTCGACACGTGTTTCCTCCAGCCAATGATGATTTTACACGTGGAAAATCCCCATTGGTCGGGGATGTTAACGGGTTATCGGATCCAAAACCGGATCCGATAGCTTAAAGGCATTCCGTTACGATGGATGCCACATGTCAGTCACCCTTGACGAAAGCACTTCTGTGACGCGCGATTTATAGTCATGGAAGTGGACACTTCCGTGATGATAATTTTGGTAATGTCATGGAACACTTCTACGACAGCACAGGTATGACTGTCTTGATTTTGTCATAAAATCGTCATGGATGTACATGCATGACAAAAAACACGACCTACTGTGACAAACACGTATCATCACGGAAGTGTATTTTTTTTGTAGTGCTAGATTCTCCCACAGTGATACTAGCAAGAAAGTCTTTATATTCAGATTTACGGGGTTCATTAACATTGCCCCACCACAGGAGTTTGCAAGCAGTAGTGAAATCTTCTAGGTCCATGGTATATGATTTATCATAAATATCAAACAGAACACTTGGAGAATTACGCGAAGATGTAAATTTAAACCTTCTCATGAATGAATCGGTCAAATAGTAGTACTGAGGACACTTATCTTGCATGAAGTCCTCAAGATCGACATTATGCACATATGTATCAAATTCATCCTTGATGCCTGCATTTACCATAAACTCTTTTTACGGCCATTCACAAGGCCGCACGTCAGCTTCCCTTGGTGGTTCATCATCTTGCTCACGCATTGCGATCCTGGGTCCTTTCTTTGTTGAAGAACCACCTTGGTACATTTTCCTAGACATATTTCTTCCTTTGAAAAATTTCTGAAATTTTTAGTAACTCAAAATAAAAGTGAATCAAACTCAATATAACTGATAGCAACTACTCTCACAAGTGCCTAGAGCCTATATCATGCATTAAAATTACTTGGGACCTCATATATTTAACATGCAAGCTCAAGAACAGGGTCACCTAGGTAGCAAAAATTTGCAATGAATAAAGCACTAGAACAAAAACTAATTGGACCATTGGAGGAGTCACATACCAAGGAACAATCTCCCAAAGCAGTTTTGTGAATGGAGCTTTGAGCAAGGAGATCGAAAATCGCAGCAAAATGAGCTAGAACTCGTGCTTGAGCTGGATGGTGATTTTTTAGGAGGAAGATGAAGTGTGTGGGTGCATGAATAAGTGGAGGGGGGCCACCGTGGGCCCATGAGGTAGTGGGCGCGCCCTGTAGGGGTGGGCGCGCCCTGGACCCTTGTGGCCAGGTGCCAGCTCCCCCTGCTGTGTTCTCAGTGCCAAATATTCTCAAATATTCCAGAAAAAACATACTAAATTTGCAGGGCATTTGGAGAACTTTTATTTTTGGGTATTCTTTTGCATGGATAATTCAGAAAACAGACAAGAAATACTATTTTTCTTTTATTTATTCTAAATAACAGAAAGTAAAAGGAGGGTACAGAAGGTTGTGCCTTCAAACTTCATCCATCTCATGATCATCAAAAGGAATCCACTAACAAGGTTGATCAAGTCTTGTTAACAAACTCATTCCAAATAACATGAAACCGTAGAAATTTCGAATAACACTAGGTTACATCAACGGGGATATAAACATCCCCAATAATAAGAATATCATATTTCTTCTTGACAGTAGGAAGAGGAAATTCAAAACCTATAATAATAATAGTTGGAATTTTTCCAATAGAATTAATGCTATGAACTTGAGGTTGTTTCCTCGGAAAGTGTACCATATGCTCATTACCATTAACATGAAAAGTGACATTGCCTTTGTTGCAATCAATAACAGCCCCTGCAGTATTAAGAAAAGGTCTACCTAGGATAATAGACATACTAGCGTCCTCGGGAATATCAAGAATAACAAAGTCCGTTAAGATGGTGACATTTGCAACCACAACAGGCACATCCTCACAAATACCAACAGGTATAGCAGTTGATTTATCAGCCATGTGCAAAGATATTTCAGTAGGTGTCAACTTATTCAATTCAAGTCTACGATATAAAGAGAGAGGCATAACACTAACACCGGCTCCAAGATCACATAAAGCAGTTCTAACATAATTTCTTTTGATGGAGCATGGTATAGTTGGTACACCCGGATCTCCAAGTTTCTTTGGTATTCCACCCTTAAAAGTGTAATTAGCAATCATGGTGGAAATTTTAGCTTTCGGTATCTTTCTTTTATTTGTAATGATATCCTTCATATACTTAGCATAAGGATTTACTTTAAGCATATTAGTTAAGCGCATACGTGAGAAATAGGTCTAATCATTTCAGCAAAGCGCTCAAAATCCTCATCATCCTTTGACTTGGATGGTTTAGGAGGAAAGGGCATGGGTTTCTGAACCCATGGTTCTCTTTCTCTACCGTGCTTCCTAGCAACAAAATCTCTCTTATCATAACGTTGATTCTTTGATTGTGGGTTATCAAGATCAACAACAGGTTAAATCTCTACATCATTGTTTTTGCTAGGTTGAGCATCAACATGAACATTATCATTAACATTATCACTAGGTTCATGTTCATCACCTGATTGTGTTTCAGCATCAGAAATAGAAATTTCATTAGGATTCTCAGGTGTGTCTACAGTAGGTTCACTAGAAACATGCAAAGTCCTATCGTTTTTCCTTTCTTATTTTTGGAAGAACTAGGTGCCTCTAAATTGTTTCTCTGAGAATCTTGCTCGATTCTCTTAGGGTGGCCTTCAGGATACAAAGGTTCCTGAGTCATTCTACTAGTTCTAGTAGCCACTCTAACAGCAAAGTCATTTTTATTATTTAATTCATCAAGCAAATCATTTTGATCTTTGAGTACTTGCTCATCTTGAGTAGCAACCATAGAAGCATATTTGCTAACGAATTTGAGTTCATCTTTAACTCTAGCCAGATTATCGCTCACACGTCCTATCTCGAAAGCATTATTCTTCAACTCTCTACCAACATAAGCATTAAAAATTTCTTGTCTAGCCATAAAGTCATCAAATTCATCCAAACATTGGCTAGGAAACTTAGTAGATGGGATTTCAACCTTATCATATCTATAGAGGGAATTTACCTTTACTACCTATGACGGGTTATCAAGACCATGTGTTTCTTCAATAGGTGGTAGAATAAGACCATGTATTTCTTCAACAGGAGGTAAATTTTTAACATCTTTAGCTTTAATACCTTTTTCTTTCATAGATTTCTTTGCCTCTTGCATATCTTCAGGACTGAGAAATAGAACACCCCTCTTCTTCGGAGTTGGTTTAGGAGTTGGCTCAGGAGTTGGCTCAATTGGCTCAGGAATTGGCTCAGGAAGAGTCCAATTATTTTCATTAGTCAGCATATTATTCAATAACAATTCATCTTGGTCGATTGTTCTTTCCCTGAAACCACAACCAGCACAACTATCCAAGTGGTCCTTGGAAGCATAACTTGGTCCATTATAAAAGATATCAAGTATTTCATTTTTCTTAAGAGGATGATCAGGCAAAGCATTAAGTAAGAGAAGCCTCCCCCAAGCTTGTGGGAGACTCTCTTCTTCAATCTGCACAAAATTATATATTTCCCTCAAGGTAGCTTGTTTTTTTATGAGCAGGGAAATATTTAGCAGAGAAGTAATAAATCATATCCTGGGGACTACGCACACAACCAGGATCAAGAGAATTAAACCAAGTTTCAGCATCACCCTTTAATGAGAACGGGAATATTTTAAGGATATAATAGTAGCGAGATTTCTCATCATTTGTGAACAGGGTGGCTATATCATTCAATTTAGTAAGATGTGCCACAACAGTTTCAGATTCATTGCCATAAAAAGGATCAGATTCAACCAAAGTAATTATCTCAGGATCGACCAAGAACTCATAATCCTTATCAGTAACAAAAATAGGTGAAGTAGCAAAAGCAGGGTCATATTTCATTCTAACATTTAGAGATTTGTGTTTCCATTTAGCTAATAACTTCTTAAGATCAGATCTATCATTGCAAGCAAGAATAGCTCTAGTAGTTTCTTCATCCATAACATAACCCTCAGGAACAACATGCAATTCATACTTAAGGGGAGAACCTTTATCATCACTATCTTCAATAATTTCATCTTCAATAATTTCATTCTCTCTAACCCTAGCAAGTTGTTCATCAAGAAATTCACCTAATGGCATAGTAGTATCAAGCACAGAAGTAGTTTCATCATAAGTATCATGCATAGTAGAAGTGGCATCATCAATAAGATGCAACATATCAGAATTAATAGCAAAAGCAGGTTTAGGTGTCGCAAGCTTACTCATAACAGAAGGAGAATCTAGTGCAGAGCTAGATGGCAGTTCCTTACCTCCCCTCGTAGTTGAGGGATAAATCTTAGTTCTTTTATCTTTAAAGTTCCTCATAGTGATCAGCAGATATAAATCCCAAGTGACTCAAAGAAAAGAGCTATGCTCCCCGGCAACGGCGCCAGAAAATAGTCTTGATAACCCACAAGTATAGGGGATCACAACAGTTTTCGAGGGAAGAGTATTCAACCCAAATTTATTGATTCGACACAAGGGGAGCCAAAGAATATTCTCAAGTATTAGCAGTTGAGTTGTCAATTCAACCACACCTGGATAACTTAGTATCTACAGCAAAGTATTTAGTAGCAAAGTAGTATGGAAGTAATGGTAACAGTGGCAAAAGTAATAGTAGCAGTTTTGTAGTAGTTGTAACAATAGCAACAGTAAAGTAAATAAGCAAAGCACAATATGTGAAAAGCTTGTAGGCATTGGATCAGTGATGTATAATTATGTCAGATGTGATTCCTCATGTAATATTTATAACATAGGGTGACACAGAACTAGCTCCAGTTCATCAATGTAATGTAGGCATGTATTCCGAATATAGTCATACTTGCTTGTGGAAAAGAACTTGCATGCCATCTTTTGTCCTATCCTCCCATGGGAGCGGGGTCCTAATGGAAACTAAGGGATATTAAGGCCTCCTTTTAATAGAGTACCGGACCAAAGCACTAACACATAGTGAATACATGAACTCCTCAAACTACGGTCATCACCGAGAAGTATCCCGATTATTGTCACTTCGGCGTTGTCGGATCATAACACATAATAGGTTACTATAGACTTGCAAGATAGGATCAAGAACTCACATATATTCATGAAAATATAATAGGTTCAGATCTGAAATCATGGCACTCGGGCCCTAGTGATAAGCATTAAGCATAGCAAAGTCATAGCAACATCAATTTCAGAACATAGTGGATACTAGGGATCAAACCCTAACAAAACTAACTTGGTTACATGGTAAATCTCATCCAGCCCATCACCGTCCAGCAAGCCTATGATGGAATTACTCACGCACGGTGGTGAGCATCATAAAATTGGTGATGGAGGATGGTTGATGATGACGACGGCGATGAATCCCCCTCTTCGGAGCCCCGAACGGACTCTAGATCAGCCCTCTCGAGAGAGATTAGGGCTTGGCGGCGGCTTCGTATCGTAAAACGCGATGACACTTTTTCTCTGATTTTTTTCTCCGTGAAAGCAAATATATGGAGTTGGAGTTGAGGTCGGTGGACGTCCAAGGGGCCCACGAGGCAGGGGGGCGTGCCCAGGGGGAGGGGCGTGCCGCCCACCCTCATGGACAGGGTGTGGGCCCCCTAATGTTATTTCTTTCGCCAGTATTTTATATTAATTCTGAACATTTGCTCCGTGGATTTTTCATGTCATTCCGAGAACTTTTATTTCTGCACAAAAATAACACCATGGCAGTTCTGCTGAAAACAGCGTCAGTCCAGGTTAGTTCCATTCAAATCATGCAAGTTAGAGTCCAAAACAAGGGCACAAGTGTTTGGAAAAGTAGATACGACGGAGACGTATCAAACCAAAATTATGAGTATGAATATAGATGTAAGAGGATGAGTTTGGCTGCAGATTTGAGGATTCCGGAGACTCGTTCATCTTTCTATGACGGTGAACCTATGCCCTAGAAGATGGAGGACAAGCACAAATCATCATCAACTCCATCATCACCACCTCCAAAGAAGGAAATTTAAGTACATGGGTATGTGCACTCCCCTTGGCTTGTGCCAAGCTTGGGGGAGGTGTCCCGATAACTTATCATCATCACATCTTTACCTTTATTGTTTTCCTTAGTTCGATCCTTTTGCTTATATCTTGGTTTAGTAGAATTAAATTTTTGTTTCTAGTATGATCTAGTCTGTGAGTTTTCTTTGTGTTCCCTCCATGTAATCGAGTCCGAGAGTTATATAATAAATAGTAGTTTTAAGTCGAGGGATTTACTTTCTTGCTATGATCTTGAAAAAAGAAAGGAATAAAAGCAATAAAAAGATTATATAATAAGCTTATGGAGAGTGATGACTTCACATATAAGGAGTATGATGAATAAAATTTGTTGAGAGTTGACAAACATAGTTTTGGTCATTGTTGCAATTAATAGGAACTAATAAAGAAAGCGAGGTCTCACATATAATTGGACATCCTTTGTGATTGTGAGAACTCATTAAAATATTATATGCTAAAAGGTTTATGTTGGACAAGGAAGACAACATAATGGGTTATGTTTCCTTATATCCGAATAGAACTTATATTGTCATGGATCCTCCAACATGTTGAGTTTGCTTCTCATCCCATGCTAGCCAAATCTTCTGCACCAAGTAGAGATACTACTTGTGCATCCAAAATCCCTTAACCTAGTTTTGCCATGAGAGTCCACTATACCTACCTATGGATTGAGTAAGATCCTTCAAGTAAGTTGTCATCAGTGCAAGCAATAAAAATTGCTCTCTAAATATGTATGATCTTTTAGTGTTAGGAGATAAGCTTTATACGAACTTGTGATATGGAAGAAATAAAAGCGACAGACTGCATAATAAAGTTCCTTATCACAAGCGGCAATATAAAGTGATGTTCTTTTGCATGAAGATTTTGTGCATCCAACCATAAAAGCGCATCACAATCTCTGCTTCACCCTACGAAAGGCCTATCTTTTACTTTTTACCTTCTACCTTCATACAAGAATCATGGTGATCTTCACCTTTCCTTTTTACATTTTTTCTTTTTCGCAAGCACTATGTGTTGGGGAAAGATCCGGACATATATATATCCACTGGATGTAGGTTATCATAAAGTATTATTGTTGACATTACCCTTGAGGTAAAAGGTTGGGAGGCAAAACTATAAGCCCTTATATTTCTTTGTGTCTGATTGAGACTTTGATCCCATAAGTATCGCGTGTGTGTTAGCAATTGTGAAAGACTAAAAGATGGTTGAGTATGTGGGATTTCTACAAAAAGCTCTTACATTGACTCTGTCCAATATTATGATAAATTGCAATTGCTTCAATGACTGAGATCATAGTTTGTTAGTTTTCAATAAAGTTTTGCTTCATACTTTACCTTATGAATGAATTATTACTTTAGCATAACAAATTATATGACAATATGTGTTGATGTTCTAAAGATGATCATGATGCCCTCATGTCCGTATTTAATTTTATTGACACCTCTATCTGTGGTGATGACAAGCGAAAGCGAAAGCGAGGTCTAAGCTTGGGGGAGTTGATACGTCCATTTTGCATCATGATTTTATGTTGATATTTATTGCATTATGGGCTGTTATTATACATTATGGTACAATACTTTTTCCTTTTCTCTCTTATTTTACATGATTTTCATGAAGGGGGAATGTCGGCAACTGGAATTCCGGACCGGAAAGGAGCAAATCTAGAGACCTATTCTGCACTACTCCAAAAGTCCTGAAAATTTACGGAGAATTATTTCGCAATATATAAGGATTATTGGGCAAAGAAACTACCAGAGGGGACCCACCAGGTGGCCACAAGCCTAGAGGCGCACCCTACCCCCCAGGGCTTGTCCCTCCCTGGCAGGTCTCCGGTGCCCATCTTCTGCTATATGAAGCATTTTGACCTGGAAAAATTAGAAGAGTTCTTTCAGGATGAAGCGCCGCCGTCTCGAGGCGGAACCTGGGCAGAAGCAATCTAGGGCTCTAGCGGAGCTCTTCTGTCGGGGAAACTTCCCTCCTGAAGGGGGAAATCGAAGCCATCGTCATCACCAATGATCCTCTCATCAAGAGGGGGTCAATCTCTATCAACATCTTCACCAGCACCATCTCCTCTCAAACCCTAGCTCATCTCTTGTATTCAATCTTTGTCTCAAAACCTCATATTGGTACCTGTGGGTTGCTAGTAGTGTTGATTACTCCTTGTAGCTGATGATAGTTGGTTTATTTGGTGGAAGATCATATGTTCAGATCCTTAATGATATTCAATACCCTTCTGATCTTGAACATGAACATGCTTTGTGTGTGGTTACGTTTGTTCCCGAGGACATGGGAGAAGTCTTGTTATAAGTAATCATGTGAATTTGGTATTCGTTCAATATTTTGATGAGATGCATGTTATCTTTCCTCTAGTGGTGTTATGTGAACATCGACTACATGACACTTCCACCTTGATTTGGGCCTAGGGGAAGGCATTGGGAAGTAATAGGTAGATGATGGGTTGCTAGAGTGACAGAATCTTAAACCCTAGTTTATGTGTTGCTTTGTAAGGGGCTGATTTGGATCCACATGTTTCATGCTATTGTTAGATTTATCTTAATTCTTCTTTCGTATTTGTGGATGGTTGTGAGAGGGGTTAATCATAAGTGGGAGGCTTGTCCAAGTAAGGACAACACCCAAGCACCGGTTCACCCACATATCAAATTATCAAAGTAACGAACGTGAATCATATGAGCATGATGAAAACTAACTTTACAATAATTTCCACGTGTCCTCGGGAGCGCTTTCCTTTATATCAGAGTTTGTCTAGGATTATCCTTTGCTATAAAAATGATTGGGCCACCTTGCTGCACCTTTATTACACTTGTTACTCGTTACCCATTACGAATTATCTTATCACCAAACTATGTGTTACCGATAATTTCAGTGCCTGCAGAAAATACCTTGCTGAAAATCGCTTGTCATTTCCTTTTGCTCCTTGTTGGGTTCGACACTCTTACTTATCGAAAGGACTACGATAGATCCCATATACTTGTGGGTCATCAGCGCGGTAGACAAATTACTGTCGGGCTATTGACAAAATTGAGCATAATTATAATTGTGAGCATTCATGGCATAATCTAACATAGGCATTACATCCATGACAAGTAGACTGTTAATCCAACTGCATCTGCTAATATTAATCCACCCCAAGACCGTTATCCATCATGCATATCAAAGTATTAAGTTCATGATAAACAGAACACAATAAGCATGATGATATAAGATAGACTAAAAAGGATCAATCAATAGGACCAAACCACGTCGTTTTATCTTTCGTAGCAGCAATACAATATGTGCCTTCGCTCCTCCTATCACAAGGCAAGATCACCGCAATATTTAACCTACTATGAAGGACCTCTCCACTAAATATAGATCAATCAAACTTGGCCAAAGTAGACGGATAGATCAAAGAGAAATACAAAGCTATAAAATTAGAAGTTAAGAGATCTCAAGGAACTCAAATAAATTCAAGGAATAATCTTATCGTAAGCCCACAATTCATTTGATCCCAACATACACACCGTAAAAGATGACGTTGGAAAGATCTTAGAGAAGATAATTGTATTGAAGATCGAGATTGAGAGAGAGAGAGGGAGAGCTACTAATCTGGACCCGTAGGTCCTGAAAGAACTACTCACACATCATCATGGAGGCAACAAGGTTGATTAAGATGGCCTCCCCCAATGATTCCCCCCTCCGGTAGAGTACTGAAACAACACTCCAAATGGGATCACTTTGGAACAGAGGCTTGCGGTGGAGATAAAATTGTTTCGGGTCTTGCCTTAAGGGTTTCTAAATATTTGGGGATTTATAGGCTACAAATTAGGGCAAACGGAGCCACGAGGGGCCCACAAGCCAAGGTGGAGCGCCCTACCTCTAGGGCGCACCCCTGCCTTGTGGGCCCCTCATGGGTCTTCTCTTGCCCCAGAAGCTTCTAGAGTCTCTTCTTTTCTAGAATCAATCGTCAAAAAATTTCATCGTGTTTGGGCTTCTATAGGTATGGATGTTCTGAAAAACGAAAAACATGCACACAAAAAAGAAACCAACACTGGGCACTAAATTAATAGGTTATTCCAGAAAATAGTATAAAATGATATAAAACATACAAAAATGATAATATAATAGCATCTAACAAAAAAATATAGATATATTAGAGACGTATCATGATGATACCGTTTCAAACGTTTGCCCGACATGGGACACATGATGCCTGCGCATGCAGCCAAGCGCACAGGTCAAAAGATTGGCCGATTTGCATGATTTTCCTTAAAATCTGGACCCCCAACATAAATGGTGGGGATTATTAGCATGTGTGAATAAACGTTGTAATTTGTTTAGGGAAATTTTAAGCCTTATTGATCATTCATCAGAAAAAAGGTCGTGAGAATACCCAAGCCACATATGGCGACCCTGATCAGGTGAATGGGTGTACTTAACAAGTCTATGATCCTTACAATTGAAATCTCTACCTTGAAAACTAATCAAGCGGCTATTAATCCACTAATTGTATTAACTAGCTCAACGATGATTGTATTATTGCGTGGAAGAGTGGTGTTCTTGATATCCTACACTACTGATTTTGAATCACACGCAATAAGGAAATTTGTAAGAAGAAGATCCTCAACGAAGATTGCCCCTCGCTGCATGCTAAGGATTCAGGAACTTGTCGGGTCAGTGATCCTCCAAAGAACCACAATCAAAGAGCCCAAAACTGCTCCAAGCTGATCTAAGCAAACAACCTATGCAATACCCAAGGCTCCGCTACGAGAGACCCTGCCATCGATATTGTTTTTTTTCATAAACGGTCATCGATGCCTTCCATGAAGTGTTCCGCACTCTCGACATCAACATCCTTTGAGACAAAACCAGAGAAGATGGATTGATGCTTTCGAGTTCTGCAATATATTCTTTGAAAAAAATTGTCTAAAGAGGGCCCTAACAAGAGCATGTGTTTGACATCTTCATGTGCTTATGACCATCTTCACTCTGGATGGACTGTCTCGCAAGTCTCCACACTAAAGTTCAAAGTTTTACTAGAACGTCAACTTTTCATAGAGACGACCAAGCCTTCTATTCAACATGTGGGTTGGACAAAGCTTCATTTCCTTTAAACCAATATTTCTTGTTTTTTGTCATTGACACAAGCATCCTATAGGGAGATTTGACAGTGAATGAATCTTTCTTCTAGAAATTCTAAGGCAAAAATTGTCGGTGTCAAAACAGGCAGACATCGGGGTAGGGGTCCCGAGCTGTGGATCTCGGATTGATGGTAACAGGAATGAAGGAGACGGTGTTTACCCAGTTATGGGCCCTCTCGATAGAGGTAAAGCCATACGTCCTGCTCTTGTTTATATCAATGGAGATGTATCAAGTACAGAGTTTATCTACCTCGAGGTTGTAATGTGTGGTCTAACTCTAGGGCTAGGTGAATGATTTTGTGTTGATGTCCTGTTGTAGGGTGGAACCCTAGATGGATATCTTTCACGAATTGGAGGGGAAATCGCCAAGAACAAGAAGAACACAAAGGGGGGAAACAAGAGGAACACTCAAATTAACTTGATCCAATCACACATGTGCTAGATCCAATCACACAAAGAGAGATACAAATGTCCAAATCCAACACAAGAAGATACAAAAGGTAACTAGTCCATCCCAATCCTATGAGGAAAGAGGTCTTGATGATCCTATGATGGGGATCCTTATCCAAGAGGAGTCCTTGATGTCCACAAGAGGATCTTCTCCCTCAGGAGGTCATGATCTCTAAGAGGAGGAAAATGAGCAAAGCTCTCTCAATATCTCACATATACTTTGCTATCCTCTCTAATGAGATAGGGGAAGAGTTTATATAGGCTAGGGACGAAATAAGAGGAAAACAGGGGTACAAGGGTCATTTAGCCCTAAATGCACGCGGGCATATTCGGTGGAGTCCGGGCACCCAGGGTAAAGAGACCGGGCACCCGGGGTCGTCGGGGAGTAGAAGACCGGGCACCCGGGATGGCGCCTGGGAGGGGGGCCGGGCACCTGGTGGTCGCGGTGCAGACACCCGGGGGTGCGGGTACCCGGTGGTTGGGGTGCGGGCAACCGGGGTGGACAGAGGAGCCGCACCCTTTTGCGCCATGGTCTGGGCACCTGGGGCATAGGAGGCCGGGCACCCGGGATGGTCCGAGGCGTCCGGTGTTTCGCGTCTTGGGGTCCCTCTTCCTCCTCCATCTCCCTTCTTCGATGGTGTCGAGGTTCTCTTGCACTTGAAGTCCTCCTCGTCGTCAATGAAGCTCTGGTAATACCTATGCATGTACACGAGAGGGATGTCAAGTAGTATACCATCCTCAAAGGGGTCAAGTGAACACGTGTAAAGGAGATGACTAACCTTTATGTATGTGAAGTAGATGTCGCACGTGTCACTTGCCGAACATACTCTTGACATGGTGACGTCCGTAGGATGCTCCGCATCATCCGCCACCCCCCCCCTTGGGAAAGATCCGACCTCGGATTGAAAACCAAATCACCATGGGAAAGAGATGGCGTCGCCTTGTAGGAGTGAATGTTCACCAAGTACTCATAGTCTTGAAGCTCAAAGTTGGCACTCTCCAATGTCGCATCGGCTCGTGATTCCTTCAAAAGGAGCAAGAACAACAAACACTTGGAAAAACAAATGTGGTTAGCGTTAGTGCAAAACCAAGCATTCAAGTGGTGATTCACCGAACAAGTGTTGTCATCATGCATATCATATTGTGCAACAAAGGATTCTGACATGGCATGTAAACACACAAATTGAGCGCAATCAAGGGCATCCAAGCTAGTAGTGCGAAGATGCAACATACTAGAGGTAATCACGGCAATAATGTCATGTGTGCAAATAGTTGGCATATGCAATGCGCATGACATATCACAAGCATGAAAACAAGATATGAGCAAAGTATGTGCAATATCATGGGGAACACATAGAACATGGAAATAGCAACAAGGATCTCCATGGAGCAAGCAAATACACATAGTAGTAGTAGAATGGTGAATCATATGTAAGTGCAAGCAAGGGTCACAATTGCATGGCAAAATCATGGAAAGAGTTATATCATGCAAAGTGAACATGGCAATATGAGAAAATGATACGTAATAGACAAGAATCCATAACCATGTGAGGGCCATGTAGAAAATATGCACGAAGTCCTTGCACGAGTGGAACGGTGGGGAGTGTAATCCATGGGATCCCAAAGCATCATTTCTCTCAAGAGATCATTTCGTCAACTCATGGGACTGTGAGGTTGACGAGTGTTCATAAGTACCTACACAAAACAAAGGCAAAGGGAAAATTGTGTGTGCGTGATATATTTACACATCATCCATTATGATGCATACATGCATGTGTTGGTTAGCACGGAATATCCAATGCTCAAATAAATGAGATGCATGATATAGAAACATGTCATCCATCATGAAAGGTTTGTTATTATGTATAGCATAATGAAAATTCAAATTGTGTAATGCATCACTAGTAATATCTAGAGCATTGTTATGAATTGTATGCATATGATGCACACAAGGAATGGAATCAAGCGATACACAATAATTTTCTTGGCATGGCATATGAGATGAATTGCACAAATTTTGCAAAGGTGGTATAGCGATATCATCACAAGAGAAACACATACCAATAACCATGATCTCGTCATCTATACCATAAGTGCAAATGGGATTTATTTGAATGGGGCATGCATAGTTACTATGTTGAGATTGAAATGATGCAATATGTGAGATCTCACTCATAGCATATGACAAGTTTAAAGGGTTGTCGAACATGATGTGACCAAAATAATTTTCACATGATATCCTATGGAGCATAACATTGCAACTAGGAAAATTGACATGCTCATCATCATATTCATCATAAATTGGTAAGTCGTGACATGAGGAGGTCGCACTAGCATGAAGAATGGTAATAGGTGTGTCAACATCATGCAAGCAATCATTGGTAAGATAGTCCACTAGTGGGACAAGAGAAGCATCATCACCTATGTTACTTTTGGAGCATCGCTCATGTGTTGTAGGTGAGGTGTCGAAGACCAAGTTGTGGTCATCTTCATCGTGATGGAACCATGTGGGGGTGCATTATTGTCCACCAGGGCCATCGTCATCTCCATTGGAGGTATGGACTCGACGAGGATAGGCATGTAGACATGTTGGAGACCTAGCACCAAAGAAGAAAACACACTTGGAGTAGAGGTTAAGTCGTTAGAAATCATAGTGGCCTCACGTGCCGTCTCAACTACCTCACTCACTAAGTGTTGTGTCTCACTCACTCCCGGTAAGATGCTCTCACTCATATGGTTGGTGGAGTCACTCAAATGGCTCTCAACCTCACATAGGATGTGTGGCATAATCTCGTGCGTGGGGCTAGTGGTGGTCACACTCATCCTCTCATAGGAAATGCTCTCAATGTCACATATGGTGGAGTCACTCATATCACTCATGGTGGGGTGGATCTCCTCACATGGGAATTGGGGCATCTCGTCATATGTGGGTGTGGAGAGATGTAGGTGCAATTGTCTCCATGCTCAACTCCTATCGCCGCTTGGTTGAAGGGATAGTCCCATGCTCAACCTCCTCATCCATAACGCCTCCGAAGATGAATGTCGTAGGATGTGGCAAATCATTGCTCTCCTCCGAGACCAAAGATAAGGTCTCAAGTGCGCTCTTGTAGCTCGACTCGGAGTATGAGTCCCATTTGGGCACCGTCTTCATGTTGTAGAAGAGGTTTGTGCTTGTCGCCATGGTCGAAGGGGTTGGCCCTTGCTCGACCGTCTTGTTGCTGTCTTGTTGTAGGAGGCCCATATGATGTGGCACCTTGTAGCTCGTTTCCATGACCGAAGGGAATTTCCCATGCTTGGCCATCTTCCTTGAGGGGCTTCCGATGATGGAAGTGTCACCCTCGCGTGTAGGTGGTCGCCTTGCTGTTGAAGATGTCGATGTAGGCGAACTTATGGGAAGTAGGCGAAGATGTCGTACGTCCAAAGGCGAAGATTCCTGGAGAACACTTGGCGAAGATGCCGAAGTGGTGGTATTAGTCATAGCTCTGTCTTGTTGGTGCTCGTCTCGCAGTCTTCTCTTGTGCTCATGAAGTTTGGCTGTAGCTTGATGTAGAGCTTTTTGGGACTTTTAGGTCTACGCATCGCGAGCATCTTCATCTTGATGGTGTTGTAGTGCTTGAGCTCGATGGCGTTTCGAAGATTTTCTACTTGAGCGTCGCCGCCTTGAAGATGACGAAGGGGAAGAAGACTTGTAGTTGGCCACCATGTGTCGTACTTGATCCATGTGTTCGTCCAACTTGGTGTCGAAGTAGTCCCTTTTTCTTGCTTCGTTTTGGCGAATGTCGACGGCGAGTCGCTCAATGCCTTGCATTGCTCGTTGTAGTCCGAAGATGGACATTTTGGTGATGTAGTTGTTTGCGCCGTCATTGTCGTGGAAGACCGAAGATGAAATGCCTTGCCTATCCATCACAAGACTCGAGCAAATTTGAGTGGAAGAAAGGAAAGAACTATACCAATGTACCTTATCCAATGTTGAAGATGGATCAATGATCACTCAATAATGTAACAAGGAAATAACACAATTGGTACCGGATCTTGTCAATTCTCACACCTAGACAAGTAAAGATTTTGGCAGAGCTCGGTGAGGATAGTGGCACAAAAATTTGATGCAAAATGTTAGCAAGAGTCAATAATGTTGGAAAAGATTCACAAATTTGCAAGTGAAACAAGTAGACCAATAGCAGTGGGTGGAACACGGAAACACACACACGGATAGATAAATGGGGTCGTACAACCAAGGAATGAGCACAAAATCTGGAATCCACGGGAAACACTCGTGTTGCACAACTCTAGGGAGACGCTAGAACGATTTCTCAATAGGCGGATACAACATGTGTGCACAACCTATAAGATGCAAAATGTATCTACTTTATATCCCAAGCATGCTATATATGTATAATGTTCCGGTGTTGTGCACAGGATGATCCAAGATGATCAATATTGTAGTATGGTATGCAATGTGGCGATGTTATGGCTCTTGCTTACAAGCTTCTTTGCTCTCTTTTTGCTTAAAAGCTTATTCTCTTTTTTTTGAATGGCCACTTATGTGAAATGCACAAACCAAGATAGCAATTGTGTATATGCGGGAACAATCTTGTGACATGGTATGATACCAAGATAATACAAATATGATATGGTATGTATGCAATGGAAGGTGTAGATCGATGATCACTAATGTGCATAAGTAACGTTGCCGGTAATACTCAATGGCTAGTCTCGATAGGCAGGTGACGCAAAATGGGCTAATGGGTTAACAATGTACTGGCAAGGGGAATATACAATGGTGGGATACCATGATACCAAGATTATATAGAGGTTACCGTTCTTGCTTACGGTTAGGGTATCAAATTGGTGAAGGTTGTCGATGTCGAATCCTTGTCGAAGTTGAGCGGCGGTGTTGTTGATGTCGAACCGTTCCTAGATAGCCAAGACACCCTAGGAAACGAAAAAACCGCAAACTCAAAATCTCAAAGGAAAATGTCAAATGGTGGTAGCGGAATGCGTTGGTGGTTCCAGAGTTAGCAATGCGGAAGTGGTGGTGGTGGTTGATGATGAAGCAACCATCCCTAAGTAGCCGAAACACCTTAGGAGACTCAAGTCACTAGTCAAGCAACCATAAATGCTATAAGGATCAAAATGGGTTAGGTTACGGAAAGCTATGGTGGTTTTGCGGATGATATGGTGGATGGCCTAGGCCAAGATGCCAAAATGCAAAACTTTTGATGGATTCAAATGATGTTGGAACCTATCTAGATGGATGGGCGATATCAATAGCTACTCAACGAGCTAAAGAACGTCAAAATTGGACTTCGGGAGTGAAAGTTATGGCCAAAACGGTTTTTGTTGGTGGGCTGATTCTGGGTGGTGCGGGTGCCCGGGGGTCGGAGGTGCGGGCACCCAGGCTGGTCAGCGGGGTTGGGCAGAAAGTGGCATGGGGGGAAGGGGTGCGGGCACCCAGGGTGGTCAGCAGGGTTGGGCGGAACTTGCCCGGGGGGTCCGGGTGCCCGGGGTTTGAGGTCCGGGTGCCCGGGGGTGGCCGATTTGGGCGGGAATTATGGGAAATGGAAGAAAATGATGGATTTCATGGTGGGAAGGGTGGGGATGGTTGGGGGAGGCTAGATCCACTGGAAGCCAAGCAAATCCATGGATCAAATCCAACAAAACATCATCGAACCAACAAATCAAAAAAAATTTGGTGAAGAACACAACAAAATTAGGCTAGAGAACAAGAAGTGGGGCTTCAATTTTGTGAGAAACCATGGCTCATGATACCAAGATGTTGTAGGGTGGAACCCTAGATCGAGATCTTTCATGAATTGGAGGAGAAATCCCCAAGAACAAGAAGAACACAAAGGGGGAAAACAAGAGGAACACTCAAATTGACTTGATCCAATCACACATGTGCTAGATCCAATCACACAAAGAGAGATACAAAGGTCCAAACCCAACACAAGAAGATACAAAAGGTAACTAGTTCATCCCAATCCTATGAGGAAATAGGTTTGATGATCCTATGATGGGGATCCTTCTCCAAGAGGAGGCCTTGATATCCACAAGAGGATCTTCTCCCTTAGGAGGTCATGATCTTCAAGAGGAGGAAGATGAGCAAAGCCCTCTCAATATCTCACATATACTTTGCTATCCTCTCTAATGAGCTAGGGGAAGAGTTTATATAGGCTAGGGACGAAATAATAGGAAAACGGGGGTACAAGGGTCATTTAGCCCTAAATGCACGCGGGCATATTCGGTGGAGTCCGGGCACCCGGGGTAAAGAGAGCGGGCACCCAGGGTCATCGGGGAGTAGAAGATCAGGCACCCGGAGTTGAGGGTCGGGCACCCGAGGTGACGCCTTGGAGGGGGGTCGGGCACCCGATGGTCGGGGTGCGGGCACCCGGTGGCCAGGGTGTGGGCAGCCGGGGGTGCGGGTACCCAGTGGTCAGGTGCGGGCACCCGGTGGCCAGGGTGTGGGCAGCCGGGGGTGCGGGTACCCAGTGGTCAGGTGCGGGCACCCGAGGTGGACAAAGGGGCCACGCCCTTTGGCGCTGTGGTCCGGGCACCCGGGGCATAGGAGACCGGGCACCTGGGATGGTCCGAGGCCTCCGTTGTTTCGCGTATTGGGGTCCCTCTTCCTCCTCCGTCTCTCTTCTTCGATGGTGTCGATGTTCTCTTGGACTTGAACTCCTTGTCGTCGTCAATGGAGCTCCAGTAATACCTATGCATGTACAGGAGAGAGATGTCAAGTCGTATACCATCCCTGAAGGGGTCAAGTGAACACATGCAAAGGAGATGATTAACCTTTATGTATGTGAAGTAGATGTCGCATGTGTCACTTGTCGAACGGACTCTTGACATGGTGATGTCCGTAGGATGCTCCGCATCATGTCCCCTCAAGGGGCTAAACCCTATGGCTTATATACATGCCAGGAAGGGTATCTAGGGTTACAAGGTCGGTAGCTATGAGCCAGGTGGCGGAAGGGATCTTGGAGTATACATCAAGTCTTCAGGGGAGGCAGTCTTGAACACGCCTCCCACGTGCAGCTTCAGGAGTCCACCTTGATCATGAATGGCGGCTTGTCAGCCCATCCCGAGGACAATGGGCCAGCTGGGTTAGTACTCCCTTATCCAAGACACCGTTAGTAGCCCCCGAACTAGTCTTCTATACCGAGGAAGATCCTTGTATAAGAGCTCGGACCCAAAGTACTTGGCTCGACAATGAGTTCCTCCTTGAAATTTTAGAACCACTCCTTCAAAGGAGCGATGCCATCCGAAGCCCGACCGAGCCTATTCCCTTTACCCGAAGTGACTTGAAAACTTATCCTTGAAGGCCAAACACCTCTGCATAAACGGATCCATGTAGTCTGACAACTTTATCGAATTGACCTGCCGCATGACAGGTCGAGCAGTTACTGCTTCCCTCAAATCATGGCCCGTGGCAAAACTTTTAATAGCACATCCCCTCGAAGCAGAGATTGTGCCCGTTTTATCTGGGATATCATCAAGATTTTGTTTCCCCCCATATGCTCAAGGGCGTCTTTGATGGGAGTGGCGAGTTTATCGGCACAGCAAGGGGGACTCTTGGCCTTTCACAAGCCTATAAGAGCGAAGGGGATGACATGGCAATCGACCATGCTTCCTCCCAGATCCATTTTCTGCACCCTTTTCTCCAGCGAGTCTAGTCTTCCCCGCCAGCCATGGCCGAGACCCTTCAAAGACACTGGGGTGGCTCCATCATGACCGAGGAGACCATCTAGGAGCTGCGTGATGCGGGGTATTTGTCAAATGACATCGCCGCTCATGCCCTTGTCGCGGGACAGCAAGTGCCTGCTCCCGATGCTAGGGAGCGGGTGTTCTTCGTCCCCCACCTCATCAGAGGGCTGGGGTTCCTGCTGCACCCTTTTGTGTGCGGGATCATGTACTACTACGGGCTTGACTTTCACCATCTTCCCCGAACTCCATTATCCATCTCGCTGCCTTCATCACGGTCTACAAGGCCTTCCTCTGTTGCGAGCCACACTTTGGCCTATGGCTGAAGATCTTTGGAATCAAGCCGAAGTCTAGAGGCCCCGACCTTGCAGAGTGCGGTGGGGCCATGATTAGAAAGAACCAAGGGGCCTAATGGTTCAAGGGCACCTTCAATAAAACGTTGAAGGAGTGGCATCAAGAGTGGTTCTACATCACGAACCGCTCGCCCCTGGCAAGGCCGGAGTCCCAGCATTCTTAGCCTGGCCTCCCCAGAAGCTCAAATCCTGGAAGGAAAAGGGCGTTGCCTGGAGGAACCAGAAGGAGGTGGAGACCTTGGTAAACATGGTCAAATGCTGGTCCACCACAGGGAAGGTCGAGCTTGCCGACGTCATCAACGTCATGATCAACCACCGCATGCTACCTCTCCAGCTTCGGGCCACTCCGATGTCGGAACAAAAGCCCGAGGACATGGGCCCCCTCAATGCCTTCTTCTGCTCCACCTTGTCCACCATGTGGACCAAGCTCATGAAGCTGGATAAGGACAAGATCCCAAGGAATTCGAGGATCGTGGCCTCGAGGATGGCTATGAAGCCCCCCGGTAAGCGATTTTACTCATAAGTTATTATTTCTGTCCTCCGAAGAGTAGATTTTAACCAATTATTATACTTGACGCTCTTGCAGAAGTGGTTGGCCTAGGTAGTGGGCGTGCAGTGCCCCACCCCACTACCAGAAGAACATCAGACTCATCTACTGGTGGCGCTCCTAACACCGGAGCCGCACGTGGTGATCCCAAAAGGGACGAAGTCCCACAGGGGCAAGCTAACTGCTCGGACACGGGAGACTTTGGTCACCTGGTCTGAGGAGACCCACACCTCCGCTGCTCATGACGGCGACACGGGGGTGGATGATGTGGAAGAGATCCCTCTCCCGAAGGGGAATAGGGCGGCATCAAAATACGCCGAGGCCGGTATGCATCCCAAGGGCTCGAAGAGGCCAAGGAGGACCTCGGCCAAGGCTGCAGACAAATTGCCAGAGAGAGTCGAGCCCTCTGGCGACTCGGAAGAAGACCTCCTCACGATGGGAAGGAAGAAACCGATGCCTCAAGGGTAAGCCATAACCTTTAAATTATGCCCTTCTATATGAGAAGTTCTTTCTACCAAGGGAGGACTCACAAGGTATATTTTCTCACACAGCCCGCCAAAGGAGATCCCCAGCGGTTGCTTGAGCGGACTGCCCTCCGCCAGTGGGACTCTGGAGGCCGTCGTCCCTCCTCGAGCGCATGATAGGCCGGGGGAGGCGATGTCTATCCTAGCCCCTAGCGTCAACATGACGGGAGTCGAGGAGGAGGCCATTCTGGCCGAGGTCGACACCTCAGTCCAACAAAACTTGGGGGGAGAAACTCCCTGAGGTTAACAAGGAAGGGTTGGGCCAGTCACTGGCTCAGCCAATATATGCTTTAGCTTCGCCACCATGGGTGGAGCCTGCTTTGTCAGGCACATCGGTGCGTGGGTCCGAGGTCATCCCGCCACTGCACCAACTGCCCAAGGACGGGCCGGCGCGGGGTGGACCAAGGAAAAGGAGGAGACCATAAAGGGTTCCTCCAAGGAAGAGCACCATGCCTTAATAGGTGCGGTGTTATAGGATTTCCGGTCCGCAGGGGCCGATCTGCATGAGGCTTTCAAGAGCCTTGTGACGATCTTTGAGGTACACGTCTATCCCTTTATTTTAATGTTATTAAAGATTTATGCACTTGTCGAAAGACATGTCACTACAGCCTTCTAAATGGCTTGGTGAGTGACTAGCCCCCGAGCCCAAAGGTGGTTGCAAGAAAACGGTGTTGGGGTCATAAGATTTGATTGGAGGATGTCATGCATCTCCCAGGTCGTCACTTAAGGCAGTCGTCCTGGATAAGTATTTTTGACTGTGGGCATTGTAATAAGGTGTTCTGTTGACAGGTTTCAACCTTGGTTCCGGGCTCCATCTTCAAGGAGATAGATGAGATGAACCAGAAGCTCGAGGGGTCCCAGAAGGACCTCAACCTAGTCAACCAAAGGTTCGAGCGGTCTCAAGGTAAGCAAGTCAAACATGCGTGATATTTGTATAAGGAACAATATGTTTGACTAGGTCAAAAACTAAAGCCGAGCTGATTTAATGACAACAGTGTTAGCTGAGCTTGAGATGCTCAAGGCCGAGCTTGAAAGAGTTCGGCAAGAGTCAAAGCAACATTAAGATACATCCGCGAAGGCGGAGGAGGCCCGAGCTGCTGAGAATGTGGTCAGGGATAAGCATCGGGCGCGGGTGGTTGAGGTCGAAGAGACCGTGAAGGGCGTGTTTGAAGGACGCGACAAACTTCAGGTGGAAGGGAAGCAAACGAAGGAAGAGCTCAAGAAGCTCAAGCTTGCCCATGCCAACCTCAAGACCACGGCCCCGGTGGACCGTGAGGTGCTCCAGCAGTTGGAGCAAATCACCTCGGGTAAGCACTACTTATTCCAGTGTGTGTTTGGCAGCAAAGGGTGCGTCGAGCTCACCCAGCTGTGGCATTTTGTATAAGTCTTCATGGATCTCCCGCAGAGCATGACGGATGCCATTGTGCACTTTAACGAACTGGCCGGTCATGAAGTGGAGAAGGCCTTCCGGGGACAGTTCCCAGGGTCTCCGGCTGTGCAACTACTATGTAATCGGATGAAGCAGTTGGCCGAGCTGCTTCGCATGGCGAGGCCGGCACTTCAACACCTCTGTGTTGCTCTCTGGCCTACCGACATCCTTCGGGAAGCGTCTTCGGCCTCGTGATGTGCCTATGGGGTGCTGCCCCACATGTCGATGTCTGGAGGAGGTCTGTGTGCTTTGAAGGAGCACGGAGGGCGTACGCCTGCTTAAAGATGCACTGGCGCAAGTTTGATGCCATGACTGTGGTCATGGGCCCTCCTGCAGACAAACCTCGCACTGCGGAGCAGTTCTATGAAGAGGTGGAGGAGGGAGCTCGGCCTCCCGAGACCGTGTGTCCAAAAAACTCTTTGTAATATTAGGTAGAACTTTGGAATGTCGAAGTGATAGAATGTAATGGTTATGGCTTTAAATTCTATATGTGTGTTTTTAATTATTATTACCTCCTAGTGACTTTTTTAACCTTAAAGTGGCCAGTCGTTTGCTTCAGCCCCCGTGTAATTTAGTACAAAGAGTGTTCCGTGATGCAGATTTGACCCTTAGCCGATGTCTCGGTGCCCGGACGCGGTCTTCTGCATATAGAAACAATGCAATCAGACTATGGTGGCTTGATAGCTTTCAAGCAGTCCTAGGAGTTTGACAGCGGGGCCGATGACCAGTCCTCGGTGTGGGAAGTGGTCGGCCTGGTAGGCTGAGGTCTAGGCCATAGCACACTTCGGATCAAAAGTGGAGCCCTTCATTTAAAAAGGGTGATCTCTATCATCATGTCGCTTAACGCGGTCTACAGATGGCCGACCAGTTTGCGCTTACCTAGATAGTCAGTTTTCGGCTTTCTCCACTGAGGCGCTCTGCCAATTAACCTGGTGGCACAATAGCAGTGGTTCTCCCATTACACCCTTAGCCAAATTCATCGGGAACGTAAGGGGTACACATAGGAGCCGGGCAACCCAACTATTGACCAAACTATTGGTTCAAAACTAATGCATATAAATCCGAAATCCGAAACGCGGAATACTTCGGACTTGTAATACAATTGTATCCTTTTTGAAGAAATTCTTCATGGCGCGGGTGTCACATCCCTAGCTTCTGGCATTGCTCTAGGCTAGCTTCAGGTGTGCATCATGTCTATATTTTTGAAACTTGAATTGAGGAATATTGGAAGCCTCAAAACCCTAAATAAAAGAGGGGCAAAAACCCTAGAAATCTCATTCATTGCTCCAAAGTGCTCCTCTTAAATGTTTGATAATTTTTGGTAAGGGTTCTGGTCCCAACCAAAATATTGAACATTTTTAAGGATTTATTTTTGGGACTTTGAATTTAAATCGCCAGCTATTTGAATTTGAATTATATTCATATAATTAGAATATAATTTCAAATACCCCTGAAATATTTTATAAGCTTTTGGAAAAGTCCATCTAGCAATATAAAAATATTCAGAGGAGTTTTTTGGCATTGTTTGAATTATTTTTAAATTCAAAACAGTGGCAAAAGAATTAAATAAAAACAAAACAGAACAGAAAATTATAAAACAGAATTTACCTGGACCTTACCTGGAAGCCACCCACAGCCCAACACTGTGCAGCCCACCTGCGCAGGCCCAGCCCACCTCCTTTCCCCCTTGTCCTCTTCCTCCTCTGCCAGGAGGACGAACAGAGGCGAGGCGTGGCGCGCGCCGACGCTGCCTCGGCCACCTCCTGCTTCCTCTCGTCGCCCTGGACTCCGTCCGCAACGCCACGCAGCCCCTGGCCCTTCTCACTCCCTCCGGACCGCTTCCCCTCCCCTGGCTCTCTCTTTCCTCTCTTCCTGTGATCCCCGAGCGCACCGCAGCACGCCGCCAAGCACCACCGCGGCCACCGCCTTCCCCACGCCTCTCCGACGCGCCCCCGAGCTCCGCCGTGACGTTCCCGTCCCTACCACGGAGCCACAAGACGCCGGACGCCCTGGAGCACCGTCACCGACGCCATCTTCTTCCTCTGCACCGACGGCCGTCGTCGCTTGATTCGCCGGCCACAGAGCGTCCCCGGCCTCGCCCCCGCGCTCGTTGGACTCGCGGTGAGCCACTGAACCGTTCCCCTCTTCTTTCCATGCCGTTGGGCCGCTCTAGCCATTGCTTCCGCCGGAGCCGAGACGCTCCGCCGCACGGACTCGTCGCCGGCGAAATCCCGGTGACCATTTGGTCACGGGCGTGCACCGTTGCGCTAGCCGTGACCCGTAGAGCCCCTCCAGCGCCTCAGCTCCCTCGTTTGTGAGCTGCAGCGCCAGTTCCGCGAACCCCCGAGCTCCGGCCGCCGCCTCGGGCTTCATTCCGGCGAACCCCGGCCACCCCCGCACCTCCCGTTGGTCCCCTTAGATGCGCACGGGCACGGGCTACCTCCTAGTGCCCTTGGCGCGTCGATCCGTCGCCTCTGGCGTAACTCCGGCGAGCCACCGCCGCTCTGGGTCGTCGCCGTCGTCCAACCACCGGCAAATCCGACGTGGCGGGTCATTAGGGCCTAACCACCCCGCTAACCCAGGCCTAGGGCCACTGACAGGTGGGCCCTACCCTTTAATTAACCCGGCTAACCATTTAGTTAAGTCAATTAAACTCTGTTAAATCACTGTGCAGCTGACATGTGGGTCCCATAGGTCAGATTTGACCTGGACAACGTCGTTGACTTGCTGACGTCACTGTGAAGTCATGCTGACGCAGTAAATTCATTTCTGGATTTATTATTAATCAGGAAATTACAGAAAATGCCTAAAACTTCAATAAATCATAAAAAATTAACCATAACTCCAAATTAAATAATTTATATATGAAAAATTATCAGAAAAATTCAAGGAATCCATCTGTACCATTTTCATGCATGTTGGAACAACTTATAGCTGCTGTTTAGCACAAATCAAATAAGGGGCATTTAAATATCCACATATGGAGTTTGAATTTGAATCCTGGATTCAAACCAACTTCATTTAATCTGGTTTTAGTTGCATTAGCTCAAAACACATTCATTTTGCCATGTCATGATCATGCATCATATTGCGCATTGCATTGATTGTGTTCCCTTCTGTGTTGCCGGTATTTGTCCCCTCTCGATAGACGTGATACCGATGATGTGATCGTTGACACTGATGAAGACTCAATGTTATCTTCAGAAGTGCCAGGCAAGCAAAACCCCCTTGTTCATTCCGATAAAATCCCACTCTCTCGCTCCTGCTCTCTTTTACTGCATTAGGACAACATCGATTCATCTGTTACTTGCTGCGGTAGCTGAACCCCTTTATCCTTTGCATGACCTGTCATTGCCACAGTAAATAGATGAAACCCACTAGCATGAGTAGGAGTTGTTTGAGCCCTGTTATGCCTACTCATTCATGCTTGTTGTCATGCCTGCTACTGCTTAGAGTTGAGTCAGGTCTGATTCATCGGGGATGAATCAGAGGCGTGTGAACATGTCCTACTGTGTGTGAGCTAAGTGTGTGAACACGATTTGGTAAAGGTAGCGGTGAGAGGCCATGTAGGAGTACATGGTGGGTTGTCTCATTGCAGCCGTCCTCAGGAACTGAGTTCTGTGTTTGTGATCCATGATTCAGCTACTACCACGCATTGGGCCCGAAACCAATGGACCCTCTCGGCTTCTTAATCACCCTTGTCCTCTGTCCAGGAGTTGCAAGTAGTTTCTGGTGTTTGTAGTATGCTAGAGGCCGTGCGCAGCGCTGACCGTAGGGGTGGGCTGTGATGCGGTAGGCACGTGGCCGGGTAAACCGGGCGCCCGTTTGGTGTCACGGAACCCTGTTCACATCGTTTGGGGCTGTGAGCGAAACTCCGGCCGGATCTCCTCATGGATGGAACCCGAATAGGCGATAAACCTGGACTAGAGACTTGAGTGTTTAGGCAGGCCGTGGCCGACACCCACGTTGGGCTTTCGCTTGAAGGTTGCCGAGTACATGTCGTGTAAACGGCGGTAAGTGGTGAGAGCGTGTGTGAAGAAGTACACCCCTGCAGGGTTAACATCATCTATTCGAATAGCCGTGTCCGCGGAAAAGGACTTCTGGGTTGCTTATATCAGTTCATAGACAAGTGAAAGTGGATACCCTAAAATACGCAAGATAAGCGTGAGTGCTATGGATGGCGTCCTCGTAGGGAGACGGGAGCGGATCCATAGTGGTGTATTGATATGGTGAATATGTGGACTCGTGTGCGCCACCTCAAAAGAGTTACTTGCAGTCGTAGTTCAGGATAGCCACCGAGTCAAAGCTGGCTTGCTGCAGTTAAACCCCACCATCCCCTTTGTTGATAATGATGCATATGTAGATAGATCTGATGTAAGTCTTGCTGGGTACATTTGTACTCACGTTTGCCTATTTTATGTTTTTGCAGAGAGACTTCGGTCTCACTAGTAGTTTCGCGTGGACTTCGACGTTTAGCTTGATACCTCAGCTACGATCTTGTGCCCTCGGCAGGATCTGATAGATAGTCAGGCTTCTCAGCCTTTTCCATTTATAGATGTCTGTACTCAGACATGATAGCTTCCGTTTGTGCTTTGACTTGTATGCTCTGATTGTTGGGTCATGAGACCCATGATTGTAATATCGCGCTCCTCGGAGCCTATTGAATAAATTACTTGAGTCGTAGAGTCATGTTGTGATGCCATGTTGTATTTGCACATATCGAGCATATTGTGTGTATGTTATTGAAATGCTTGGTATGTGTGGGATCTGACCATCTAGTTGTTTATCTTTAGTAGCCTCTCTTACGGGGAAATGTCTCCTAGTGTTTCCACCGAGCCATGGTAGCTTGCTACTGCTCCGGAACACTTAGGCTGGCCGGCATGTGTCCTTCTTTGTTCCTGTGTCTGTCCCTTCGGGGAAATGTCACGCGATGAATACCGGAGTCCTGTTAGCCCGCTACAGCCCGGTTCACCGGAGTCCTGCTAGCCCAGTGCTACAGCCTGGATTCACTCGCTGATGACCGACACGTTCGATGCTGGGTCATGGATGCCTGTCCCTGTAAGTCTGTGCCGCTTTGGGTTTATGACTAGCCATGTCAGCCCGGGCTCCTTATCATATGGATGCTAGCGACACTATCATATACGTGTGCCAAAAGGCGCAAACGGTCCCGGGTAAAAGTAAGGCGACACCCGTGGGATTACCGTGCGTGAGGCCGCAAAGTGATATGAGGTGTTACATGCTAGATCGATGTGGCATTGAGTCGGGGTCCTGACAGCGTTGGTATCAGAGCTTGACTGCCTGTAGGATTACCAAGCCAAACTGGTCGAAGTTGAGTCTAGAAATTCTTTAGTTATATAAGGGAATTGATTGTGGGATGGAACGTAAGGCTCTTTTTACTCCTTATACCTTATGCCTTCTGATCTGAGTCATCTTATCTTTCCTGCGGGGATTAAGAACTAGGCTATCTTTTCTTTCTATCAGGATCACGTGTTACTAATCCGTAGACTTATAGATTGTTGGATTTAAGTCTCAGTTCAGTTCTTACTACTTCTGTATGTTAATTGTTGATCTCGAAACCTTGATATTGTGCTTCTGAGTGGTTATGCCACCATTTTTGTGAATGTCTCAAATCTTTTCTGAGCATTTACAGCCGTTATGCTGTCCGAGTCATTCCAGGTTTCTAAACAGTCTGATGCACTTGCAGATTCCTTCCTTCCGTTTCAATGTTCCTTTGGGCCAGATTAACCACACTAATCAGTGAGTTGAGGTACTCTGTTGCCTTGACATTTATGTTGGAGTTACTATTATGACCCTAGGTATTTAGGGAGTCACCTAGTAACCTAGCAACGTTTTGTGTTCCCAGTGTGATGATTCTGGCCATCAGTCTCGAAAGCATCCCGTGATGCTACTTAGTAGTAGGTATTCTGTTCCTGGGTTTTTGAACCCGAGATTCACCCTACTTACTTCATGTTGATAGTATTTGCTAGTTCCTTCAGGATATTAGTAACCTTTGCATTAGTCCTCGATGTTCGTGGTATTCCTTTCTTCCAAATACTATGAACCGCTTATGGCAGATGTTCCTCGCTGATCGAAAGATCACAATCAGAGTGCTCTCGATGGGTTCTCGATTCTACATTGTGACTCTGCCAGTTCTACCTTTCTGCATGGGTTATCCGGAAGAAATATGTGGAATTCGTTCGACATGCTAAACCATGCATCCACAACTCAGAAAATCGCATGTTCCTTTGAGTTGCTCTCTTTAGTTGCATTCTGACCCTCGTCTATCAATTGATACCAAGGGTATGCATGCATTCGTTTATCGATGCCTATTACCCTTGTGGTACGTCAAGCCATTCTGTCCTGAATGACTTGGAGAAACAAACTCCAGTACCTCATCCATATCTAGGATTGGGTCAAAGTAGTTGTGTTCCGCAGATCAAGTTACAATCCAGCTTCTGGTCTGCTCTACCCTGAAGTATTACCTTCTTTATGACAGGAATTTCATGAGAATTGCACCACCTTTTGTGAATTCTTGACATAGTGATACTTCACGCCATCCTTTTTTCATTCCTCGGTTCCGTGTTGTTGCAGTCGGAGTGCCGACAAGTGAATCATGATGTGTGAAATCAATACTCCTAGCAACTCCGTTGCTTGGTAGTTAAATGGACAATAACGTCATCCTTAGCGAGTTGACTATTGAATCATCACCCTAAGGTTGATTGTGCTACCTAGTCCATTTTCCTGGTGCACTCCTCGATTGATGAGATAGGATTTGTTAAGTCCTCGCTCATTTGATCATATCATCTTGCCCTGAAAAGCAAGATTGTTCTCGAGCTTAGTAACATATCGGTGGTTCGTGATTTCCGAAGATCTTCTCGGAAGTATTACCAGGTTGTCACCTGACCGCTATGTTAAGCTCGTGATCAAGTTGGTTTCTTGTGAACCACCTTCTCTCCAAGAATCGGTGTTAGATATCCCTGAGCTAGTTGGTTAAGCTAGACAACAACTTGGAGAGTTGGAAGATAAAAGCTTGCCTGACTTAGTTCGTCCCAAAAGGATATTCTTGTGTAGTGTGTATTGAAGAAAGATGATATCTTCATCGATTGGTCCCTGTGATCAGTTGCTGGACCTATTGTCTTGTCAATCCTTTGATTTGAGTGTGGGCTATCGTCAAATCAAGTCAGAACCAACGATGTTCGTAATGTTGTCTTCCTCGTGGTTGATCCCTCGAGCATACACCATTATATCTTTTGGTTCTGACCAATGCTATCACCGTGTTCACATGATGGTGGAAGTTCAGTGATATGGAAATTCCGATGAGTTGTTGTTGAGCCCATTGACAACATCCTTATCTCCTCCATGATGTTGTTGAACATTAAGTTAGTGTTGGAAACTTTTGAAAGCATTTTCTTCATGCTAGCTCATGAAGTACTTGTTTGATGAAAGGAGTGACTTCCTTTGATTCACGTGCATTTTGATGTAAGTTGCCGTCGTGAATTCGAGAAAGTTTGTTTTTGCTCTTTTGGAATCATCCCAAGTCGGTCATGCATGTGCGAAGAATTCTGTGGTCTGTTAGACTGATCATCTTCATTCCATACGTATATCCTAGCACACCAAGCCACTGATTGATTTGTTCAAGGAGAAGAAGTTCCTTCTTAAGAGTATACCTCATGCAAGGATTTTGATATCCTCGATGATGGTTCCCAACCAGAACTCGGTAGTGTTTATTATAAGACTACCATGTGATCGTGCTTGTCTGGGACAACATGTTCACATGTTTGTAGCGGAACCAGCTCATGTTTTGGAGCTTGCTATCGTAGTTCATTTCCCGAGAATCTCGCAACGTCATCTCGTCGATTTGTGTTGCAAACCTTCATTTTCCTTCCTAGACTCGATGAGTCTGGAATATCCTGACACCAACCAGATCTGAATCTCAGGCAGATATGATGGTTGGAACATTTCCCAAGAACTATAATATTGGTCCCTCGACAACCGGTAAAGTGGATGTCGTGGCCAACACACCCAGCCGGAAGACCTATCATTGTAGTATCTTGTTAAGGAAGTTGGCCACCTCCCCATAAGGATTTTGTAGGATTTACCTCCGTAACTGTTTCTTATGGATTCTATTGCTCCCGAAGTCCGACCTTTACTTGATGTTCTAGATATCAAACCATATCTATGAATGGGTTACCCTAGCACATCAAGGAGAACATTAGAAGCGGAGTGCTAAATGTCTCTCGGTCGATCATCCAGATTTTATCTCCTTGGCCCCGCCAGGGGTGAAATTTGAGAAGGTGTTATCTTCCTTTGCATCTGCATCATCCATCATCATTCATCATGGTAGCAAGTTGTGTTGCCAGGATCCTTGACACGGATGTTGGTAAAACCTTGATGAATATGGAAATGCTCAAGTTCTTGAGAGCACGCTCAAGCGCTAGGTGTTATCTTCGGCATTAACTGGGGATCCTCTCCATTTCCTCGACATGCTATGACCTACTCAAACAGTGAATTCACTCCCTATTGTTGGGTTCTTCCCCAGTTACCAGAATCATTCCTAGCATTTGCATTTTGTTCCTAGCTTGCACCGCCAATGTGCCATTCTACCATGGGTCTCTTCCATTTCCGGTGATAAGCAAATTCATCCATTACGTTGTCTTCAACAAGGTAATCCACATCATCCAAGTCCGAGTATGCCATTCTACCGACCCCCTCCAAACGATCGCTCGAGAATTGCCTTAGGCTGGTTTAAAGAGTTTCAATGATCTCTGAATCAAAAGTAATTCTTTTTGCCACTTAAGGGGATATCTCTACGAGTCACCTTCCCTAAGGTGTATCGTTATGGTATCATGGCAACTCAACTCCTCGCTACGTTGACAATCGTTTACCACCTTCTTAGGTATGAAATTGTTGTCTACCTAGTGAACCTTCGTCATCCGTTTCTTCCACCCCTATTGATGTGTATCTCATGTCTCAACCCGAAAGATGGTTCTATGTCTCATTCCGTAAGTTAATCTTGAGTTGCTCGATCTTCGAGGAGATCGACCCTTCTAGAGTCTCCTTCTTCCCCACCCCCCCCCTGTCATGTTGACAGGATTTCTCAGAGCAAGACGACAAGACAAAGATGGTGGAAGAATCAAAGTCCATTTGAAGTGCAACTGGATCATGAAGATTATACTAGTTTGCGTTTCCCCTTCACCTTACCCTACACTTGAATCTCGAGACGAGATTCTTGTTTAGTGGGGGTGAGTTGTCACATCCCTAGCTTCTGGCATTGCTCTAGGCTAGCTTCAGGTGTGCATCATGTCTATATTTTTGAAACTTGAATTGAGGAATATTGGAAGCCTCAAAACCCTAAATAAAAGAGGGGCAAAAACCCTAGAAATCTCATTCATTGCTCCAAAGTGCTCCTCTTAAATGTTTGATAATTTTTGGTAAGGGTTCTGGTCCCAACCAAAATATTGAACATTTTTAAGGATTTATTTTTGGGACTTTGAATTTAAATCACTAGCTATTTGAATTTGAATTATATTCATATAATTAGAATATAATTTCAAATACCCCTGAAATATTTTATAAGCTTTTGGAAAAGTCCATCTAGCAATATAAAAATATTCAGAGGAGTTTTTGGGCATTGTTTGAATTATTTTTAAATTCAAAATAGTGGCAAAAGAATTAAATAAAAACAAAACAGAACAGAAAATTATAAAACAGAATTTACCTGGACCTTACCTGGCAGCCACCCACAGCCCAACACTGTGCAGCCCACCTGCGCAGGCCCAGCCCACCTCCTTTCCCCCTTGTCCTCTTCCTCCTCTGCCAGGAGGACGAACAGAGGCGAGGCGTGGCGCGCGCCGACGCTGCCTCGGCCACCTCCTGCTTCCTCTCGTCGCCCTGGACTCCGTCCGCAACGCCACGCAGCCCCTGGCCCTTCTCACTCCCTCTGGACCGCTTCCCCTCCCCTGGCTCTCTCTTTCCTCTCTTCCTGTGATCCCCGAGCGCACCGCAGCACGCCGCCAAGCACCACCGCGGCCACCGCCTTCCCCACGCCTCTCCGACGCGCCCCCGAGCTCCGCCGTGACGTTCCCGTCCCTAGCACGGAGCCACAAGACGCCGGACGCCCTGGAGCACCGTCACCGACGCCACTTCTTCCTCTGCACCGACGGCCGTCGTCGCTTGATTCGCCGGCCACAGAGCGTCCCCGGCCTCGCCCCCGCGCTCGTTGGACTCGCGGTGAGCCACTGAACCGTTCCCCTCTTCTTTCCATGCCGTTGGGCCGCTCTAGCCATTGCTTCCGCCGGAGCCGAGACGCTCCGCCGCACGGACTCGTCGCCGGCGAAATCCCGGTGACCATTTGGTCATGGGTGTGCACCGTTGCGCTAGCCGTGACCCGTAGAGCCCCTCCAGCGCCTCAGCTCCCTCGTTTGTGAGCTGCAGCGCCAGTTCCGCGAACCCCCGAGCTCCGGCCGCCGCCTCGGGCTTCATTCCGGCGAACCCCGGCCACCCCCGCACCTCCCGTTGGTCCCCCTAGATGCGCACGGGCACGGGCTACCTCCTGGTGCCCTTGGCGCGTCGATCCGTCGCCTCTAGCGTAACTCCGGCGAGCCACCGCCGCTCTGGGTCGTCGCCGTCGTCCAACCACCGGCAAATCCGACGTGGCGGGTCATTAGGGCCTAACCACCCCGCTAACCCAGGCCTAGGGCCACTGACAGGTGGGCCCTACCCTTTAATTAACCCGGCTAACCATTTAGTTAAGTCAATTAAACTCTGTTAAATCACTGTGCAGCTGACATGTGGGTCCCATAGGTCAGATTTGACCTGGACAACGTCGTTGACTTGCTGATGTCACTGTGAAGTCATGCTGACGCAGTAAATTCATTTCTGGATTTATTATTAATCAGGAAATTACATAAAATGCCTAAAACTTCAATAAATCATAGAAAATTAACCGTAACTCCAAATTAAATAATTTATATATGAAAAATTATCAGAAAAATTCAAGGAATCCATCTGTACCATTTTCATGCATGTTGGAACAACTTATAGCTGCTGTTTAGCACAAATCAAATAAGGGGCATTTAAATATCCACATATGGAGTTTGAATTTGAATCCTGGATTCAAACCAACTTCATTTAATCTGGTTTTAGTTGCATTAGCTCAAAACACATTCATTTTGCCATGTCATGATCATGCATCATATTGCGCATTGCATTGATTGTGTTCCCTTCTGTGTTGCCGGTATTTGTCCCCTCTCGATAGACGTGATACCGATGATGTGATCGTTGACACTGATGAAGACTCAATGTTATCTTCAGAAGTGCCAGGCAAGCAAAACCCCCTTGTTCATTCCGATAAAATCCCACTCTCTCGCTCCTGCTCTCTTTTACTGCATTAGGACAACATCGATTCATCTGTTACTTGCTGCGGTAGCTGAACCCCTTTATCCTTTGCATGACCTGTCATTGCCACAGTAAATAGATGAAACCCACTAGCATGAGTAGGAGTTGTTTGAGCCCTGTTATGCCTACTCATTCATGCTTGTTGTCATGCCTGCTACTGCTTAGAGTTGAGTCAGGTCTGATTCATCGGGGATGAATCAGAGGCGTGTGAACATGTCCTACTGTGTGTGAGCTAAGTGTGTGAACACGATTTGGTAAAGGTAGCGGTGAGAGGCCATGTAGGAGTACATGGTGGGTTGTCTCATTGCAGCCGTCCTCAGGAACTGAGTTCTGTGTTTGTGATCCATGATTCAGCTACTACCACGCATTGGGCCCGAAACCAATGGACCCTCTCGGCTTCTTAATCACCCTTGTCCTCTGTCCAGGAGTTGCAAGTAGTTTCTGGTGTTTGTAGTATGCTAGAGGCCGTGCGCAGCGCTGACCGTAGGGGTGGGCTGTGATGCGGTAGGCACGTGGCCGGGTAAACCGGGCGCCCGTTTGGTGTCACGGAACCCTGTTCACATCGTTTGGGGCTGTGAGCGAAACTCCGGCCGGATCTCCTCATGGATGGAACCCGAATAGGCGATAAACCTGGACTAGAGACTTGAGTGTTTAGGCAGGCCGTGGCCGACACCCACGTTGGGCTTTCGCTTGAAGGTTGCCGAGTACATGTCGTGTAAACGGCGGTAAGTGGTGAGAGCGTGTGTGAAGAAGTACACCCCTGCAGGGTTAACATCATCTATTCGAATAGCCGTGTCCGCGGAAAAGGACTTCTGGGTTGCTTATATCAGTTCATAGACAAGTGAAAGTGGATACCCTAAAATACGCAAGATAAGCGTGAGTGCTATGGATGGCGTCCTCGTAGGGAGACGGGAGCGGATCCATAGTGGTGTATTGATATGGTGAATATGTGGACTCGTGTGCGCCACCTCAAAAGAGTTACTTGCAGTCGTAGTTCAGGATAGCCACCGAGTCAAAGCTGGCTTGCTGCAGTTAAACCCCACCATCCCCTTTGTTGATAATGATGCATATGTAGATAGATCTGATGTAAGTCTTGCTGGGTACATTTGTACTCACGTTTGCCTATTTTATGTTTTTGCAGAGAGACTTCGGTCTCACTAGTAGTTTCGCGTGGACTTCGACGTTTAGCTTGATACCTCAGCTACGATCTTGTGCCCTCGGCAGGATCTGATAGATAGTCAGGCTTCTCAGCCTTTTTCATTTATAGATGTCTGTACTCAGACATGATAGCTTCCGCGTGTGCTTTGATTTGTATGCTCTGATTGTTGGGTCATGAGACCCATGTTTGTAATATCTCGCTCCTCGGAGCCTATTGAATAAATTACTTGAGTCGTAGAGTCATGTTGTGATGCCATGTTGTATTTGCACATATCGAGCATATTGTGTGTATGCTATTGAAATGCTTGGTATGTGTGGGATCTGACCATCTAGTTGTTTATCTTTAGTAGCCTCTCTTACTGGGAAATGTCTCCTAGTGTTTCCACCGAGCCATGGTAGCTTGCTACTGCTCCGGAACACTTAGGCTGGCCGGCATGTGTCCTTCTTCGTTCCTGTGTCTGTCCCTTCGGGGAAATGTCACGCGATGAATACCGGAGTCCTGTTAGCCCGCTACAGCCCGGTTCACCGGAGTCCTGCTAGCCCAGTGCTACAGCCTGGATTCACTCGCTGATGACCGACACGTTCGATGCTGGGTCATGGATGCCTGTCCCTGTAAGTCTGTGCCGCTTTGGGTTTACGACTAGCCATGTCAGCCCGGGCTCCTTATCATATGGATGCTAGCGACACTATCATATACGTGTGCCAAAAGGCGCAAACGGTCCCGGGCAAAAGTAAGGCGACACCCGTGGGATTACCGTGCGTGAGGCCGCAAAGTGATATGAGCTGTTACATGCTAGATCGATGTGGCATTGAGTCGGGGTCCTGATAGCGGGGGCTGTGCTTATTGAGGGAGTCCTGGATTATGGGGTCCTCGGGGAGCCGGCCTATGTGACATAGGCCAGACTGATGGGCCGTGAAGATACAAGACAGAAGGCCTTCTCCCGTGTCCGGATGGGACTCTCCTTTGCATGGATGGCAAGCTTGGCATCCGTATGTGTAGTTTCCTTCCATTGTAAACCGACTTTGTACAACCCTAGTCCCCTCCGGTGCCTATATAAACCAGAGGGTTTAGTCCGTACACACTATCACAAACCATACAGGCTAGACATCTAGGGTTTAGCCATTACGATCTCGAGGTAGATCAACTCTTGTAACCCTATACTCATCAAAGTCAATCAAGAAGGAAGTAGGGTATTACCTCCATCAAGAGGGCCCGAACCTGGGTAAACATCGTGTCCCCCGCCTCATGTTACCTTCGATCCTTAGACGCATAGTTCGGGACCCCCTACCCGAGATCTGCCGGTTTTGACACCGACATTGGTGCTTTCATTGAGAGTTCCTCTGTGTCGTCAATAGAAGGATCGATGTCCCATCTTTTCATCAATGATAGCATCAGTTCTGGAGGAGCCCTAGTTTCAGGGCAGACCCTCCGGCTTGGCAGCTTCACCATGAGCGCCCGTTTGGCCGTTAAGCCAACGACGGCCCCCAAGTCACTAAAAATCATCCCCGTATCGGCCCCGAATACTCCGACAGGATGGATCCGGCAGATGTATCATCTTTGAACAAGCTGCTAAATCGCATCGCCACCCTGGGGGTCGCAACCGACTATGATCGGATTAGGCTTAAACCCGATCAGAAGAAATCAAATCTCCGCCGATCACCCATCTGGTAGCGGTTGTGGAGGAACAAGCCGACAATAATTCTTCTCCTAAGTTGGTAGCAAGATATGTTCGGATTTCCGAGCCCTGCGAGCCGGATACCCATCTTCGGGAAGAGACTGCCCATCCTCCAAACAGTGAATTAGGCGTTGTAAATCACCAGGACTCTCCTGGTCCAGGTCTAGTGACATCGAAGATTCCTCAAACTCCAGATCCAATAGCAGGACGGGGTTCGGATTTTAATCCACCCACCCACCACACACAATATTCCCCAAGCAACTCAGGTCCTACAGAGTATGTAACCTAATGTACGTATGATAGCAACCTCAGGAAATGGTCCATCACTTCTGGGCCAGATTCCTCCTTGTTAAAAACAAGATTAAAGATTGTTGCGACGAGGACGCGGTTTCAGTTTTTTGCCACAACTGTACGGACGAGGGAATCCTCAATGCTCTCAACCATCGCCGCATACTACACTTTGCAGATTTGGCATAGATAGTACAGAAATGCTTCGCAATGGAAAGCGCCTGGAAAGCCCAGACAGCCCGGTGGGAACCTCCTGCCTTTACACAGCACACCGAATGGCCAAAAAGGATACACCCCTACGGGGCACCTGATCATCACTTCACTGACAAGAAAATCAAATCCGTCAAGGGACATAGAACTGTCCTCGACGAGCTGCTCGACAAGCCCTATCAGATACACATGACGCCGAATACCGAACCAACACACAACCTTCGGGCATGTTGGGTACTCCGGCAGGTGACTAAGAGCGGTGAGGCCATCCTCACCAACACTACCCTACAGAAGTACTCTTCGAAGGATGATGATCTCAATGTATTTACGTTCCTCGAGACCTTTTCTTCAAACAATCGGCGCAAAAGGGCGCTCCGCAACCTCGCCGAAGTCAACCAGGTAGCTGCAATAAATCCTTGGAATGATACGGCGATAACTTTCAACGCCAACAACGAACCAAGGGACCGATCAGTCCGAGCACCGGCCGCTTTGGTCCTAAACCCAATCATGGATGGCTTCTGGCTCTCCAAAGTGCTCATGGACGGCGGCAGCAGATTGAATCTCATCTATAAGGACATGCTCAATAAAATGCAAGTGGACAGGAGCCGCATCGAGCAAAGCAGTACAACCTTTCGAGGCATTATCCCCAGCCGAGAAGCACGATGCTCGGGGAAAATCACACTGGATGTGGTATTCGGCACGCCAGAAAACTATAGGTCCGAAGAGTTAATCTTCCACGTGGCACCTTTCAACAGCGGTTATCACGCCCTGTTGGGGCGAGACGCATTCACGCGCTTTCAAGCCATACCCCATTATGGATATATGAAGCTCAAAATGCCCGGGCCCAATGGAGTCATCACTATCACCAGTGATCCGGACATAGCGCTCTGCGCTAAAAGCAAAACCGCATCCCTCGCCCTTGAGGCATTATCCGAGGCCCTGGCGGCCGAGGTTCTCAGTGCTCTGCGTTCTAAAGTGGACAGAGACAACGTAATCCTCGATAAGAGGCCTAAGTCCACTTCTTTCAAGCCCGCAGACAAAATTGTCAAATTTCAAGTTCACCCCACGGATCCTAATAAAATAGCACTCATTGGAGCACAACTGGATCCGACGGTCGATGCCGCTCTGAGAGCATTCTTGCGCGAGAATTGGGACATCTTCGCCTGGCACCCTTCGGATATGCCAGGAATCCCACGTAGACTGGCCAAGCACAGCCTCAACATAATAAAGGGGTTCAAGCCAGTCAAACAAGTGTTGTGGCGATTTTCTGAACCCAAGCGACAAGCTATGGGGGAGGAGCTAGCCAAACTACTTGAAGCCAGATTCATTTGAGAGATCAAACACCCGGACTAGCTAGCAAACCTGGTCATGGTGCCAAAGAAGGACCAATCCCGGCGCCTCTGTGTTGATTTCAAAGACCTCAACAAGGCCTGCCATAAGGACCCCTATCCATTGCTCCGCATTTACCAAATTATTGATTCGATGGTAGGACACGATTCACTGTGTTTCCTCGATGCATACTCAGGATACCATCAAATCAAGATGAAGGAATCCGATCAGGCCGCAACGACATTAGTCACCCCATATGGGTCTTTCTGCTTCAACACTATACCTTTCGGACTTAAAAACGCCGGCACCACTTACCAGTGCATGATTCAAACATGCCTGGAAAAGAAAATTGGCAAGACGGTGGAGGCATATGTAGATGATGTAGTCATCAAGACTAAGCATGTTGAATCATTGGTGGGTGATCTACGCCTCACATTCGACAACCTCCGATCATATGATATCCGGCTCAATCCGGAAAAATGTGTCTTCGGCGTTCCAGCCAGAAAACTACTCGGTTTCATCGTCTCCAATAGAGGAATCGAAGCCAACCCAGCCAAAATTCAAGCCCTGTCACAGCTGGAAATTCCGACAGACCTAAAGCAGGTCCAAAAACTAGCTGGGTGTGTGGCGGCCTTGAGCCGCTTTATCTCCAGACTGGGACAAAAGGCGTTACCATTTTATCGCCTACTTCGACGAACTGACCACTTCAAGTGGACGGATACGACAACAGCCAGACTGGAAGAAATAAAAACTTTGCTAGCAAGCAACCCAATCCTGGCCGCACCAAACATCGGCGAGCCTATGTTGCTCTACATATCCGCAACCCACCAGGTGGTGAGCGCAGTACTCATCATCGAACGAGCAGAAGAGGGACATAAATTGCCAGTCCAAAAACCAGTATATTACGTGTCGACGGTCCTTACACCATGCAAAACCCGATACCCGCATTATCAGATAGCATACGCGGGGTTCATGGCATCCTGGAAGCTGCGGCACTACTTTCAAGAGTGTTCGATCACGGTGGCTTGTGAAGTACCACTCAATGACATTATAAACAACCGGGACGCCACCGGCTAGATTGCCAAATGGGCCATTGAGCTCTTACCATTTGAAATAGCATACAAACCACGCCGAGCCATTAAATCTCAGGTGTTGGCTGACTTCGTCCCCGAGTGGACAGAGGCCGAACTCCCTAAAGAGTACAATACATATTCCAACTGGGTGATGCACTTCGACGGCTCTAAAATGTTAGCCGGACTGGGGGCCGGTGTTGTTTTGACATCCTCCATAGGAGACACAGTCTGTTATGTGTTACAAATATTGTACATCAACTCTAACAATGCAGCCGGATACGAGGCTCTACTGCACGGTCTCCGGATGGCCGTCTCTATGGGCATACAACACCTCGAGGTGCGCGGGGATTCAAACCTCGCAATATCCCAAATAAATGGAGAATTCCACGCAAAAGATCCGAAGATGGCGGTTTACCGCAACGCCGTACTCAAAATATCAGCTCGGTTGGAGGGGCTTGAGTTTCATCACGTGGCTCGTGAGAGTAATCAAGCGGCGGACATCCTTACTGGCATGGGCGCTAAGAGCGACCCTGTCCCACCTAACACCTTTGTGGAGAGGCTCGTCAAACCATCCATGGTATGGCAGGACGAAAGCGGCCATATGGGCTCGGAGCCGGTCATACCCTGAGATGGCGAACACAATTCCGATATCATCGAGGGCTCGGGCACCGAAATAACATCGTCGGCCCATGAAATCATGGTCGTAATTGCCCCATGTACTGAACCTTTCCTGGACTACCTTACTAGGAAGGAGCACCCCGATGATCAGACCGAGGCCCGTTGTATTGTTCAACGCTCAAAAGCCTACAAAGTTCATGAAGGAGAACTTTACAAGAAAAGTACTATCGGAGTCCTTCAAAGATGTATCTCCGAAGAGGAGGGACGACAGCTCTTGGCTGAAATACACGCTGGTCTGGGCGGTCATCATGCCGCAGCTCGGGCCCTTGTAAGTAAGGCCTTTCGTACAGGTTTCTTTTGGCCCATGGCCTGAGCAGATGCACATGACCTCGTACAGCGCTGCATTGGATGCCAGCGTTTTACCAATCAAAGCCATATGTCGCCCCACTGCCCTACGAACAATCCCCATTACTTGGCCTTCTGCGGTCTGGGGGCTAGACATGGTCGGACCCCTAAAAGGGGGAAAACCATAAGAAGAAATATCTGCTGGTTATGGTCGACAAGTTCACTAAGTGGATAGAAGCTAAACCAGTCAAAACGGCTGAAGCTGGACCGGTGATAGACTTTATATCCGGTGTCGTACACCGCTATGGTGTCCTGCACAGTATTATTACTGACAAAGGCTCTAACTTTATGGCCGACGAGGTGAAAACTTGGTGCGCTAGTTTGGGCATTAAGCTGGATTACGCCTCCATATATCACCCTCAAACAAACGGTCAGGTCGAACGGGCTATCGGCTCGATAATGAGCGGCATCAAACCCAGACTAGTGTGATCCCTGCAAGAATCTGATAAACACTGGGTTGACGAACTCGATTCCATACTCTGGGGGCTGCGGACCACTCCCAATCGCACGACCGGATACACACCCTTTTTCATGGTGTACGGCGCAGAGGTGGTCTTGCCTTGCGACATTATTCATGACTCACCTCGAGTGCGCATGTACGAAGAGAGAGAAGCTGATCTCGATCGGCAGGACGATCTAGATGGCCTGGAGGAGGAGCGCGATGTTGCGAAAGTGTAAGTGCATCTAGTGCCACCCCTAGTTGGTTTTGGAGTATTGACGACAAAGTTGGTTGAGGGACTAATGCGTTTGTGAGAATTGCAGGATAACGCAGGTAGTGTCCCTCGTTGATTCGGTTTACCTACCAGAGATGACCCCTAAAAATGTATGAAGACATTGAAGACAATGGTGGTATGAGAAGATATTCATATTGAAGACTATGACATGAGAAGACATTGCGTGAAGACTATGGAGCGCGAAGACTGTGTGGTTTCGTTGTTTCTTTTTCTTCTTTGTTGAGTCATAGGAACCACCGTACTGTTAAGTAGGGTCCAAGTGAACTAAGTCAGAGTGACTGAAGTGATGCTCAACCCAAATCCTATGTCTTCGAGCGAAGACAATGAGAGCAAATCTTATCCAGAGCTGGATGAGTCAGCTTTGCTTGTAGCCCAAGTAAAGTTGCTGTGTGTGTTTGAAATCTGACCGTTGGAACATGTGTCAGTTCCTTAGTGACCCAGGGTCATTTTGGACACATCAGGTCGGGTTGCCCAGTGGCTATAAATAGCCCACCCCCTACACCATAAATTGGTGGCTGCTCAAAGTTTGTGCACGGCTTTTGTCGTTTGAGAGCAACCCACCTCGAAGTCTTTGAGAGAGAGAAATCCTTGCCAGGACCAAGCCCAAACACCCAGAGCCAAAGAGTGTTAGGCATCACTGAAGTCTTTCTGTCTGTGTGACCTGAAGACTTATTACACTTGAGGACTGTGTATCCTCCAGCCGGTTAGGCGTCGTGTTCTGAGCATCCAAGAGTCATTGTGGATTACCGGTGAACGAAGTCTGTGAAGGTTTGGAAGTCTACCTTGAAGACTTACCAGAGTGATTGGGCGAGGACTGGGTGTCCTTAGCTCAAGGGGAATAAGGTGAAGACGCGGTCTTCTGAGTTGAATCTCAGCCTCCCTAACCAGACGTACAGTTGTCACAGCAACTGGAACAGGTCCAACAAATCATGTGTCTTCAACAAGTGACTGGTTCTATCCTATCCCCTCCTTTACTTAAGCTTGTCTTCGTGAAGTCATTGCCTATCTGTCGCATCTGTTTGACTTCATTGCTTGACTACTACTGTTGATTGGCTTCATACTATCTTCCATCCTGATCCTTACTACTTAGCTGCTATTAGTCCTGTACTTTCACATCATTGCATACTTGACTATGGCTTGCTTATGGTAGTTTATGTTCCGCTGCATACTAACTAGGTCATTTCTATTGTTTGTCTTCGAAACTTCCAAGTTTTGAAGACTTTCATAAAAATCGCCTATTCACCCCCCCCCCTCTAGTCGATACTAGCACTTTCAATTGGTATCAGAGCAAGGTACTCCCTTGTTCTGTGTGATTCGGTTTAACCACCTGGAGTTTTAGCTATGTCGACTGCAAGGATAATTAAGGTCTCCGCTGCTTGCCCCGTGTTCGATGGAACTGAATATCCCTACTGGAAGAATAAGATGCGTATGCATCTTGAAGCCATTGATGTCGACCTCTGGTATGTCGTCAAGAATGGTGTTCCCAAAACTGGTGAAGGTGTCACCCCTACTGATGTCAAGAAGTTCATTCAACTGGATTCTACTGCAAAGAACATCATCTGTGGTCATCTGACCAAAGGACAGTATGGTCGTGTGAGTGCTATGGAAACATCAAAGCTAGTCTGGGACTGGCTATCCAAGGTCAACGAAGGCGTATCAACCCAGAGAGATCAAAGAATCAGTGTTCTTCGCAACCTCTTCAACCGCTTCAAGAGAAACGACAATGAAAATGTCCAGCTCACGTTCGATCACCTCACTGACATCACAAATGAACTTCAAGCTCTTGGCGCAACTGAGATTACCAAGCATGAAATCGTCAAGACACTACTGAGATCACTCGACAGCTCCTTTGACACCCTTGCCCTCATGATACAAGAACGTCCTAACTTCAAGACACTCGATCCGTCTGATATACTTGAGAGGCTCAACACACATGAGTTCCAGCTATCTGAGAAAAGAGATATCTATGGCCCAAACTATGGCCGAACTCGCGCTTTGAAGGCAAAAGTTGTTTCCTCATCTGAAGAAGAATCTGACTGCAGTTCTTAAGATCCTGAAGACATTGGAAAGGAACTTGCTATGCTTGTGAAGAAGTTCCAGAAATTCACTAAGAAGAAAGGCTTCAGAAAGTCCTCACGATCCAGCTTAAGGAATGATGAAGCTTCCACCCATGACCACAAGAAGAGAACCTGCCACAAGTGCAAGAAACCTGGTCACTACATATCTGAATGTCCACAGTGGAACAATGAGAAGAAGAAGAAGAAGAGCAAGGAATATGATTCTGATGACAAGAAGAAGAAGAAATCCTCAAAGTCTTCTTCTAAGTCTTCTTCCAAGTCTTCATCATACAAGAAGAGCTCATCTGGCAAGGCTCGTGCTTTTGTTGGCAAGGAAATGGATTCAGAGGAGGAGTCTGCTTCTGAGGAGGCGGAGGTGGAGTCTGGAGAGGAGTCTGACCCATGCGTTGCAAGTCTGGCTCTAGCCACAGCCTATGTTGCCAAGTCCATCTTCAACACTGAAGACAATGACTTCCACACCAACGCTGAAGCTGATAACGAAGATGATCCTACTCCCACCTACTGCTTCATGGCACGTGGTGCCAAGGTAAAATCACGTGATGCTTACTTTCAAACATCAAGTGAAGATGACTCTGATTGTGAATCCAAACCTAGCTACAAAACACTTGCTAAAATTGCAACTGAACAACAAAAGGCTATGGAACATACTCAAAAACTGTTAGACAAAAGCGATGACCTATTGGACGCGGAAATGACACGTTCATAGTCCTTAGTTGAAGACATAAAAAATCTTCATGCTAAGTACCAAGAACTTGAAGGTCGTCATGAAACGCTCTCAACTACGTATGAAAGGCTCTCCTATGATTATCTTCAAAGGAAACAAGAGCTTGATAAATTGAGAGCGGCTCATGAAGATATTCAAAAAGAGAATGAGTCACTTCGTGCTCAATAGATCAGTTCCGCTCAGGATGGATTTGAACCACCATGTCTAAAATGCATTGAGCGTGATAACGCTACATCTGTTACTGAATGTTCCACTGCTGCTACTGTTTCATTGTCTTCACCTACTGATGTGGTTACTAACCCCTCTACGGAGGATACCACTCTTATTGCTGATGAAAATGCTATATTGAAGACACTGCTTGAAACAGGGATGTATAAGAGTCTGAAAGGGCATTAGACACTCTGCGATGTCCTCAAAAAGCAGATTCTGAACCGAAACCCTAGGAAAGAGGGTGTTGGGTTCGAGAGGAAGATGAATGTTGATGGCTCGTACTGGAAGCCTGAGCAGTACCCCAAAACCACATGGGTTGCTGCAAAGGAACCTTCAGTAGATCCATCCACTTTATCTGGCTTTACCTGTGCTAATCCTATTATCATTGATGAATCCTTTGATGCAAACTATAAACTGTTCAAGAATCAGAATGGTGAAGTGTTTGCCAGGTATATTGGTACTAACTGCAGGAATGGACCACCTATGAAGAAAATCTGGGTACCTAAGCAGTACATTGAGAATCTTCCTGTGAATGTCGTCCTGACACCACCAAGGAAGAAGACAAACCCTAGACCTATAGCTTCATATGGCCCAAAGGCTTCATACAGATACAGGACTCACATGAGCCACCCTAACGCCAATGTTTTGCAGGGAAATCATGCTCAGACTTATGAATATGAGTGTGTGTCTTCGAACCGCTATGTTCATAGGACTAAGAACTTTTCTGCTTATTCATATGAGTATCATTCTTCTCCTGCAAGGCTATTTGCTAGGGCTCCAAAGCCGAAATTCTCAGATGCTGCACTTAGACTCATTGCTTCTAAGCCACCCCTGAAGATGTGGGTGGCGAAGAAGAATTAACTTTCTTTTGCAGAGAAGGGTCTCCAGCCCGAATTCAATGGCGTCCGATACTATTGCTAGGGACCTAAAACACATTAAGGACGCATGATAAAATGTCATTCTATATACTTCACATCTAAATCGCTTACCTCGCATACTATGTATCCTAATCTTAATATAAGTTGTGACAATCCCTATATGTGCCAAATACTTATGCTTCAGAACACTCTTGTGAAGCCTATCCTCCTAACTGCACTATAGGGTACATCACCAAAAGCTTCAGAATGGATTATGGACAGTGGATGCACAAATCATATGACTGGTGATCGAAGTCTTCTCATGGACTCAACCTTACGTCCATCCGACAAGAGTCACATCACGTTTGCTGATACTGGTAAAAGCAAGGTATTGGGTCTAGGTAGAGTTGCAATCTCAAAGGATCAACACATGGATAAAGTGATGCTTGTTGAATCCCTTGGTTTCAACTTAATGTCTGTCTCAATGCTTTGTGACTTGAACATGATTGTGCTATTCAGAAAATATCGCTGCCTTGTACTAATGGAATCTGACAAGTCTCTAGTCTTTGAAAGGTATCGAAAAGATGATCTATACATGGTAGATTTCTCAGCAGGTCCACAGCTTGCCGTATGTCTTCTCACAAAAGCTTCAGAATGCTGGCTCTGGCATCGAAGGCTAGGGCATGCTGGCATGAGGAACTTGCACTCACTCGTCAAGAAGGAGCATGTCATAGGCATCGAAGATGTCAAGTTCAAGAAGGATCATTTGTGCGGTGCCTGCGAAGCTGGAAAGATGACAAGGGCAAAGCACCCCTCGAAGACAATCATGACAACATCTCAACCCTTTGAGCTATTACACATGGACTTATTTGGACCTACTCACTACTCCATCCTCACAACAACTGCTTGTCTCTATGGCTTTGTCATTGTTGATGACTACTCAAGATACACATGGGTTCATATAATTCTCTACAAGACTGAAGTTCAAGATGTCTTCAGACACTTCACCAATCGAGCAATGAACAATTATGGTGTGAAGATCAAGCATATCAGAAGTGATAATGGCACTGAATTTTCAAGAACACCGGTCTTGATCTTTATCTGGATACAATGGGAATCACTCATGAGTTCTCTGCTCCATACACACCTCAGCAAAATGGCATCGTTGAACGCAAGAACAAAACTCTCATTGAGATGGCTCGAACAATGCTCGATGAATACAAGACACCAAGAAAGTTCTGGCCTGAAGCTATTGATACAGCATGTCACATCATCAATTGTGTCTACATCCATAAGCTTCTGAACAAAACATCCTATGAGCTCCTAACTGGCAAGAAGCCAAATGCCAGTTACTTCAGAGTATTTGGAGCTAGGTGCTGGATCAAGGACCCCCATCACAAGTCAAAATTTGCACCTAAGGCTCACTGTCGGTGTCAAAACCGGCGGATCTCGGGTAGGGGGTCCCGAACTGTGCGTCTAGGCGGATGGTAACAGGAGACAAGGGACACGATGTTTTTACCCAGGTTCGGGCCCTCTCGATGGAGGTAAAACCCTACTCCTGCTTGATTGATATTGATGATATGGGTAGTACAAGAGTGGATCTACCACGAGATCAAGGAGGCTAAACCCTAGAAGCTAGCCTATGGTATGATTGTTGTTGTCGTGTCCTACGGACTAAAACCCTCTGGTTTATATAGACACCGGAGAGGGCTAGGGTTACACAGAGTCGGTTACAATGGTAGGAGATCTACATATCCGTATCGCCAAGCTTGCCTTCCACGCCAAGGAAAGTCCCATCCGAACACGGGACGAAGTCTTTAATCTTGTATCTTCATAGTCTTGGAGTCGGGCCGATGATGATAGTTCGGCTATCCGGACACCCCCTAGTCCAGGACTCCCTCAGTAACCCCTGAACCAGGCTTCAATGACGATTGTGAACACCAGGATATTGTCCGGCTCTGTAAAATAAATTCCACATACCACCGTAGAGAGGATAATATTTACACAAGTTTCAATCTGCTACGTATTTGGTGGCATGATGTCACACCACAACCAAGCTTTTACGAATCGTTTTTATTATAACACCTCAGTGCGTTTAGCGAAGCGGTTTCCTTGGCATGTCATGTCGAAGCAGAGATCGTGTTCCCCTTATTTCGGGATTCCCTTCAATACGGACGTGGGTAACCCAACCGCGCCATTGATTGTGGCGCTTGGGAGATAAGCGAGTTTTACCAGGCCAGTAGGGACGAATAGTTTCATCCGCCCATATATAAGGGGATAAGGATCCACCTTTTTTACCTACGCCTTCTTCCTCCTTTGCTTATCCATCTCCGCGCACTCGAGCTCCAGCGCCCAAGTCCGCACATCTAACCTTGACCTTCTCCAGCCATGTCCGGAGCGGGAGGCAAGTGGATGGCCTCCTACGTTACGGAGGGGCACATCGAGAAGCTGCGCAGCACCGGATATCTGTCCAGCGACATCGTGCATCGGCTCCCCGACGAGGGGCAGCTCATCCCCACCCCCAGGCCCCATGAGAGGGTGGTATTCCTTCCCCATTTCCTCCATGGACTGGGCTTCCCACTCCACCCCTTTGTCCGGGGGCTCATGTTCTACTACGGCCTAGATTTCCATGATCTGGCCCCAAATTTCATCCTCAATATCTCGGCATTTATCGTCGTGTGCGAGGCCTTCCTCTGCATCCAGCCCCACTTCGGCTTGTGGCTAAAGACCTTCAATGTCAAGCCGAAGGTTGTGAAGGGCAGCCAAGCGGAGTGCGGAGGCGCCATGGTGGGAAAAATGCCCAACGTCACTTGGCTTGAGGGTGCCTTCGTGGAATCCATCAAAGGGTGGCAATCGGGGTGGTTCTACATCACCGAGCCGCGTGACCCTAAATGGGCAGCGGCCCCCGAATTCAGATCTGGCATCCCCATGCAGCTCACCTCCTGGAAAGAGAAGGGCTTGCTATGGGGTAGTTCGGAAGAGCTGACCGGACTCCAGTCCTGTCTCCAGACTCTGGTGAACAAGAAGCTCAAGCTTGTCAATGTGATCCAGGTCATGCTCGTCCGCCGGATTCTCCCCTGCCAGCAACGGGACTTCAATTTGTGGGAGTTTGATCCGGCACAACACCGGACCTTGAGCGGGCTCTTCGACACTACGTACGAAGCTGCCTGGAGGGTGCTGTTCAAGGGCGCCGAAGCTCCCGCATCCGCTACCAAAGATCGCGGATTCAGCACGCAGTGTCCGGCTGGCGAGGTAAGCTATGTTATCCTTTATGGGACACTTGCTTTTCATAGTTTGACTCTATGCGGGATCTAAACTCCCAATACCTTTAACAGGACTGGTAGAAGATGTCCGGACAGGTTAACTGTCCGACTCCCCTTCTAGAGGACCCAGCAGATGCCCGTTTGACAGGGTTGCTGGTCCCGACACTTTACGTAGTGCCGGAGAAGAAGGCCACGGGAACCAGAAGGAGTTCCCGGCGTCAGGTGGTATCGGACTCATCGTCCGATGACTCCGAGGCGGACTTCTCCCACGAGGACGAGGAGGAGAAGGAAGAGGCCTCTCCCCTAGCGGGGGGAGAGAAGAAGAGGAAGGCCTCCCCAAGGAGGGAGGCCGAAGGGTCCAAGAAGGAAAGGACCCTTCCCCCGGACGGTTCTGCCAACGTCGGCGACGGGGACGAGGAGTGGCCCTCAAGGGCCAAGCCCCTGGTGAGATCGTAAGTATCCGGACTCCTAGATGATTTATAATTTTTCTTTTTGTCACATGGTGTCTTTCTAATGCCGCATACAGCCCTGTAGTCCGCCCAAGGACGATCTTCCCGCTTCGTCGAGCGGGTCCTTGGGCACGTCGGATATGGATTCTCTTCCGACCGCCTGCACCCCCCATGACACTGACGACGCCGAGGTGGGATCCCGGGAGGGGACCCACCAGGAGGAGGAGGCCCCGGAGGTGCCGCAGGGCAACCTCTCGGACTTTGCACCGGACTCCGCACCGGAACCTGCAGTGGTTCCGGAGTCCGGCGGGCGGCCCCTTCGTAAGAAGGGCAAGACTGTGACACCGGCGGCCTCCGTCCAAACGGAGGCGCCGGATAACTTGCTGGAGGCGCTCAACGGCGCTTCCATCAAAGAAGAACACTGCACTGTCATGAGTGCGGTGATTCAGAAGGTTCAGCTCGCCAAGAGCGGGCTGACCGAAGCCTGCAGCAGCCTTCTAACAGGCTTTGAGGTAAGAATTTTAGGATATGTAATATAATATCGCATAGACAGTAGCCCTTGATGCTAGGTTTGGTGTTCGGAAAGAAAAACCGGACTGAGGATCTAAAGAGATATACGCAGGAGTCTTACAAAATATGTCAATATGGGATTGCAGGCTGCGCTGCTGACCTTTGCCGCACTGACTGCGGAGGTCAATGCTTTGAAGCAAGGCCTCAAGCGGTCCGAGAATGAGCTCGGCCGTGCCAAGAAGCAACTCGAGGACAAGGAAGGTGAGTAACACCTTATTAAAGTTGTACCTTATAGAAAAGGATTTGGTTGCAAGAGAAATAACAAGGATAACGTAGGTACTACAGGGGCCACGAATGAGGTGGCGACCCTGAAGGAGGCGGTGTCCGCGGCTGAACGCAATGCGGCCGCGGAATGAGCCGAACGAGAGAAGCAGGAGGCGCGGGTGGCGGAGGTACAACAAGAGCTCCAGGCTCTCGTGGAAAAGCACAAGAGTTTGGAGCATGACTCAAAGACTCAAGAGTCCGAGCTTGCGTCGGCTCTTGAGAGTGCCAAGGCCGCAAAGGCCGAAGCCCACAAGGCCCTCCAGGAAATCGAGGCGTTGAAGAAAATAGCGGCGGGTAAGGCATTTTTCATGCAAAGCAAGCATGTGAATGTGAATTACCTATTACTTACTCGAATTCGGAGCTCTCCAGGAGCGTTCACAGATCTGCCCCATAGCGTGTCCGATGCTGCTGCTTTCTACAGGGCTGAGGGGGGGAGCTCAACGGAGAAGGTCTTCTGGTCTCAATATGTTGAGGCCGGACATCCGGTGCCCCTTAGCGACCAGCTGAAGCAGCTGGTCGAGCTCCACAAGGTGGCCGAACAGGCCATGAAGGGCCTCATTGTTCGGCTGTGGCCCAAGGAGGCCATGTCTGGGAGCTACTTCGGCCTGGTGCGGCAGCTGGTGGATGCGTGTCCATGGGTTGAGGTCGTCAAGCACTCCGCCTGCATTGAAGGTGCCCGTCGGGCCCTTGCCCGTGCCAAGGTGCACTGGGGCAGGATGGACGCTGAGAAGCTTGTGACGGACGCGCCACCGACGGGCAAGGAGTATTGTATGCCCGAGATGTATTATAAGAGTGTCCTGAAGGGTGCCCGCATGCTTGCGGGTGAGTGCTCCAAAGATGTAATATTTGAGTAGACTCGCATTTTGTTATCCTGTGCGCTTAAAACTTTGTTCATATGCGCTAAGCAACGCTTATTGATTTAAAATATTACCTTCTGTGCGGCCGTTTATCAAATCTGAGAGATGGCAAGTCGTCGGTTTCAGCCCCCATGCCACGAGTGCTGGGGTGTTTGGCATAAACTTGAGCGCTCTTGTTCCCATTTTTGGGTCCATCTAGGGAGGCGCTCAACACAACGAACAAGGCAACCGGACTTATAGTGCTTGAACACTCTCACTTAGACATAGAATTCTATAATTTTAAATTTCGGCGAAGCCCCTAGTGTTCAGAAGACCGAATTCGGGGCGCTATCCACGCCTGGGCCGGACAAAGCCGGTTCCTCGCTCTAAGCGGCATAAGTCTTTAGGGACTCGAAAAAACCTCTCGAACAGCGACCGGCTCTCGCCTCATCATGACGGTCAGTTTTAGCTTTCTCCACTGAGGCGCTCGCCCAGCTCAACTGGGGCGCAATCGTAGTGGTTCTCCCAGTGCTACCTTAGCCGATACAACGGAACATAAGGTACCAAAATGTGGGAGCCGAGCAAACCCAACTATCGACCCAAGACATGATTCGGAGCCGATGCATATAGTGCTATAAGTTCGGGGTGCCGCACTTGTGAAAGTGTTCGGACTTGTCACACCATAATGTGGGGAACTTAAGCCCCTGGTGTATTTAGCCGTACCAAAGTGTACGGATGCAACATGTCATGAATGAACATATGTATAAAAAAGGAATGCGATTATAAGCAAAAAGCGATGCATTGTTTATTCAAAAAGTACTGCCTTGAATGCAGAACGATACAAATAGTGCGATAAGCAAGGGGTGGAACTATTTAGCATGTCCCCCTCCAGGGGTAGGCTGCGGAATGGTGTATAAAACAGGTATAATGCTCAAAATGGAGACCACCTGATACTCGTCGTAGCTTTTCTCCTTCCTTGGCTGTTGCATCGTGAGTTCGGCAGGTCTGCTGCCGGACAGGGCCTCTAGTAAATGGAGTCCTATGGATAAGAAAAATAAGGAAAAGAGAAAAATGGATGACACACTTGGGAGCCCCTGGTGTGGTTGAGCCGCACTCTGGGCCTGTCACGGTCGTGCCCCTCCCCTATGCCCATGGTATCTCCAGAGCGTAATGATGTACGCGAAGGACCAATCTTATAATTTTGTAAGGGCTGGGGTTGGGGCCGTATTGCTACGCGTTCTCGGAACATGCCAGGTGGCCTTGTTGTTGTTTACTCCGGGCGCGTTTAGGCGTGTCCGGTCGCTTAACGGCCGGACTCGAGAATTGCCTTAAGAGGCTGCTCTGTACTTCTGCCGCGAGAGCCGCTGTGTGTTCCTCCGTTTGGAGGGAGCGTTCAGTGTTTCCGTTGACCGTGATAACCCCTCGAGGTCCTGGCATCTTGAGCTTGAGGTATGCGTAGTGCGGCACCGCGTTGAACTCTCCAAACGCGGTCCGTCCGAGCAAAGCATGATAGCCGCTGCGGAACGGAACTATGTCGAAGATTAACTCCTCGCTTTGGAAGTTATCCGGGGATCCGAAGACCACTTCAAGTGTGACTGAGCCTGTACAATTGGCCTCTACACCTGGTATGACGCCCTTGAAGGTCGTCTTTGTGGGTTTAATCCTTGAGGGGTCGATGCCCATCTTGCGCACTGTATCCTGATAAAGCAGGTTCAGGTTGCTGCCGCCGTCCATCAGGACTCTTGTGAGGTGAAATCCATCGACGATTGGGTCTAAAACCAATGCGGCGAATCCGTCGTGGCGGATACTGGTGGGGTGGTCCCTTCGATCAAAAGTGATCGGGCAAGAGGACCATGGGTTGAACTTCGGGGCGACTGGCTCCATCGCGTATACGTCCCTGAGTGCATGCTTCCGCTCCCTCTTGGGTATGTGGGTTGTGTATATCATGTTCACCGTCCGCACTTGTGGGGGGAAACCTTTCTGTCCTCTATTGTTCGGCGGCTGGGTCTCTTCCTCGTCATCGCTATGCAGCCCCTTGTCTCAATCGACAGCACATGGTCGTGCAGTCTCCTGAGATCCCCTGATAGTGCCTCCAGCGGTTTCGGCGGTAGCATCGGCTCGCCCGTGAGATGGAACATGACCGCACCTTTCACGGGTACACGCTCTTCAGAATGCATCGTCTGGCTGCTGTGTGCTCTGGCTTGTTTGGAGGCAGTTACCTTCCCCGATCTCTTCCTCTCCTTTTTCTTGGGCACACCTTCCAGACCCTTCCTTAACCCCTGCCCAAGTGTTCCCGGGCTAAGTACTGTACGACCCTCGCGCCCGGCTAGTTGAGCCTGTGTTGAGGCGGCATCTTCAGGCGTGTCCTGTGAGGATTTCATGAAGAGAGACTTTTTGCAATCCATGGTACGACCCTGCCCGGGCATATCATCCATATCCTCATTAGCAAGCTGATAGCCCGATTCGTCATATGGTTGACTCATCATATCTATGTCACAGTCATACGCGTTTGTATTGAGGTAATCCATAGGGTCGACCTCCGTCTCATCATCCATTCTCTGTTCTACATGAGAAATTACATCAGCCAGTACTATTGCACCCCCTTCATCATGTCGTCCGCCGCTCTCACCCGGCACTACAGGAGCTAGTAATTTGCGTAGGCGGGGTGGTGGTCTCCGCACATGCTTGTTGATGTGTGGTAGTTATTGGTGTGCTCTCGGCCGGCTCCAGACGAATAAGATTCTTCGGCCATAGCAGCACCCAACCCTTGCAGCGTCCAATCCGCCGCGGGGTCTCGTCGTCCTCTCCCACATGCTGTACTGGAGGAGGCAAATCCTCGTGCCCCGATTTCACACTGGTCAAGCTAACCCTGAAGTGCCCAGCGGGGATCGGCTGGTTGTGGAACGTGCGTTGAGAGGGGTCCATTATCATCCCCTTTCCCACGTCCACCTTCTGGCCTTTGATCAAGTAGAGTATGGTGCACGGGGTTTCTTTCGCCTGAAAACACATATGTCTGTGGCGTAAAACAACCGAAAGGCAACAAAAATGGAATATTATCTATATATATATATATATATATGTTGGTGCGACATGTAATTACCGTGACGGCGTCGAGCTCAGCCAAAGACGAAGGCCCACCTAACGCGCCTGAGACTAAGGACGGGCTGCTATGAGCGGGAGCGGCTGCGAGAGGAGGCCCGGTTGCTTGAGCAAGTGATGGTGCGATGGTGTTGTTGTTCATGGAGTTGCTCGCGACGAAACTGGGCATCGGGAAATCATGTACCGTCTTGTCTGGATTTTCCTTTGCCCAGTTGATGATAACTGGAACCAAGTTAGTAGCGAAATCATTTCTACATGCAGTTACAGCTGCATTGACTGCCTGCTGTAGCAACTCATATTTGTCCTCGGCTGCTTTTTTCGCGTCCTCAGCTGCTTTTTTCTTGACCGCAAGCTTCACCTTTGCATCGATGTCTGCCTGACTAAACTTCTTTTTCTGCTTCTTGGCCTCCGGGCCGCCGTTGTAAAACACCTTCCACGTGGCGCCGTCTCCAGCGCCGTGCACACGGCCATATTGCAGCCGCTGGTCCAACGGGAGTCCCTTAAGTTCGTTCAAGGCCCAATTGAGAGGGTGTCCCACTTGGGCCTCATCGGAGAAGTAGGGCTTTCGGCTGCAAGCCGGTGTTGCTTCTCCAGTAGTCTAATCAATTTCCTCGTGATCTTGTCCGTGTAAAAAACATTTTTCTCCTTGTACCACTTGTAGCGGGCCCTGATGAAGTCATGCTCCAAGGTGTTGGTGAACTTCGCGAAGGGGTCTGGGAGACCCGCGGCTTCACGTTCCGCGTCCTTCTTATCCCATATGGGCCTTTTACCGAGGTATCCACGGCTTCCGAGGCGATGATTCCCCGTGTTCCTTTGCTAAAGGCTTTTGAATTTCGCAGCCTTAGCCTTGGCTGCCTCGGTAGCGCAAGTGTCCTTGAACTTTTCGAACTCATTTTCCGTAAGTGTCGGATTTTCCTCCAGAATCTTGGACAGGGGTTCATCAGCCTCAATAGCTCGTTTCACCCTCCCTTTCCAGGAGGCCAAATCATTGCTGAACATGCCCATGGCGTGATTGTTAATCTTTTTCATCTTCGGATCATCCCACGGTTGTTCTATGTTATCATCCCGGTCGGGGAACTTGAATCTCTTGTGCAACTTCGTTAGGAGCAACTGCGTCAAATGTTCTTTACTCCTTAAGTCATCATCGTTGATGCTCGCGCATTCCCGTAGGATGCATCCTACTTGGTTCCCATAGCACTTGCGAGGTTCTTCCGGCTCTAACGGCTCAAACTTGCCAGGTGCCATCTTTGTGATCACAAGTCATCCAATCCCTAGTTTGTTAGGTTTTTGTATCCTCTGCTTCTTATGCTTCCTCTTTTCAGTATCGGCATCGGGGCCGGTACCTTCCCCGCCGGTACCTTCCCCGCTGGTACCTTCCCCACCGGTCTCGGTGCCGCCATCGGTGCCAGCGCCGTCGGTGTCGATGTCGGTGTCAGTACCATCATCGAGGCCGACCTGCAAACCTTGCTTAGCAGTCAAATAGTCGAGGTACTCTTGTTCACCCTCATAATCCATCTCGTCTGCATCTTGGTCAGAAGGCCCAGTTTCTTCGTTGTTCGACATGTTTCCTATGATTAAGTGGCCTCATTTATTTCTAAAAGTATGAATAAATGAGAAATGACATAAAAAGAAAACTATGTGCCAGCACTCGATATGCCAACTATGTAGCACAAATCATGCCTTTATTCACGGGAAATTTCGGCATGACCTTTGCTAAAAAATGGACATATCGAGCGCCTGAAATTCACCGAAACGGAAATGAATCAACATTCCGGCGTAACATAGGCCACTCGGATCATTTTCCAAACATGACATGTCCAAAACATGACATATGCACATATCACATGTCCAGTTCAAATTTGCATATAAATTTAGCTAATTTTGAAACCTAGCTAAATTCATAACTAAATAGATAACGTAATTAATTAACATGAAGAACCCTAGCAGAGAGGGGGGGGTTACAGAGAGTGCAGGGGCGAGAAGGCAGGCCCGACGACGGCCGGCAGGGGAGAGGAGGGAGGCG
>NC_041383.1:217302513-217307190 GCF_002162155.2 Triticum dicoccoides
GAGCGGCGTGGTCGGGGGCTAGCGCCGGTGCCGGGGTCGGGTCGAGGGCCGGGACGGGGGCGAGCGCCGAGGCTAGCGCCGACGCCGGCGGAATCGGGGGCGAGCGCCGGGGCCGGGTCGGGCGCGGCGGAGCGACGGGGGAGAGAGAGTGGGGACTTGGGGGGAAATGGCGGGATGAAGCAGGGCAAGTGAGAATTTTTGGGTTAAGTGGACGTAGCAGTAGCGTGTTATGTCAAAACGCGCTGCTACTAAATTCAGTAGCTGCAGCGGTTTAGGAGAAACGCGCTACTACTAAGATCTGTAGCTGCAGCGGTTTAGGAGAAATGCGCTACTACTAAGATCTGTAGCTGCAGCGATTTAGGAGAAACGCGCTGCTACTACCGTCGCTACTGCCAGTTTTCCTTTTTCTTTTCCTTTATTTTATCCCACTTTTATTTCCCGAGGGCAGTGAGCGAAGGGAGGGCGATATATATTGCATCATTTGATGGTTAAATATGTATGCAAAATAGGAACATATATATTACACATCATTGGACCCATAACATACGTTTCCTTAGTGCTGACGTTTTCGTTTTTGAGTCAGCTTCTTTCCCTTCTTGTTCGTCGAAGAATAATTGAGCCCCTCATTGTGACTTTGCCTTTTCCATGGAGTACGATTTTTCTTAGGTAATGTAGTATTGATTCTTCTTTTGACGTATACTTCATCATCATCGTCATCTTCCCTCATTGGGTTGCCGTATTGATCATAGTCTTCCTCGTTGGTGACTCCATCCATTCCAATGATGTTCCTTTTGCCTCTCCTCACGACAACATGGCTGGGATTGCGTGGGTCAGTTATGAAGAAGCATTGTGTCACGTGCTTAGCGTGTACCCATGGCTCGTTTTTTGCGATAGCGTTCACGGTAGCGCTCTTGGCGTCGGGTATAGTCATGGTAGTGAACATCTGGCTTTCTCTTTCGACATTCTTAGCCCATCTGACACGGAACATCGTCGTGTTGTGCAGTCCAGAGTAGTCAAGCTCCTAGATCTCCTCGACCCTTCCATACAATTGTTCAGTTGTGCCATTCTCGCTGCCGGTCATTCATTCCATCGTCACCCTGAGTTCTGATCATCACTGTCCATATCTTTTTCCTCCGTGTAGAACGTGTATCCGTTGATATCATATGCCTGATAGGTTACGAGGTTGGGCAAGGGGCCACGTGCTAAGGCGTATATGAGCAATCCGTCCTTAGAGCCCTCCTCCGGGGGATTAGCAATAATATGCTCTTTGAACCAATGCAGGAAAGTGGAGTTGTGCTCTCTAGTAACTTCGGCGTCCGGCCTGCATACCCCCCGGTCACGATACTTCTTTGCGATAATTTCTTTGTGCAGTGCCATGAAAGGATCTACCTCGTCTAGGTGTTGTAGCACTACCAAGTTTGCTCTGTCAAAGTCGCTGCGTTGATCTGAGTATGCCACATGCAGTTCCCTGCGACCGTTGCAGTGACCATCTCCTTCGAGCCTCCCATCATGCTTGTTAACGGGCAAACCAACACTAACACCAGGCGGCTGGTCTGTGCCATATAGAAAATTCTCACAAAAAGAGATGCACTCTTGTGCCAAATAGCCCTGGACGATGCTTCCATCTGGACGAGACATGTTACGAACGAATCCTTTGATGATCCCATTCATCCTCTCAAACGGCATCATGTTGTGCAGGAATGACGGCCCCAGGTCTATTATGTCATCCACAATATGGACACACAGATGCACCATCACGTCGAAGAACGCGGGCGGGAAGTACATCTCAAACTCATTCAGTATCACAACGATCTCTTCCTGTAGCCTTTGGAGCTGCTTCACACTGATCGACTTTCGAGAGATGACGTCGAAAAAGTTGCAGAGACCAATAAGCGTGTCACGGACGTGCTTGTCCATTATCCCTCTAAGGGCAACAGGTAGTATCTGCGTCATCATCACATGACAGTCATGAGACTTCATCCCGCTGAACCTTTTCTTGTCCGTGTCTAGATATCTGCTTATCTTGCCACAGTAACCGGAACTAACTTTCACTCCGGTAAGGCACTTAAAGAATTGATTGATCTCAGCCTGACTTAAGGTGAAGCAAGAGGGGGGGCAATAATCCTCTTTCTTTATTTTCTTGCCCTTCTTCTCCCGTGCCTCTGTCTCCATCTCTGTCTCGTCTGACATTTTACGGGGCGGCATGTGCAGATCTTCCCTGATTTTCAAATCTTGCAAGTCTTTTCTTGCCTTCGGCCCATCCTTGGTCTTATCCGGCATGTTCATCAGTGTTGCGAGCAAGCTCTCAAGGACATTCTTACAGATATGCATTTGATCAAGGCAATGAGGTGTATCGAGTTTGTGCCAGTACTCCAAGTCCCAGAACATAGACCTCGTCTTCCATACCTTCAGCAGCGGCTCCGGCGCCTTTCTCATCGTCTTTCCCGGCGCGGGGCACTCCTTCCAGTTTTTCAACAGCTCATCGATTTCGGCACCGCTCCGCTTACGTGGAGGTCCTCGATGCTCAGCGTGACCATTGAATAGATCTCCACGGTTTCTCCACGGGTCGTCCTATTCAAGCCATCTTCGATGCCCCATGTACACGATTTTCCCAGACCTACCATATTTCCTTGACGTTAGCTGCTGAGACGTTGTATCATCCATGCACCGCGTGCATCCGCAATATCCATGGCACACCTGGCCTGCCACATATCCGTAACCGAGATAGTCCTGCACTGTCGTGATCAGCACGGCTCTCATGTTGAAATACTCACCTTTGCTGGCGTCCCATGTCTTGGCCGGTGTTTTCCATAACGTGTCTAACTCCTCTTGAAGTAGCCCCAGATACAAATTAATATTATTTCCTGGTTGTTTCGGCCCTTGAATAAGCATGCTCATGTGAATGTACTTCAATTTCATGCACAACCAGCGGGGGAGGTTGTACATCCATACAAACACGGGCCATGTACTATGGTTGGTGTTCTGGTTGCCAAACGGATTCATGCCATCGGTACACGCGCCGAGCACGATGTTCCTTGCATCACATTCAAAATACCGATAGAAGTTGTTTAACGCTCTCCACTGGCTTCCATCCTTCACGTGTCTCAGCTTCGGATCATCTCCATCGTCGGGCTTCTTCCTCTCCGTGTGCCAGCGCATTAGCTTTGCTTCCTTGGGATCTACAAAATACCTCTGGAGACGGGGAGTGATCGGTAAGTACCATACAACTTTCTGGGGACATTTCTTCCCGGCCTTCTTGTATCAAGAAGCATTGCACACCGGACAGCTTGTTTTTTCCGCGTGCTCCTTCCGATAAATTATGCAATCGTTGATGCATGCATGGTATCTAATGTGTGGCAGATCAAGAGGGCACATGATCTTCTTTGCCTCATCAACACTAGTAGGACATAGATTACCCGCGGGAAGAACATCCTTTAGGTACTTGAGATGCTCATCGAGGCTAGTGTCGGTCCATTTGTTTTTAGCCTTCGTCTTCAGGAGTTGGAGCATGAAACTCAACCGGGTCACCTCAGGATTGCAACCATCATACAATGGAGTGTTCGAGTCTACCACCAATTGCTCCAGCTTAGCCTCCTCTCTAGAAGCAGCTCTCTAGTACTCGTCTCCTTGCGAAGCAATGCTTGAACATGAGGGTCCCGCACAATTGAACTTAGTACCGACGAACTCTGCTGCGTGGAGTCCATGTCGTTCTCTCCGCCGCCATGTCCGGCCCCTTCTCCTCCGCCATGTCCGGCCCCTTCTCCGCCGCCATGTCCGGCCTCTTCCCCGCCGCCATTATCGATCATCTCTTCGTCTTGCCCCGTGTCATCATTGCCTGCCCCGTCGGCATCCTCAACATCGTCATCCTCATCTTCAATTATCCACCGAGTATAGCCATCCATGAAACCAGTCATGAGCAGGTGCGCTTCGACACGACCATCGTCATGGGGGTCGAGCCAAACTATTCCTTTGCATTTTCGACACGGACATAAAACCTATGTCCGGTTATTTTCTTTCGTGTCCTGCACCGCCGACCGCAACCACCTGTCCACCATCGTTCCACTGACCATCGTCAACTCTGCACGGTAATAATAAAAAAATTGATTATAAAAATGCATGCATGCATCAAAGTCATAAAAAAATTTGGCATGACCTTCCCTAAAAATAGGACATATATGGATCTAGAGTTTGCTCGGAATTCGCCGAAACAGAAATAAATCGACATTTCGGCAAAACATAGGCAACTCAAAAGCACAATCTGGCGGCATTAACTCATGCCACACACACAATTTCCACAAACATATCACACACACATAAACACATTTCCATTTTGCAAAAGCATGAAATTTTCATCACCTCTATCTCGATCGAGATCGAGCACACGGTGGAGATGATGTTGTAGGGAGATCAAAAGTGCACAAAGCTCTTCTTAACAAAGATAGATCTAGTTAGGGGGCAAATAGGTCACTTAACTAAATCCTACATCTACCTAGCTACCTAATTTGGGAGGAGACAACTTCAACTAGTGGAGGGGGAAGGAAAAAGAGAAAGGAGATGCATTAATGGAGGTGGTGTAGTTATGTAGGAGTAATGAAGAGAGAGAAAGGTGGATAGAAGAGAGAGAGTAATGGGGGAGAAGTATTGAGGAGAAGAAGAAGAGTGAGAGTGGGAGCATGT
>NC_041383.1:217307434-217308581 GCF_002162155.2 Triticum dicoccoides
AGAAGAGAGAGAGTAATGGGGGAGAAGTATTGAGAAGAAGAAGAAGAGTGAGAGTGGGAGCATGTGGTGGAGGTAGGGGGAAGGGAAGAGAGGAGGGGGAGGTAGGGGGAAGGGAAAAGAGGAGGGGGAGGGGAGGGACGGGTGGGGAAAGGTGTTGGGTTGGTGCGGGTTAGCAGTAGCGCGGGAGCGAAAACGCGCAGCTGCTAAGTATTTAGCAGCAGCGCGCTTTGCGGTACGGCGCTACTGCTAACTGGGACAAAAAATTGTGGCAATTTGAAACTTACCAGCAGTGATCTCGAAAAAAGCGCGCTACTACATACTTAGTAGTAGCACTGTTCTTGCGACCGCGCTACTGCTACTTAGAGTTAGGTGAACACCGCTGGTCGATATTTGTAGCAGCGCGTTTCTGGCCGAGCGCGCTACTGCTAAATCCTTATCAGCAGCGAGTTTACGTAACACGCGCTACAACTAGTTAGCAGCAGCGCCCCATTTTGAACCGCGCTGCTGCTAAGATTCTGTGTATAGGCTTTTCCCTAGTAGTATTTGATGAATAAGAGGGCCCGACAGTATCATCGTTTGCCTTTCTTTTCAAAGACTCGCCCTGTACAAGTGTCATCTTCTTAGAGGACGCCTTTGTCGCAATATGATGGGACGAGTGTCACCCCTTGGGAGCACGATACAGTGCGATGGGTGAGTCACAAGGGGAAAACTCTTTTTGAGGGGATGTCTCCTGGGTACTTACACGGGAGGAGGGGAGAAGGCCGGGGTAATCAGCTATAATGGCCACTTCTGTGCCGTTGTAGCTTGCCTGATAAAAGACTCCCTCCTTAAATTCTATACGTATATCCGGATCCTCTTCAAATCCAGGATCTAGGTCTCGAATATGGTTCTCCGGCTGCGGAGCGGGGCTATAGATCCCCGCGACGACCTTTCTCCGTTCCTGTTAAAGGTAGCCGGATTAAGTTCGACTAAGCATAACTAAGGAAAAATATTGAGAGAGGCCTATGATAAAAAAAACTCACCCAGTCAATCGGGTTATACATCAAGAAACCTTCTCGGCATTTAAGGCGAGTGAAGTCTTCCTTCTCCCCTTTGTAAAGATCAGCCAACATGGCGGCCAAAGTGGCAAAATTGTCCGGACCCTTGC
>NC_041383.1:217308760-217320815 GCF_002162155.2 Triticum dicoccoides
TTGTAATGCCACATGGGAATCCCTCTGGATTGGAGTGGCTAAATGCATCGCGTTATTGAAATTGCCATTACCTCGACTATGGACAGTCCGGAGTGGGCGAGTATTCTGATCTTGCTCACTAGCCTCTTAATCTCCGCACTGTCTTCTTCCTTGAAGCTTTGGGGATGCCAGCTGGCACGCTTCTTTAAAGGAGCAGTGGAGAGTTCGGGAAGACCGCGCTGGATTGGGTCCGGGAGAACAACGTCTTCAATGTAGAACCATTCCGAGGGCCACTCTTCGGACGCCTCCTTCAGCGTGCCGGACAGGTATCCTGTTATGGCTATGCGCCATACTTTGGCGCCGCCCACCTCGAATATGGATCCCTTTTGGGAGCGGGGGACGAGGCAGAAAAATTTCCTCCATAACTTGGCCCTCGCAGCCTAGGAACAGCTCGCAAAGAGCAATGAAGCCCGCGGTGTGCAGGATGGAGCCTGGCGTGGAATTGTGCAGTTGGAGGCCGTAATACTCCAGGAGACCTCTGAGGAAAGGGTGGATCGGAAGTCCTACGCCTCTCAGCAGGAAGGAAACAAAGCACACCTGCTCCCCTTTAGTAGGATTGGGGAAGTTCTCTGCCAGGGCTTCGCCGTTGATGGAAGTTAATCCCGCCCAAACGGGGACTAGATCTTAGGGAGGGAGATATACCTGCGTCTGAAGCTTGGTCAACTGGGCGTGGGATACCGAGCAGCTCTCCCAATCGCCTTTTTGAGGGCCGTGGGGGCACGAGAAATAACTAGGAGCGCCAGCCATGTTTGGATGGTTTCCTATGGCAAGCTCTAAGGATTTTCGCCTGGTGAGGAATGGCATTTGAGATTCAATCTCTTTAAATAGACGCCTTCCCTACATGGTCAAGGGATTATCTGTAAAAAATACTTAGACCCTTCGTATTCATTTGACACATGGAAGCCGAGGCGACGGCAGCACAGAAGCTGAAGGATATGGTGTTTAATGTAAAAGCTGAACTATACGAAGTACAATGGAGAACTCGCCTTGCAAAGCCGAAGACACGAAGTTGGATACAACGTCTTCATTGAAGGCAAGTTTGGGGGCTACTGAGGGAGTCCTGGATTATGGGGTCCTCGGGGAGCCGGCCTATGTGATATAGGTCGGACTGATGGGCCGTGAAGATACAAGACAGAAGGCCTTCTCCCGTGTCCGGGTGGACTCTCCTTTGGGTGGATGGCAAGCTTGGCGTCCGGATGTGTAGTTTCCTTCCTCTGTAAACCGACTTTGTACAACCCTAGTCCCCTTCGGTGCCTATATAAACCGAAGGATTTAGTCCGTAGAGGCTATCACAAACCATACAGGCTAGACATCTAGGGTTTAGCCATTACGATCTCGAGGTAGATCAACTCTTGTAACCCCTATACTCATCAAAGTCAATCAAGAAGGAAGTAGGGTATTACCTCCATCAAGAGGGCCCGAACCTGGGTAAACATCGTGTCCCCCGCCTCCTGTTACCTTTGATCCTTAGACACACAGTTCAGGACCCCCTACCCGAGATCTGCCGGTTTTGACACCGACACTTATAAAGAAATACGATAAGGGCCTTTATAGGACATAGTTTCTTTATTTCGTAATTTCAAGAATTTGCATGCTCGACTCCAACAAGAGGAGGTAAAAGAATATAACATAAGAAGAAAAGAAGGAATAAAAACTATAGGGCGAGTATTGACATCAGGCTTTTAGGAGCCGAGGCTGCATCCTGCCGCACGTCTGCACTTTCAGGCTGTTGATCAGCTTGTAGTCACCGAAGGTGGTGTTTTAAGTAAGACTGGTGCAATCTCGGTCCTTTTTATGCGCTTCAGGTGTCAGTTGGCCAAGCCCCTTGAAGGAGGTCTTGCAGGAGTCTTTTGCGTGGTTTAAGCCACACTAATGAGGTCGTAGTTGCCAGCTCTTTAACAGAGGCCTACTGGTGCAAGGGGTTGAAGCCATGTCGGTTCTCGGTTAAAATGTTCCGACGTGTTGGTGGTATTTTGGCTCCCTAGCGGCCCACGGAATCTTGAGTGCGAAATTATGCACTTTGGGGACATAGTCCCCCATCCAGAGAGGGTATGCAAGGAGCCCGTATCCCTATTTAGGATGCAGGGGTATGTGGTCGAGGTCAATTTGTGTGGCCCAGGTGCGCTTTGAAGATCTAGAAGTGTGTTTATCACTTCGGGCTGCCTCCTTGGATTCTTGTACCTCGACTGTGAAAGCCGCGGTCTGCTCTTCAGTCCAGAGCAAGCGCTCGTTGTTGCCATTGACTCTTATAACGCCATTGGGTCCTGGCATTTTAAACTTCAGATAAGCATAATGTGGGACGTCGTTGAAGCGTGCGAAGGCCAGGCGCCCTAAAAGCGCGTGATAACTGCTCCAGTAAGGGGCGATGTCGAAGATTAATTCTTAACTTCAAAAGTTTTTGGGCGAGACGAAGACTACTTCTGGGGTGACCATGCTGGTGCAATGGGCCTCAATACCTGGGATGACACCTTTAAAGGTAGTAGTGCTCGGTTTTATCCGAGATGAGTCGATGCCCATCTTCCTAACGGTGTACTCGTAAATGAGGTTGAGGTTGCTGCCTTCATCCAAGACACGTGTCAAATGGTAACCATCGACAATTGGGTCCAGGATTAGTGTCGCTGATCCACCGTGCCTTATGCTGGTCGTATGGTCATGCTTATAAAAAATAATCGGACAAGCCGACTAAGGCTTGAACTTCGGGGCGACTGGCTCCATCGCGTAGACGTCCCAAGTACTCACTTCCTCTCCTTTTTAGGGATGTGGGTAACATAGATCATGTTGACCTTGGTTACCTCGTCAGGAAACTTCTTTTGGTCTCCAATGCTGGGCCGCCGAGGTTCATCCTTGTCTTCACCGCAGTTTTGGGTTTTACATGCACCTTCCGCCGCGATCTTGCCGGCTTGTTTAAAGACCCAGAAATTCCTGTTGGAGTGGGTTGCTGGTTTGTCCTGGGTGTCATGGATTCTGCATTGGTGGTCCAGGAGTCTATCAAGCTGGCTAGGCCCATCTCTATTCCCTTTGAAGGGCACTTTTTGTGTCCGGATTTAGGTCCGGTGAACCCTGTGTTAATCGCAACATCCTTTGTGTCGCTTCCGCCGTTCTTATGCCTGCGCTTATTTTTATTGTGCTTGTGTTTTCCATTGGCATCGCACGTTTTCAAGGTGCCAGCTTCGCCATTGTGAGAGCTGCAAGTGAGCCAGCTATCCTCTCCCGCGCAGAAGCGGGTCATCAGCGAGGTGAGAGTAGCCATAGTCCTCGATTTGTCTTGACCGAGCTGTCGGCCCAACCATTCATCTCGAATATTGCTTTTAAATGCGCGATGGCCTCGGCTTCAGAGCAGTCTATGATTTGGTTCTTCTTAGTGAGGTCCAGAATTTCCGGGCTGATTCGCCTGGCTGCTGGGTGACGTGACTGAGGGCGTTAGTGTCCGGCGGCCAGATGTATGTACCCTGAAAGTTTGCTCTAAAGGCGTCTTCGAGGGCCTCCCAGCTAGCAATAGAATGAGGAGACAAGTTATTAAGCCAATGCCTTGCCGACCCCTTTAGTTTGAGCGGCAGATATTTGATGGCATGTAGATCATCTCCATTGGCCATGTGTATGTGGAGAAGGAAATCCTCGATCCACACCACGGGGTCGGTGGTGCCATCGTATGATTCTATATTGATGGGCTTGAATCCTTCAGGGAACTGATGTTCCAGCACCCTGTCTGTGAAATAGAACGGATGAGCCGGACCTCGGAACCGAGGAGCATCTCATCGGAGGTCGGGCAAAATCCGTGAATAGGCCTGATCTCGGGCACGACCGTTCCTGTCCATCCAGGCATCGTAGCCGTCAAGCCCTACATGCGCGCGTCCCCTTGATCCATAGATGGACTGGGGGGTGCCCTATTTGCCTCGATGCGATGTAGAACATCGTGAGGGTCTAAGTAGTCCATGGGGTCCTTGCCGTAATGGCGTGGAGGTGGCTGGTCGTCGAGGTTTTCCCGTATTGGCAAGTCTCGCCCTCCAGGGGGTCGGACATGGTCATCGGTGAGCTCCTTGTTGCTCCGACAGAAAAAGCGGTAGGCGTAAGCGAGGTAGTTGGCCTTCGCCTAGTGCCTAGGCGGTGCTTGAGCGCCCTAGGCGCAGCCTAGGTAGTAATATAGCTTCTACTATCAGGGTTATTAGGGTTTTTATATGTGTACTGATGTTAATTTAGGGCAGATAAATAAGTTAACTACCAGCTACTACCATTTGAATGTGTCATGTTTGGCATTTTAGTGCAATATGGCATTATTTCTCGCTTGGGTAAACAATTTGTTGCTTACCCTGCCTAGACTTCCATTTATGCCCCAGGCGAGGCGTTTGGCCATCGCCTAGTGCCTAGGCGTGCCTAAGCGCCTCCTAGGCACTGCCTTTTCCAACAGAGCCAACAGGAGACGCCTGTGTGGGTATGGTTTCGGCACGCTATGGCGCCGGTCTTCCATGTCTTGCTCGGCGGGGAGCACTTCGACACACTTTTCGTTTAGTATGTCGGTGTTGGCCTTCAGCTGCCGCTGCTTGCGCTTCATGCTCCTGGCCGTTGCAATGAGGTGCCTTCAGAAGCGCTCTTATTTGAAGGGGTCTTCAGGACAACAAAGTCCTCGGTACCGAGGCTTTTGCCCTCCTCAGATTTTGACATATAATTGTCATCAACCCCTTCAAAGAGGTTGTCGGGATTTGACTCTTCAAGATGTCAGTTTGGTGTGTCATTCTACCCTGGGGAAGCTTGATGGTCTCCCTTGGGGTTATCAGCGTCGGCGGCTTCTGTGTCACCATTATCGGCAGTTGCATTATTGCCGCTAGGTTTCCCATTGTTGCCTCTTCCGCGTCTTCGACGACGTCTCAGAGGGGTGTTGGGGGTGTCCATGTTGGGGGAACGTTGCATGGAAAACAATTTTTTTTTCTACAAACACGCAAGATCTATCCATGGAGATGCATAGCTATGAGAGGGGGAGAGCATCTACATACCCTTGTAGATCGCTAAGCGGAAGCGTTTATCACGCGGTTGATGTAGTCGTACTCTTTGCGATCCGATCACGATCTAGCCGATCCAGTGCCGAATGGACGACACCTCCGATTTTAGCACACGTGCAGCTCGATGACGTCTCCTCCTTATTGATCCACCAAGCGGGAGAGAACAAGTAGATGGGATCACAACCAACACAACGGCGTGGTGGTGGAGCACCGACAGCGCTTCGCTAAGCGTCACCGGGACGAGGCGGTGGAACTACGGAGTAACGGGAGAGAGAGAGGGGCGCCAAGGGCTTGGTGTGTCTTCTTGGGGCGCCCCTCCCCTCTATATATAGGTGTAGAGGCGTGGGAAAAATCCCCTCCATGCCCTAGGGCACAGCTAAAGGGAGAGGACTTGGACTCCAAGTCCAATCCTATTCCTACTAGGACTCCTTCCTTTTTTGCCTTCCCTAGCCACATGGGCTTTAGAGGACTTGGTGTGCCTAGACCAATAAGGCTAGGGCGCCTCCCCGCAGCCCATGCTATCCCTTGGGTCTTGGTTGATCCACTTGTGGACTTCCGGACCCCTCCGGAATCCTTCGGAACCTTCTGGAAGCTTCCCGGTACAATACTAAAAAAACAACACCTTTTTCTGGAACCCAAAATATGACTTCCCATATATAAATATTTACCTATCGACCATTCAAAGACTCCTCGTGACATCTGGGATCTCATCCGGGAATCCGAACAACATTTGGTTACCACTCATCAAATATCCCAATACTACTCTAGCGTCAACGAACGTTAAGCGTGCGACCCTGCGGGTTCGGGAATTATGTAGTCATGACCGAGACACCTCTTTGGTCAATAACTAATAGCGGGACTTGCATGACCATATTGATTCCTACATATTCCACGAAGTTCTTTTATAACCTTTATGACAACATATGTAATTCCTTTGTCTGTCGGTATGTTACTTGCCCGAGATTCGATCGTCGGTATCTCTATACCTAGTTCAATCTCGTTACCGGCAAGTCTCTTTACTCATTCTGTAATACATCATCTTGCAACTAATTCCTTAGTTACTTTGCTTGCAAGCTTATTGTGATGTGTATTACCGAGAGGGCCCAGAGATACCTCTCCATCATACGGAGTGACAAATCCCAATCTCGATTCACGCCAACTCAACAGACACCTTCGGAGATACCTGTAGAGCAATTTTATGATCACCCAATCACGTTGTGACGTTTGATAGCACACAAGGTATTCCTCCAGTATCTTGGAGTTGCATGATCTCATGGTCGAAGGAACATGTATTTGGCATTAAGAAAGCAACAACAATAAATTGAACGATCATCTGCTAAGCTAACGGATGGGTCTTGTCCATCACATCATTCTCCTAATGATGTGATCCCGTCATCAAGTGACAACTCATGTCTATGGTTAGGAAACCTTAACCATCTTTGATCAACGAGCTAGTCTAGTAGAGGCTTACTAGGGACACAATATTTGTTTATGTATCCACACATGTATCTAAGTTATCGGTCAATACAATTCTAGCATGAATAATAAACATTTACCATGAATAAGGAAATATATATAATAACAACTTTATTATTGTCTCTAGGGCATATTTCCATCAGTCCACCATGTATACATCGTAAGTAGATGTAGCGGTCCACCTGCCGGTGTTTACCAGAGGCGAGGTGTCTTATGCGGACCATCGGCATCTTCATCCATGTCCGTGGCCTCGCCATAGTCTAGTACATCGGTTAAATCATCGACTGTGGCGACTAGGTGGGTGGTGGGTGGGTTGTCAATTTCCCTATTGTCGGCTTTAAGTCTGACCTGACCATAGACCGAAGTCTTATCATCCAAGATGGGCATGGCCTGTATACGAACGAGCATCTTATTAAGGTGAAATAGCTCTTCCGGATTCATTGTTGGGTTATAGGCAGGGCTAACTCGAAGTATGCCCGACTGGTAACTTGATGTGTCATCGGCATGACAGGGATCCGGGGGTGATTCCGGATTCTGCATCGAGGTCATGTCCAGTCCTGACATGTGTCCTGAAGTGAGAGTCGGATCTGCATCCAAGCCGGAGACCGGAAGGGCATTGACCAAAGTGGTTATGTCGGGAACCTCTAACAATGTTGTGACAGAGATCGGGGTCGAACCCTCGGTGCCAGATAGGTTCGCAACTCGGCCAGTGGCCCATCCCTACAGTATGAGCTCGCCACGGGAGTCCGCAATGTATTCAAGGCCGCCAAAGGTCACAGTCTGACCCGGGGTGAAGTTCTCGACCGAGGTTAGATGACATGTCGAGTCGGCACAAAAAACCAGGATGCCAAACACAAAAAGCTGGTGGGGGCGAAAACGATCCTGAGGCCGTTGGAGCAGTTGATCTGCAGGTGAGCAATCAATCCTTCTGGTTATCACACAGTGGAACTCTCAATGAAAGCACCAGTGTCGGTGTCAAAACCAGCAGACCTCGGGGTAGGGGGTCCCGAACTGTGGATCTCGGATCGATGGTAACAGGAACAAAGGAGACAGTGTTTACCCAGGTTAGGGCCCTCTCGATGGAGGTAAAACCTTACGTCCTGCTCTTGTTTATATCAATGGAGATGTATCAAGTACAGAGTTTATCAACCTCAAGATCTTAATGTGTGGTCTAACTCTAGGGCTAGGTGAATGATTTTGTGTTGATGTCCCCTCTACGGGCTAAACCCTATGGTTTATATACACGTCAGGAAGGGTATCTAGTCTTACAAGGTCGGTAGTTATGAGCCAGGCGGCGGCAGGGATTTTGGAGTATACATCAAGTCTTTAGGGGAGGCAGTCTTGAACACGCCTCCGACGTGCGGCTTCTGGAGTCCACCTTGATCACGAATGGCGGCTTGCCGGCCCAGTCCGGGGAGAATGGGCCGGCTGGGTTAGTACCCCCTTATTCAGGACACCGTCAAAAATCATCCATGCTCTTAGTAGAAAGAGGAATGCTCGTGATTAGATGAGCATCAACAACCAATTTTTATTTTGATTTATAACTCCCCTCTTCCACATAGCAGTAGTTGAGTCAATAAGTTCACTTTCTAACACAGAGGGGGTTACTAACAAGCAAAATACTGGTCTCATATTTCGTTCCTCAAGGGCCAGTTCCGAGTCCGAATTTGAGTAGTTATACCATCACATGTTCTTATTAATCCATCGCAAAGGACATCACGACTCTCCACAACTATTCTCCAAATCTGCCATGGGTGTGTTCTCAATCGAGTGTCTAGAATAGATCTGTCCAAAAAATACAATGCTTTCAACATCCTTGCACTCAATGAATTTGGTTGCTCCATAATTCACCACACATGTATTGCAAGTATCACAAGATTAAAAAGCTTCAAGTCTCTAAATCCGAGTCCACCATAATGCTTAGGTTGTGTCACTCATTTACAATAAACTCAACTGACTTTGTGTTGCCCGTTCTTGCTTCCCCACCAAAATTGCCTAATTGGTTTGTTTAGGTGTTCACATATCCATTTTCGATAGCTAAAGCAAGACATGAAAAAAAAACTAGGACCGCTTGCGCCACCGTTTTGTATACACTTCTAAAAAAAATGCATGAATTTATTTGTATATATGTTTTGTTGTCTAATTTTATTCATACCCGTTTTACATTTTTTTCGTATACACGTGAAACGCTTTTTATGCATGTTAACTTTCTTTCTAAATACGTGGTTAACAATTTTTTAAATATATCTTTTGATGTGTGCTTTTTTCACACACATTGTATTTTCCCTATACACCTGGTTTTGTAATGCATGTTAGACACTTTTTGATACTCCCTCCATCCGGAAATACTTGTCCTAGAAATAGTTACGTCCATTTTATTTATTTCTAGGACAAGTATTTCCGGACGGAGGGAGTACATAATTAGCATATTTTCAAACACATGTTTTTGAACTTTTTTTGGATGCGTTTAAATAATTTTTTGAATGATATCCACATTTTTTAAAACTATGCTAACAAAATTTTACACTAAGTTAAACATTATTAAAATACTTGATTAACATTTTTTCAAATGTATGCTTTGATGTCTACTTTTCTTCATACACATTGTACATTTTTGTATATGTAGAAAATATTTTTCTGTGCATGTTTAATAAATTTTTCCAAATGCATGATTAATGCATTTTTACAAACATAATTAAATTTTTTTTAATAATGTGTTAAACACTTTCCTTTAACGTTTTATAATTATTGCGAACCTGCCATTGGATGATTAGAGGGACAGTGGTATCCCCGGGAGCGCCTAATGGGCGCCTTCAGCACCGGTTCCCGGTTCTGGCGCCCACGCGCCCGCGAACTAGGCCGGTCTAGGTTGTCTCGTTCGCTTGTTCCAATTCGGCTCGTTCGCTCCCCTCGATCGCCTCGTTCACTCTCCCTCGATCGCCTAGTTCGCTCCCCTGGATCAGTCAACTACTGACTTTTGACGATTTTTTTTAAATTATCATGAATTCAAGAATTTTCATAAAATTTGAAAGAAAGTCCAGGAACTTAAAAAAATCATGAATTTGAAAAAAGTTCATTAATAAAGAAAATCAATTTTAAAAAAATAAGTTCATTGATTTTGAAAAAAATAAGTTCATTAATTATGAAAAGTAAGTTCACAAAAAATGAAAAAGAGTTCATCGAATTTAAAGAAGTTCACCAAATTTGAAAAGAGTTCATCGAATTTAAAAAAAGTTCATCAGTTTTGAAAAAGAGTTCATCGATTTTGAAAGAAAAAAATCATCAAATTTGAAAAACAGTTCATCGATTTTTAAAAAGTTCATTAAATTTGGAAAAAGTTCATCGAATTTGAAAAAAAGTCATGAAATTTAAAAAAGTTCATCATTTTTTTAAGGTTATCGATTTTGAAAATGGTTCAGCAAAATTGAAGAAAAGTTCATCGATTTTGATAAAAGTTCATTCAATTTGAAAAAACTTCTTCGATTTTGAGAAAAGTTCAACAAATTTTAAAAATAATTCATTCAGTTCAAAAAAAGTTTACGAATTTTAAAAAACGTTCGCGCATTTAATAAAATAAAAAGAAGGAAAATAAGAAAAGAAAAAGGAAAAAGTACCGGAAAAAAAGGGAAAAAAGGAAAAAAAAACGCCCAGAAATCACGAAGCAGTGGAAACTGGTTTGGGGGCTCCCACGGCCTAGGTAAATAAAAGAAACGGAAAGAATTTAATAGGCATATATGCGGTAGGATGTCCTGCTGGTCAGTGCACTGCTTTGTTAACCGAGAGATCGTGACTTCGAGCCCTTGCTTTGGAAATACGATTTTTGCTGCACTTTTGAACAGAAAAAAGAGAAAGAAACGGGCCGACCCAGCGCGGCGCGAGGGATTTGCGCCCGACTGCGGTTACAGCAAATGCCGGTATCCCTAGCCCACCAGGGTTCAAGTCCCGATGCTTACATAATTTCTAGATTTATTTTAGAATTTGCGGCGATGCATTTTCAGTGGGAGGAGGCGTTCCTGTTGACGACGAGGCGCCCACGATGACTTCGTAAATCTCAAAATAATATGTCAGCTCAGTCTCTCGAAGATGCTCATAGCGATACAGTGTGTGTGTGCGTTCATATGAGTGAGTGTATATACATATGTATGAGCACTTACGTTTGTATTATATTAAAAAACGTTTTGTATTTATTTTGAATAATTATATTTTTTGAAAATAGGAACAAAGAAAACGTCCTAACCCGCAAGCTCCTTTTTTTTTTTTGAGAATCAGCTCCTTTTTTCTAGAAGAACCTGCATGCTCCCGAACTCACGCCTGCTACTTGGCCCATGTAGGCAACGCAGGTGAGGGCTTGTTCTAACTCGCTTCGGGTGGCACACTGGCTTCTTCCTTTTTCTGGTTCTTTTTTCTTTTCTTTTCTTTTCGTTACTTATTTGTTTTCTTTCAGTTTTCCTTTTCAAGTTAATTTCTCTTTTCAACAAGGATGGTGCTAAAGATAGATCCAAACAACGACTCGTTCCTACTTGATCGTTATCATCCCACGCTCTCTTTCGCTGACTTTTTTCCTTCTCTCAAAAACCGTTGTAAATCGCTAGTGGGTTTTTCTGATTTTTCGCTGCATAATATGAAAAGAAAATAAAAGTGGTTGAAAGAGGATTCGAACTCAGGTCTATGCAATACCTGTTGAGCCTAATAAGCAACTAAGCCACCTTTATATTATAGATAAACAATGTTATTTGAACCTTTCTTGTTTCTGCCATATCGGAAAAAAAAGGTTTGGCTTGGTAACTTTGGCATGACCAGCGTGATAACTATGGTATGAGCAACATGATAACTATACCATGATAAGGTTGGTAACTACAGTACTAGAAGGTTAAAGCATGGGGGAGTATGCTAATTTAACATAGAAATTACCAGTGAAATGTTTCAAAAACTTTTTCACCTTGGATGAAAGATACCATGGTGTTTAAACCTAAGATATTACTCTCTCCGTTCCAAAATAGATGACTCAACTTTATACTAAGTATAAAGTTGAGTCATCTATTTTGGAACAGAGGGAGTAGTTATCAAGTCTGCAATGTATACATTATCATGCCATTTACACAGAAATTATTGGGTGTATGTTTTTCAACAAAAAAAAATCAGGTCAACACTTATAGTGGCGTTTGTATGGGAGTTATCAACTTTGTATGTGTCTATTACCATGTTATTTACACAGAAATTACCGGGGCATCAACCCCCCTCCCCTCGCCACAGTCGCCACATTTACCAGGATCGGGTACATAAGTTATCAAGTCTGCGATGTGTGAGTTATCATGTTATTGGCATAAGAGTTATCGTTCAACAACTCCTCCCACCCCTATCCCCGCCAACAAAGTTACCAGGACCGGGTACATAATTTATCATGTCTACGATGTGTGAGTTGTCATGTTATTTGCATAGAACTTACCGTGGTATGTTTCAACGACTCCCTCCCCCCCACCCCTATCCCCACCGACAAAGTTACCAGGACTGGATACATAATTTATCATGTCTATGATGTGTGAGTT
>NC_041383.1:217321162-217321685 GCF_002162155.2 Triticum dicoccoides
ACCCGACCCCTCTGACAAAGTTATCAGGTCTACCATGTATGAGTTATCATGTTATTTGCACAGAAGTTACCGTGCTATGTTTCAATAACTCCCCCATCCCCACCCTCGTGGACAAAGTTTCCAGGGCTGGGGTACATAAGTTATTAGGTCTGCGAAATGTTGGTTACCAGGTTATTTACACAAAAGTTACCGGAGGGATATTTAGAAAAGAAAAATATCACAACTCTGCGGTGCATAAGCTCTAATCACATTAGTTCGGTGACTGTACTTGTAAATATCTCATTACACAAGTTCCCTCGACAAATCTCTTTTACCAAGCCTCTCTTCGATGCAATGCTAAGATTTTCTAGTGTGATCACATGTCTATAAATTAGATCTCAATTAGCCAAATCACACAAATGAGTAGAGAGTCTAGTGATTATCTTCCTCAATCCTGAAAAGAGAGGGCGGAGGTTCAAATCCCACCTTTGACAATCTTTTTACATCGGAAAATCATACCTTCTCTCCGTCCTTAAAAATGAAA
>NC_041383.1:217321925-217339624 GCF_002162155.2 Triticum dicoccoides
TTAAAATCTGTCCTTAATTCACGAGAAAAATCTGTCTGCTTTAATGATAATTGAAACCGTTCTTAAATCATGGGAGAAGATTCTAGGAGCGAGGAAATCAGGAAGGGATCGCGCGAGAGCATAAGCGGTTCGAGCGGCTCTAGAATCGTGCGGATCTGTCGCTAACTTCCAGTCGACTGGAAGTTAGCTTTCTCGTTTGAACAAATTTTCTTTCTCTGGTTTTTTATTTCTCTTTCTTTTCTTTTTTTTTCAAACTTTTTTCAAAATATTCAAGTTTTGTTCATCTTTCCAAAAAAAGTTCAGTTTTCGAAAAAATGTTCTCAAAATTTAAAAATTGCTCTCATTACAAAAAAAAGTTCAAAACTTTCAAAATTCAGAAAATGTACCGGATTTCAATTTTTTGTTCACGCATTAAATAAATTCACGATTCCAAATTTGTTAGGGATTTTTTGAAATTGTTCTCCGTTTCAAAGTTAGTCCTCAAGATTCAAAAAATGTTCGTGCTTTAAAAATTTGTTCTTCGTTTTGAAATTTGGTCTCAAGATTCAAAAAAAATGTGTGCTTTAAAAAGTTGTCCACAAATCCAAAATGTTCATGTTTTCAAAAAATGTTCAGTTTTCGAAAAAATGTTATCAAAATTCAAAAATTGTTCTCATTACACAAAAAAGTTCAAAACTTTCACAATTGAGAAAATGTACCGGATTTCAATTTTTTGTTCACGTATTAAAAAAATTCACGCTTCCAAATATGTTCAGGATTTTTTTAAATTGTTCTCCGTTTCAAAAGTTGTTCTTAAAATTCAAAAAGTGTCCGTGCATTAAAAATTTGTTGGCGCTTCGAAATTTGTTCTCCGTTTCAAAATTTGTTCTCAAGATTCAAAAATTGTTCGTGCTTTAAAAAATTGTTCACAAATTCCAAAACCTTCATGTTTTCAAAAAATGTTTGGGAAATTCAAAATTTGTTTGCTTGCAAAAGTTATTCGTGTTTCCAAATTTTGTTTTGGAATTTGAGAATGTTCCTTTTTTGAAATTTTGTTCCTGTTCAGTTTTTTGGGTAGTTTAAAAATGTTCGCTTCTCCAAAATTCTTTTGCATTTTTAAAAATGTTTGAATTTTGTCAAAATTCTTAACAAATTTGAAAAATGTTCCCATTTGATAAAACATTCACATTTTGTTTTGGGAAAAAAGTTTTGCGTTGACTTTTTTAAAACATTCAGATCGAGGTTTGAGTTTCTCAAGGTGTTGCGTTGTATTGTAATCAAGAAAGGTCACTAGCTAAACTGGTTGGAGTCATATGCTCTCAAACAACCGTTCTTGGGTTCGGACCACGGCAATGCAACCTTTTTTTTATTCCAGCGTTATCTACTTGTCGCTAGCGAGATGGGCCCACTAAGCCTGCGGGCGAGCATACTTTTTTTATTCCAGCGTTATCTACGTGTTGCTAGCGCGATGGGCCCACTAAGCCTGCGAACGAGCAGCCCTGTGCGAACGCCCAGCAATTTGACGAAGAATGCGGCGCATAGAAACTCCCGATACACTGCCCGACAGTCACAGCGTTCGGGCCCTCTAAAAATTGAGGCCCTTGTTCGTTCATACGAGTTGTATGCCCCTGCGCCATGCCTCGTACTATCGGATTTTTCTAAAAAACTATGTTATCGTATTGAAAGCAAAAGGTTAGTTTTAATTCGCCTGTAAAATAGCTACTAAAATTTCATTGATTATTTCACCTATTTGACGCACAAGGGTTTGTTTTAGGTCTAGTTCATATACTACAAGTATATCCAAGTTCTAATTTCCATACAATTTTTTTGCGGGTGCTAATTTGTGTACAAATGTTTCCCAACTTTTGCTATTTGCGGACTCTATATGTGTTCATTTCCTAATTCCGCATATACTAAGACTATATCCATTGTGCTACAAACTTTAAATTTATTCTTATGTTCCTAATAGAGTTTATTATATGTGATGTTTATGCACTTAGCCATTTAAGAATTCATGTGGAATACACACAAATCCATTTGCTAATTTTATTACATGGATTATCTGGGGGCATTTAGTCATTAGTTAACAATTATGAAAACTCGATGATCTTAGCGCCAGAAAATCTCACCCTATTTTGAGAAATGGAGGGACTATTATTTCTAATTTAATTTATAAAAATGAGTTGTATTATTTTAATCCAACTTGTAATTTCCAGACCAAAGATTCACTACTTTAGCTATTTGTGGACTCTATATGGCCATATAAAAACCGGAAATTATGTTCTTTGTTTTATCTGCTATTACAATTTTTGTATATAAAAATCTTTATACTTTTTTCGATAAAGATAAAAATCTTTATACTATGTCAACCCAATAACTATTTTTATGTAGTCTATTCAAGCTCAACTTTTATAAGGATTTCCATGGCAGATTGACGTCTAGTATAGGCTATGTTCCTCCTTCTTTCCTCCATGGTGGAGGCCAATAATGAGAGAAAGCAAGGGTAGGAGCTCCCTCTCAATATGTCCAATGGAGAGCGAGATTTGGCATATCAATTGTCATCCGACCCTCTTCCTCGAGATACCATGGTGGTGGTGGTGGTGAAAATGTAGATGATTTCTTCCTTTCGAGATGCTTTCGATCAGGTGATAGAGGGATAATAGGAGTTGGTCGCAAGGATCATCGTCACCCATCTTTTCCCTGTGCTCCGACATCGGTTGCTAGAGTTGTAGATCAAACTTCAACAAGACCTAGCAAGATTCTCCGATGACCAGGAAGCATCACTGGCATTAGCTGGTTTTGCCGACAAACCCTGATGCTTCCTTTTTCAATCTCCTCTGAGAGGCCCACTTTTTGCTTGCTCCGCGATGGCAAAGTTTTGGCCGGAGATGGTGACCATAGGGTCTCTGACGAGGTCGCTGGTCGCGTCAAGCCCTAGTTGCATTCCCCTTTTATCTTCTCTCTTTTATCTTTTAGGGCCCTATTTGCATTTGGAGAATACTTGTTTATATTTTTTTATCCTTTTTGGAGTTCATTGTGTGTCATTGTATCCCTTCTTATAATATAAGCTAGTTTATGGAATCTCCGGGTCCCTTCATCTGTTCAAGAATAATAATAATTACCCATACAAATAAAATTTGGCTGACACTGACCTACACAAAGCTAGACCGGTGGCCGAGTGAGCAGTCAAATCAAACGCACATCCACACCCAGGATCGCTTGCCCACTTCTTCCATGTTCTCACCACATCCTCTACAACGCATGACCATGGGCGAGGAGGAAACATCCCCACACTCATCCCGTCATGTAGAAGCTTCTCCATGATGTCGCTCCTAGTAGCTGCTACTTATTGAGCTTGCATTGGTTTTTCCCTTGAAGAGGGAAGGGTGATGCATCATAGTAGAGATAAGTATTTTTCTCAGTTAAGAACCAAGGTATCAATCCAGTAGGAGAAACGCGCAAGCCCCCAATAGATGTACCTACACAAACAATCAAACACTTGCACCCAACGCGATAAAGGGGTTGCCAATCCCTTCACGGTCACTTGCAAAGGTGAGATCTGGCAGAGTAGATAAAACTAAACAAAATATAAAATATATTTGGGATTTTTGGTTTATACATCTGAAAACAAAAGATTGCAAAATAGTAGATCGGAAACTAATATGATGGAAAATAGATCCGTGGGCGATAGGTTTCACTAGAGGATTTTCTCATGAAGGCAAATGATACGATGGGTGAACAAATTACTGTCGAGCAATTGATAGAAAAGCGTAAAGTTATGACGATATCCCAGGCAATGATTATGAAATATAGGCATCATCTCCGTGTCAAGTAGACCGACTCCTGCCTGCATCTACTACTATTACTCCACACATCGACCGACTCCTGTCTGCATCTAGAGTATTAAGTTCATAAGAACAGAGTAACGCATTAAGTAAGATGACATGATGTAGTGGGATAAACTCAAGCAATATGATGAAAACCCCATCTTGTTATCCTCAATGGCAACAATGCAATACGTGTCTCGCTACCCCTACTTTGTCACTTGGTGAAATCACGCAAGATTGAACCCAATGCTAAGCACCTCTCCATTGCAAGAAAAACCAATCTAGTTGGCCAAACCAAACCGATAATTCGAAGAGAAATACAAAGATATCAAATCATGCATATAAAAATTCAGAGAAGATCTAAATAATGTTCATAGATAAGCTGATCATAAATCCGCAATTCATCGGATCTCGACAAACACTTCGCAAAAGAGTATTACATCGGATAGATCTCCAAGAACATCGAGGAGAACATGGTATTGAGAATCAAAGAAAGAGAAGAAGCCATCTAGCTACTAGCTATGGACCCGTAGGTCTGAGGTGAACTACTCACGCTTCATCGGAAGGGTAATAGACTTGATGTAGATGCCCTCCGTGATTGAATCCCCCTCCGGTAGGATGCCAGAAAATGCCCCAAGATGGGATCTCACGGGAACAGAAGGTTGCGATGATGGAAAAGTGTTTTTGTGGATGCTTCTGAGGGTTTTGGAATATATCTGAATATATAGGGGGAAGATCTAGGTCAGGAGTCACCTAGGGGCCCACAAGGTAGGGGGGCGCCCCCCTAAGGTGCGCCCTCCACCCTTGCCGCCGCCTCGTGGCTCTTCTGACTTGCACTCCAAGTCCCATGGGTATCTTCTGGTCCAAAAAAAATTATCTGAACCTTTATTTCGTTTGGACTCCGTTTAGTATTCCTTTTGTGCGAAGCTCAAAAACAAGGAAAAAAAATAGAAACTGGCAGGTTCTAGGTTAATAGGTTAGTCCCAAAAATAATATAAAAAGCATATTAATGCATATAAAACATCCAAAACAGATAATATAATAGCATCGAACAATAAAAATCATAGATACGTTGGAGACGTATCAAGCATCCCCAAGCTTACTTCCTGCTCGTCCTCGAGTAGGTAAATGGCAAAAACAGAATTTTTGATGTGGAATACTATCTAACATATCTATCCATGTAATTTTCTTTATTGTGGCATGAATGTTCAGATCCATAAGATTCAAAACAAAAGTTTAATATTGACATAAAAACAATAATACTTCAAGCATACTAATAAAAGCAGTCATGTCCTCTCAAAATACTATGGCTAAACAAAGCTATCCCTACAAAATCATATAGTGTGGCTATGCTCCATCTTCATCACACAAAGTATTTAAATCATGCAGAACCCTGGTTTTAGCCAAACAATTGTTTCATACTTTAGTATTCTCAAATTTTTTCAACTTTCACGCAATACATGAGCGTGAACCATGGACATAACACTATAGGTGGAATAGAATATGGTGGTTGTAAAGAAGACAAAAAGAAGGAGATAGTCTCACATCAACTAGGCGTATCAACGGGCTATGGAGATGCCCATCAATAGATATCAATGTGAGTGAGTAGGGATTGCCATGCAACGAATGCACTAGAGCTATAAGTTTATGAAAGCTCAAAAACTAACTAAGTGGGTGTGCATCCAACTTGCTTGCTCATGAAGACCTAGGGCATTTGAGGAAGCCCATCATCAGAATATACAAGCCAAGTTCTATAATGAAAAATTCCCGCTAGTATATCAAAGTGACAACATATGAGACTCTCTATCATGAAGAATATGGTGCTACTTTGAAGCACAAGTGTGGAAAAAGGATAGTAACATTGCCCCTTCTCTCTTTGCTCTCATTCATTTTTTGGTGGGCTTCTTTGGCCTCCTTTTTTTTTACTTGGGCTTCTTTGGCCTCTTTTAGTTTGATAACCTCACATGGGCCAATGTTCTAATAATGATGATCATCACACTTTTATTTACTTACAACTCAAAATTACAACTAGATACTAGAACAAAGGTATGACTCTATATGAATTCCTTTGGCGGTGTACCGGGATGTGCAATAATCTAGCATAGCAAATGACATCAAAAAAAGGACAAGCCATGTAAACATCATGCTAGCTATCTTACGATCATGCAAAGGAATATCACAATGATGGAACGTGTCATGATAAAATGGAACGATGGAAAGTTGCATCGAAATATATCTCGGAGCGGCTATGGAAATGCCATAATAGGTAGGTATAGTGGCTGTTTTGAGGAAGGTATATGGTGGGTGTAATGCACCGGTGAAAGTTGCGAGGTACTAAAGAGGCTAGCAATGGTGGAAGGGTGAGAGTGCATATAATCCATGGACTCAACATTAGTCATATGTAACTCACACAACTGGAGGCGGGGGTCCACACCGACTCCGATGACGACTCGGCCGATAACCCCAACGACGACTGCGACGACCACTCCGGCGACGACTCCGAGGACAACGGACAACCGGTTAGTATACCCATTTATGTGTCAAATAGATCCTAGGGTTTCTCTGGTTACTCCTGCATCCCCCTTTTTGGAATAGAAATCCTATGGTTATGTTCTCCCAATCCATGAAATCTGAGTAAGTTTCGTTAGATACGTGTAGTGTATTGGTTGTTTGAATTGTACAAGTGATAAGTGATTAGTTGTTTCATCTATGCAAATGGTTTCTGCTAGTAATCCGACTAGGGTTAGTGTTCATGCTAATAATTCCTAGCCAGGACTTGACAATTGATTTTGAATGACCTACATATATGTTTGTGCCATTATTTTTTTCAAGATTGGTATGTACATAGACGTTTGTGCTCAAAAATCGAACCATAATCTCTGGATATGTATAAAAAATAGCCATAAATTCCTAATCCTACTTCACGCCATGTAAACATTGATCTGATGCCAAATTTTGGCAAGCCAAATGTTCACTAGGTATTAGTTTGTAAACATTAATTTGACGCCACATTTTTTTTACTATTTGTATAGGTGCTGTCTGACGATGTGGACAACGAGGATGAAGATGGCCAGAAGAGGTACAAGAGGCAAATCCTGAGGGACCTTTACGCGGGAATGCATAACAGGCGTATTAGGACCTGGAACAACGGCTATCGATGTCAATTTTGCAACCAAAAGCTTCATGACGCATATGAAAGTGTTTTGGCGCATGCAAGAGGATGAGCCGTTGGCTCCTTCAAGCAAAAGTATTCTTGTAGGGTGGCGCACGCCGCGTATGCCGAATACCTGGAGAAGCTTCGGGATCATGCCAGCAGATGAGATGAGATCTGGGATCGAACTATGTATGATTGAGTATGCTTAATGACGGTTGAACTATGTACTTATGGTTGAACTATGCTTGTGTACACTTATTATTTATGTCTGAGTAGGTTTAATCTATATTTACTTATGTATAAAAGTGGGATATGGATGCAATCAGTTCGGTTGATGGAATCTACCTCCGTCCTGGTTTATTGGTCCCCTTTGTAATTTGTGTTAAATTTTGCCAAAGATTTAACTGACAAAATGTTAGTGCAGGTCAACATTTGTTAGTTAAATATTTGGTCAAAATTTGGTACCAATTATAAAGGGGACAAATAAACCAGGACAGAGGTAATACGTCAATCACACACGGTTCCCAAAATTGGAACCATGTGCAATGACTTTCATGTTCCCTGTTACGTCAATCACACAAGGTTGCCTCTAGCAAACCGTTGCCTCTGAAACTCTCTGTGGGACAGAAAACCCTCACCACCAAATTCAAAAAAGAAAAAAGAAAACCCTCACCATCCCCACGTCACAAAACCCTCACCCAGCCCACCACCCCCTCCGGTCCCCATTCACACCTGCACAAGCTCCTCCGCGTCTATGCATGGCACCGCCTATCACGACGGCAACCACTTAGCTCACCGCCTGCCGGCGCTGCCAAGCTACCGGCAAACCCCACCACATTTCGCCACTGGCGCTTGCCACCGCCTATCGCCATCAACTTTCTTGACGCTGCTCACGGTCGACCCAACTCCGCCCGGTTGGGGAATCCGTCGTATTGAGGTTTTTTTTCTCACAGACAACAAGGTAACTAAATTAATGAGATATTATCTCTTCTCTTATCCTAGTTCGTCTGCCTCCTTTAATCACCCGGCCGAAATCACAATGAATTCATTTTTATTCGAGCTGATTTGAGGGCTTTCTTTCATTCATAGAGTGTACAGTGCGTGGACACATTAGGACTTTGCGGCCTCCGCCAGAAATCCATGGAGTTCCATCTCACCATACCAGATTACTTGAGGATGCGCGCGGTATGTTCAATCTCACCCTAAATCGGTTGGCATGGCCTACTTTCCTGAACATATACTAAATATTGCTACACTTGGATAAAAGGTGCCACATGCACCATATACGTCAAAGGGGATTTTTTTCCCTCTTCTTTCTATATTAGGCAAATTAATGATGTATTGTTCTTTCGATTACTCTCATATTTCCATGACATCATGTTTACCCTATCTGTTTAATTATAGATTTTTGTCCTTCGATTTCAATTGTTGTACAGTTCTTTCAATTTGGGCCCATATTTGCATGTTACCATATTTTCTTTAACAATCCTACCATTTTTTTGCAGCATGTCCTTTGCTATGCAACATAATCTGTAGTACACAATCTTTCCCTTTACATAAATCAAGACTGCAGGGATGTCATACTGAATACAAACCATGGATTTACAATTGTTGCTACTGTAAGACTTGATGAACGTGGTGACTCCTATTTTGGCACTGGCCTTTGGAAAGAAATTTGTTTTATGTACTATAAGCTGGCACTAAAATTGCACTGCACATAAAAGAGCCTGGTCATGAGATATATTCTAACTTCCCCGACGATATCATCTGTCCAGACATTGTTTGAAGTAAGTGTTCTTTTGAAGTATCTGCATGTTGACTTACCCAACAATATCAAATAAATTGTGCAGTATTTAAGAAACCAATTGTTATTCCATTTTCTTACTTTATTCCTACCTATACTAACTTCTAGTTACCAATACACTTTTCTATTGCCCTGTTTTAATTAAATGTTCCATGTACTCCCACTTCTATCAGAAAGCGCCACTAACAAGGAGACTCCAGAGGTGGAGAACGGGACTGCCAACAAGCAGAGGAAGGTCGAGCAAGAACCGCAAGCGACTCCAGTAGGCCTAGACTTCATTAGAAGCCTCCTCGATGATATGTTGACAGTCATCATCTCCCCCCTCCCAATCAAATATGGGGCACGGACAACCGGTCTTACCCGGCGGTGGCACCCCCTATGGAACTCCACCCCTCTCGACTTCATAGACACACACGAGCTCTGCAATGGCTATCACAAAAGCTTGGATGCGTTCTCCAAGATCCTATGCAGTCACCCTGTCCCAACCAGAGGCCTTAGCATGGGCAAGTCCTGTTCCAACGGCAAGGACCGAGCCAAGCTTGACGACTGGTTCCGATCAGCTCGAGGAGCTCACTTTTGATGATGGGCATATGCGCTCGCTGCCAACGTCCGCGCTCCGCCTCGCGCCCATGCTGCGCGTCACCAAGTTTAGGAACTGCCACCCCCCCCTTAATGACGCCCCGCTCTTATTCTACCACGACTGAAGCACCTCGAGCTCGTCACTGTCTGCCTCCCAAACAGTGACATGGAGGGCCTGCTTCGTGGCTGTACTACACTCGAGTACCTTTTTCTTCAGGCGATTAATGGGTTGAGTAGCTTCCACATCACCTCCATGACTCTCTGGACTATTTATGTGTGTTGTTGGTGCTGCAAGAAGACATCACAAGATGTGTACCACGGTATTGTCATGGAGGACACACCTTCACAGGAGAGATTACTTGTAGTTGATCAAGAAGGTCCAACAAGAATCAATGTCATTTCTACGCTGAAATTGACAGTGGTGGGCTACTCGTCTGACAAATACTCCGAACTTGTTATTGGATCCACACATGTTCAGGTACAACAGCTGCCTTCTACCTCTCTGAAAGAACATGCGGTGCCCCCATGTTTGGTTTTGGTAATTGATGACAATCTCTATGGACTAATGGTTGCCTTGAGTTATATTTGAAGGATTTGTCCATAGGCTTGTCTTGAAGTCCATTTGTTAGTTTCAAGGATTTTATGTGTTGGCCAAGGTGCTATTCAAGGAATTACCCAAAGATTAGTCATGTGAGAGTTGAGCTTATTGCAAGCATGTGTTGAAGAAGAAGATTGTGTGATCATTCATGTTTACCTTCGAGGCATCATCCAAATGAAGAGAGTTGGAAAGATTCAAGGTTGATCAAGACTAAGTCAAGAGTGAATCAAGTTGATCAACTCACAAAGCATAGAATATGTACCGGGAGGGATCAAGTGATCCCATGGTATGGTAAGCATTGTCCATTATGCTTTGTGTACTAACCCATGGTCTATGTGAGAGTTCTATGTGGGGTTAGGTATGTGTCCATGGGCTTGCATCAAGAGGAAGATATCATACAACCCATGAAGAGGATGACATCAAGTGGTGATCGTCATCAAGATTGCCGTGTGCAAGTTCAAGTGGAGCATCACGAAGAGATCAAGTGCTTGAAGATTGTTGTCCATTGTGGTGACAATGGACTTGTGAAGATGTGCCGAAGAGTGTCTCACCCATAGTGGTTTATGGGGGAGCAATCAACTGGTCTTCATCGACCGAACACAATCAAGAAAGGTGGTCCATCTTGAGGAGGACAAGATCGTCATCATATAGCTCAAGTGGATTATGTGCAAGGCAAAGGTTTGCCCTTGATAGGTTTATGTTTTACCGGTCTCATGGTGGTAGTTGAGAGACTGGGTTATAGGACCAGTTGTCGTACTATCAAGGGGGGCTCTCGATGAGTAGCTTGATCTTATCGTTCATTGAGAGCTCAAACCATTGCGTCCTTGCATCATCTTTCTTGGTTCTTGTTTGGTGTTTCTCTTTGTGAATTTTAGAGCTTGGTCATCTTCATGACAGGCTCGAGTTCATCGAAAATGGAGTTCACATGCATCTTCAATGATGCTTTCGATGTTGGAGGTTATGCCGGATCTTCGCTGTTTTGATGCTACTCGTCGTCTTCTATCCAATTAGCTTGAGTTTTCTCAATTCGGAGCTCATTTGCAGAAGTTGTGGCAGTTCTAGTTTTCCATGGCGTATACTTGTTTTCGTGGAAGTGGCATAAGGGAGGCGCCATCGGTAGTACCGCGGCCCCGGAGCGGCAGTACCGCTGAAAGCCATAAGAGGTAGTACTGCTGTTTCATAGTGGTAGTACCGCCCACAGCCACAGGCGGTAGTACGGCTCCGGTTCTGCGCTAGTGCCACCTCGACTCGAGACCTGCGTGTCTCGTATCGGGTTCAATGGCAGTAGCAGCGGCAGTACCGATTGTAAGCAGTAGTACCACCCCTACTACCGCTACTAGTGTCGCTCAATGACCCTCCTCTTTGTTCCTTCTCCCTTAGGCGTTGTGCGAGGTCCCAGTGGTAGTACCACTGGGCCGAGCGGTAGTACCGATGCGGCCAGTGGTAGTACCGCTCGCTTGAGCGGTAGTACCGCCCGCTTGAGCGGTAGTACTGCCCGCTGCGGGCTGTGAATGGGGACAACGGTTGGATTTTTTCCCCTCCTATAAAAGGGGGTCTTCTTCCCCATTGAACTTTATCTCTTGAGATCGTGTTCTTCCCCCATTGTTGACCTTCTTCGAGCTTGCTAACTCTCAAACCCTCCATGGATTCTTGCTAGTTTTGGGGGGAAAAGAGAGAGGAGATCTAGATCCACATTTCCACCAATCACTTCCTCCTCTATGTGAGGGGAACCCCTTGGATCTAGATCTTGGAGTTCTTGGTGTTTTCCTTCTTGTTCTTCCTCTCATTTTCCTCCCTAGCATTAGTTGCTTTGGTGGGATTTGGGAGAGAAGGACTTGGGCACTCCGTGTGCCCTTGCCATTGCATTTGATGCATCAGTTTGAGTTCTCCATGGTGATACGTGGAAGTTTCAAGTTGAGAAGCTTATTACTCTTGGGTGCTTGGGCACCCTAGACGGTTGGTGGTGTTTGGAGCTCAATCATTATGGTGTAAAGCTCCAGGCAAGCGTCAGGGGTCTCCAATTAGGTTGTGGAGATCATCTCGAGCAATTTGACGGGTACCGGTGACCACCCCAAGGGTTGCCAAAGTGTACGGGTTCGGTAACCGCCCACAAGGGTTGCCATTTGTACGGGTTCGGTGACCGCCCTCAAGGGTCCCTTAGTGGAATCACGGCATCGTGTATTCTGCGAGGGCGTGTGGAGATTACGATGGCCCTGGTGGCTTCTTGGGGAGCATTGTGCCTCCACGCCACTCCAAACAGAGATTAGCATCCGCAAGGGTGTGAACTTTGGGATACATCATCGTCTCCGCGTGCCTTGGTTATTGTCAGTGTCAAAACAGGCAGATCTCGGGTAGGGGGTCCCGAACTGTGCGTCCAAGGATCAATGGTAACATGAGGCAGGGGACATGATGTTTACCCAGGTTCGGGCCCTCTTAATGGAGGTAATACCCTACTTCCTGCTTGATTGACTTTGATGAGTATAGGGATTACAAAAGTTGATCTACCTCGAGATCATAATGGCTAAACCCTAGATGTCTAGCCTGTATTGATTTCCTCTACGGACTAAACCCTCCAGTTTATATAGACACTGGAGGGGGCTAGGGTTATACAAGGTCGGTTTACAAAGGAAGGAAACTACACATCCGGCCGCCAAGCTTGGCATCCACGCAAAGGAGAATCCCATCCGGGTATGGGAGAAAGCCTTCTGTCTTGTATCTTCACGCCCATCAGTCTGGCCCATGTCACATAAGCCGGCTCCTTGAGGACCCCATAATCCAGGACTCCCTTAGTAGCCCCTAAACCGGGCTTCAATGACGACATATCCGGTGCGCAGATTGTCTTCGACATTGCAAGGCGGGTTCCTTCTCCGAATACTCCAAAGCATTCTTCCACATATAAGATCTGTATCCGGCCCTGTTTAACAATTACAACCCTAAGGTGAAAGGGCAAAAATACTTAAAACAGAATAAGTTACGTCCATAGGCAACTTTTTCAGCGAGACATTATGTTCTGGACTGGTTTTTATTCTGAACTGTTTTACAGCCTCTGCTTCGCACTTCGAGACACGACCATTGATGCGTCTTGTCAAAGCAGAGATCGTGTCCCCTTATCACGGGATTCTCATCAATACGGGTTTGGGTAATCCAACCGTGACGTTCGCACGACCACTTGGGAACAGGCGAGGTTTAAGGCTTATGAGGGGGCGCTTGATTTCACTGCCTTTATAAGAGGATAAGGATCCGTCTTTTAACCCCACGCCTTCTCCCTCCTCGGCTCATCCGCCCTCGAGCTCCAGCCCTCAAGATTCAACCCTTTCTGCCAGAAAGCACTCCAGCCATGTCTGGATCTGGAGCGCAGGGCAAGTGGATGGCCTCCTCCGTTATGGAGGGAAACATCAAGGAACTCCGGGAAGCGGGGTATCTGGGTAAGGAAATCGCCCACCGGCTTCCCGCAAAAAAGCAGATCATCCCCGCCCCGGGGCCTAATGAGAGGGTACTATTCACCCCCCATTTCCTTCGTGGATTAGGGTTTCCCCTCCATACTTTCATTCGTGGCCTCATGTTCTACTACAGGCTAGATTTCCACGATCTAGCCCCAAATTCCTTCCTCAACATCTCAGCATTTATAGTCGTGTGTGAGGCATTCCTCCGCATCTCCTAGGTCTTCAATGTGAAGCCAAAAGTGGTTGGCGGTGAACACGCGGAGTGTGGCGGCGCCATGGTGAGCAAACTCCCCAACGTTACCTGGCCCAAGGGTACCTTTGTGGAGACCGTGAAGCAACAGGGGTGGTTCTATATCACGGAACCCCATGACACCACATGGGCCACCCCTCCTAAATTTAAGCCCGAGCCTCCAATGCAGCTTACATCCTGGATCAACAAGGGCCTGGATTGGGCGTCGTCCGACGAGGTGATGACGCTGCAAAAGCGCGTCAAGGGTATGGTGGACAAGAACACTAGTCTTGCCGGCGTGATCCAGGTGATGCTTTTTCGTCGGATGCTCCCCTGCCAGCGCCAGACTCAGTATATGTGGGAGTTCGATCTGGCCAATCCCCGAACCCTGTAGTGGTTCTTCGGCACGACGCACGAAGACATATGGAAGCTACTTTTGAAGGCCCAGAAGCCATGGCCGAAAATGACCGAAGACCTCGGCCTCGACTACGCTCATCCAGCCACTCCCGTAAGTTTTCATGATAACTTTATTATTTGTAAATCCAAGGGGCATACTAAGCTTTCCATTCTTACCACAGGGCTGGACGAAGAAGGCGGAGCGGATTCACTGTCCAGCTCCGCTGCCTGAAGACCCCGCCATCCCTCTATTAACGAGGATGCTGGTTCCGGCACCATATCAGGCACTGGAAAATAAGGCCAAGAAGAAGGGCAAGGAGGCCAAAAGTGGCCTCTGCCGTAAAGGTGCTTCGGACGTAGTGTCCGAAGACACCGAGACTCACTCCTCCCCAAAGGACAACGAAGGGGAGGAGGAAGAGAGTAATTCTCCCCTTAAGGGGGGAAAGAAGAAAAGGGGGGCTTCCGTGGAGCTGGAGGCGGAGGCGTCCAAGAAGGGGAAACTCTCCCTTTCGGACGATTCCGAATTGGACGCCGACGCCATCCCAAAGCGACGCTCCAGGCCGAAGCCCCTGGCCGAATCGTAAGTGTCCGAAAGACAGCATACATATATCCGGTTTTATGCCTTGTGGTTCTAATATGTTGAATTACGTGTTGCAGTCCAGCTTGCGATCTCCCGCAGTGATCATCGTACTCTGGGAATTCGCCGGGGCCGAACATGATGGAGAGCGAATCGCCTCCGCGGGCCTCCACGCCCACTGCTACGGAAAATACCTAAGTGTTGTCCCAAAGAACCTCTCCCGGTCATGGGGAGGTGCGGGAGGCCGAGAAGGTGGTGGCAGAGGGTAATACCTCAGTTGCCGGAGAGAGGGGGAACCGACGCCCATGGAGACAGGTGACGGGGGCCATGCCCAATTCAGCCCCCGACCGAATATTATTTCGGAGACCCGTACTGCCCGGAATCAGGTGAGCAGCCTCCTTCGAAGGAAGGGGGTGCACCAATTCCACCAGTGACCCCTGTCAATCCGGAGGCGCCGGATACCCTGGTGGAAGCACTTCAGAATGCTACCATTCTGGAAGAACATCGTACCCTTATGCGTATGATGGTTGAAAGGGTTCAGTCCACTAAAAGCGGATTGAACGAGGCCTACACTAGCCTTCTAAGAGGCTTTGAGGTATGTAATATGATGCCTTTTAGCTATAAAGGAAAACTGTGTGTGTATAGATAGTAGCCCCTGAGACTCTGTTTGGCTTTCATGAAGAAAGGCCGAACAGAGGATCTAATGACTCGTATAGGAGATTAACAGACATATCTATTTGAATCAAACAGGCCACAATGCATGCATCAGCTTCCCAAGCCGCTGAAGCGTCAGAACCGAGGCGGAAGTTAGCAAAAAAGCAAGGTATGTGATACCAAAAAATGCATCTGAAATAACATCAGCAATAAGTTCTCATCTGAATAAATGTTATAACTTTGCTCATAGGAGATGCGTCTGAGGTCGAGACCCTCAAGAGCATGCTGGCCGAGGCCAAGAAGGAGCTGGAGGAGGAATGAGCCGCCCGCCGAAAACATGTGTCAAGGGTGGAGGAAGTCCATCAAGAGCTCAAGGATGCTATAAGAAAATGTGAGTCCTTAGAGCGCAAAATTTCGGATCAGAAATCTGAACTTTCTAAGGCCCTTCAAAGTGCACAAGAGGCCCGGGCCGAAGCCCAAAACGCCTGCCGGGAGATCCAGGAGGAAAGCAAATTGCGGCTGGTAAGGCTTTAATATGAAGAGCAAATTTGTGAGAAGGAAATATATCTTACTGACCCGACTTTGGAGTTCTCCAGGAGCTTTTGCGGATCTGCCCCGGAGTGTTGCTGATGCTGCAGAGTTCTTCCGAGCTGAAGAGGGGAATACAACGAAGAAGCTGTGCTGGTCGCAATACCTTGCGCTTGAGCATCCGGTGTCCCTCAACGATCAGCTAAAACAACTGACCGAAATGCATAGGATGGCCGGATTGTCCATGAAGGATTTTATAATCCATCTGTGGCCTGCCGAACCCATACCCGGCAGTTACTTTGGGCTCGTGAAGCGGCTGGTCAATGCCTGCCCCGTCTTGATGCCATAAAGCAGTCGGTCTATATTGAAGGTGCGCGGTTTGCCTTCCCCCATGTCAAGGTGTAGTGGGCGAAGATGAACACCGTCAAGCTCGCGACTGAGGGACCGCCCGCAGGTAAAGAGCACCGCATGCCGGAGCGGTATTTTGATGATGTGCTGGAAGGATCCTGCATTGTTGAGGGCCAGTGTTCGAAGGACATCATTTTTGAATGAATGTATCGATGTTGTCCAATCCTATATTATGAAAACAAGGCTTATGTATGATATATTGCGTGTTTTACTTTAAAATATCTCCTCCTGTGCGGCTGTTTACGACATCTGAGAGTTGGCCAGTCGTCGGCTTCAGCCCCCACGTAGGTAGTAAGGGGGTGTTCGGGATAGCACTCACACACACTTGACCCAACGTCTTGGTCCGTGAAGGAGGTGTTAGTGCGGGAAACTAGACAATCAGACTATTTGGATTTATCACTCTCACTTAGCCATAGGAGTTTTACAATGAGAGTGTGGGCACATCCCCTAGTATTGTTCGATTATCCGAACTTGGGTGCTGTGGATGCTCGGCCGGGTGAAGGCCGGTCTGTCGCGTAATGCGGAAAAAAACGCAAGAGATTTATACTTAGTCACCGAATAGCTGACCAGCACTCGCCGCATCATGACAGTCAGTTTTTGGTTTTCTCCACTGAGGTGTTTGTCCGGATGAACCGGAAGCACAATCGCAGTAGTTCTCCCTTTACTACCTTAGCCGATAAGTGGAATGTAAGGTAGTAACCACAGGAGCCAGGCAACCAAACTATTGACCAAAGACATGATTCAGAGCTGATGGATATAATGCTATATTCGGGACGCCGAATTGTACTATAAAAGTGTTCGGACTTTATTTGGTATTGTAACACCCCGGATGTAACTTTCAATATTTGTAACTCCAACTCTTGCCATTTTCGGCTATGTGCTATGGTTTTCCCTCCTTGGTTGGGTTTGTCTTTTGTTTTGCATTTTGCTCATGTCATGCATCTCATATCATGTCATCATGTGCACCTCATTTGCATACGTGTTCGTCTCATGCATCCGAACATTTTCCCCATTGTCCGTTTTGCATTCCGACGCTCCCACATGCACCGGCGCACCCCCTCTTGTCTCTTTGTCGTGAGAGGGTGTTAAACGTTCTCGGAATGGACCGAGGCTTGCCAAGTGGCCTTGGTACACCACCGGTAGACCACCTGTCAAGTTTCGTGCCATTTGGAGCTCGTTTGATACTCCAACGGTTAACCGTGTAACCGCATAGGACTCTTTTGGGTTGCAGCCCAACACCCCTCCAAAACAGCCCAAAAACCCATCTAAGTCACTTCCCATGCTCTCCGTCGTCGGATCACAATCGTGTGGGCGAAAACCACACCTCATTTGGACACTCCTAGCTCCCTCTACCTATAAATATGTGCACTCCCCCGAATTTCCGGACGAAACCCTAGTCTCCCCGCTCCCCTCGCACCGCCGGACGAAATCCGGGCGGCCGGACACGTCCGCCCGCGCCGCCGGACGAATCAGGCGCCGCCACGTGGGCAGCCCACGCCCCACATCGCCGCCGGCCCGCGAAG
>NC_041383.1:217340340-217349898 GCF_002162155.2 Triticum dicoccoides
GTTTTTTTTCTAAGTCATAATCTGTGATAATTTGTTGCATCTTCATCGCATCACATATTTGCACCCGTGGCTCCGTTTTGGGCGTGTAGCATACCGAATTGTTCGCCTCGAAGAGTACATCATTTCATTCCATTGCATCATTTACATTTGAGCTCATCTTGATGCCCGAAATTCTGTTAGAAGAGGGCTATGTGATGTTAGTTTCTGTTTCTTAACAGAACATGCACTTTTGTCATTTTTGCCATGATTAATGTGTGCATCTTATGTACTTGAGCCCTACATATATTTTGATCTATGCCATGCCAGCTTTACAGGGGTGTATGCCATGTATTTTTGTGATCTCTGTGGTGACTGGCACAAGCATGCAAACTAGGGATGATAATGTTGCTGATTTCAGGAACTTAGTAATTTCACTAAGTCATGTCCTGCTGTTATTTTTATGCCATGTGTTCATGTTGTTACAGAGAAATCTATGCCCATTTTGAGCATGATCAGTAAGGGTGTTTTGAACATATGGATGTCCTCTATCCATCCATGCCTTTGTTGGCAATTATGGAGTAGTCTAGCATGTCATTTTCTTGCTCTGCTTTTGCTACAAAATGTTTCCTGGCAGATTGTTTACATGATATTCAATTTTTACAAGGTTGTTGTAGTTGATCCTTGTATGCTATGATGTTGTTCTTGCCATGTATAACTTCTATGCCATATCTTCTTGATGGGTGTATGCTTAGTTTATCATGTGATGCTCTGTAGTGAGTGCATCAAGCTCACGAACATGCCTACTTGTTATCTGTTTTTGCCATGTCCAGTTTTTCTGCCAAGTCTGAAATCTGTAATGAAACTTGCTATGTTTACATGGGTGCCATCATTTCTTATGGTCCTTTTTGGCTTATGGCCAGTAAGGGACTTTTGATCTATGCTTTGAGTAGAATCATGTAATGTCTTGTTTTGCTATTATAAGTTCCTGTAGCTTGTTGTTTGCTTGCTCTAAACATGCCTTCCTGATGTTAATTTCTGGCATACTAGTATTTTCACTAAGTCTGTGAACGTGATATTTTTTGCACCTTCACCATGCTTGATTGAGCCTGTTATGATGTGATTTAGCCGTAGCTCAGTGTTCCTCTTTTGTTAAGCATTTCCTGTTGATCACTGCCATATGCTTTGTTTGTATGTTGGGGTGCTGTAGCATAGTTTCTTGTTGCATGCTAAGTAGCATCGTGCTGTTAATCGTAGCTTTGTGCCATTCTTGTTTTGATTGCCATTTACAAACCGTGCATCCGATTCCGGTGATCTTTATATCGATTTCAACCGAAATCATCTCATCATTCCAGCGACATACTTGGTTTGCCAAGTTGATGCCTTGTTCATCATTTTTCCTTCCGGAGCACGCATTTGCATTGCATATCACATCTCGCATATCATGTCATGTATTGCATCATGTTGCTTGTGCATTGCTCCATGTTTGATTGTGGTTCCATTGCTTGTGTTCTTGCTTTGGGTAGAGCCGGGAGATGAGTACGTGAACGAGGAACCTGTTGAGAACGCCTACGAGGATCAAGCCTTCGACAACTCTGAGAACCTTGCAGGCAAGATGACCATACCCTCGAAATCACTTCTATCTTTGCTTACTAGATGCTCGCTCTTTTGCTATGCCTATGCTATGTTACCTACCACTTGCTATATCATGCCACCCATATTGCCATGTCAAACCTCTAACCATCCTTTCGTAGCAAACCGTTGTTTGGCTATGTCACCGCTTTTGCTCAGCCCCTCTTATAGCGCTGCTAGTTGCAGGTGAAGATGAAGTTTGTTCCTGGTCGGAACATGGATATTTTGAGATATCACAATATCTCCTGTTTAATTAATGCACCTTATACATTTGGTAAAGGGTGGAAGGCTCGGCCTTATGCCTGGTGTTTTGTTCCACTCTTGCCACCCTAGTTTCCGTCATACCGGTGTTATGTTCCTTGATTTTGCGTTCCTTACGCGGTTGGGTGATTTATGGGACCCCCTTGACAGTTCGCTTTGAATAAAACTCCTCCAGCAAGGCCCAACTTTGGTTTTACCATTTGCCACCTATACCCCCTTTTCCCTTGGGTTTTCGCGAGCCCGAGGGTCATCTTTATTTTAGCCCCCCCGGGCCAGTGCTCCTTCGAGTGCTGGTCCAACCTGAGCGATGTCCGGCGCCCCTTGGGCAACCAGGGTCTATGCAAACCCGACGTCTGGCTCATCCAGTGTGCCCTGAGAACGAGATATGTGCAGCTCCTATCGGGATTTGTGAGCACTTCGGGCGGCTTTGCTGGTCTAGTTTTACCATTGTCGAAATGTCATGCGAACCGGGATTCTGAGACTGATCGGGTCTTCTCGGGAGAAGGTTTATCCTTCGTTGACCGTGAGAGCTTATGATGGGCTAAGTTGGGACACCCCTGCAGGGTATTATCTTTCGAAAGCCGTGCCTGTGGTTATGAGGCAGATGGGAATTTGTTAATGTCCGGTTGTAGAAAACCCGAAGTTGACCTTAATTAAAATACATCAACCACGTGTGTAACCGTGATGGTCTCTTCTCGGCGGAGTCCGGGAAGTGAACACGGTGTTGGAGTTATGTTTGATGTAAGTAGTTTCAGGATCACTTCTTGATCGCTACTAGCTTCACGACCGTGCCTCGCTTCTCTTCTCGCTCTCTTTTGCGAATGTAGCCACCATATATGCTAGTCGCTTGCTGCAGCTCCACCTCATTACACCAACCTTCCCTTAAGCTTAAATAGTCTTGATCTCGCGGGTGTGAGATTGCTGAGTCCCCGTGACTCACAGATTCTACCAAAACAGATGCAGGTACCGGTGATACCAGCGCAGATGGCGCAACTGAGCTGAAGTGGGAGTTTGATGAGGCCCTTGGTCGTTACTATGTTTCATTTCCAGACGATCAGTAGTGGAGCCCAGTTGGGACGATCGGGGATCTGTGTAGCTTTTGGGGTAGTCTTCTTTTATTTTGGTTCCGTAGTCGGACCTTGAGTGTATTCTGGATGATGGATGTTTATTTATGTATTGTGTGAAGTGGCGACTATAAGCCAACTATGTATCTCTTTCCCTTATGTATTACATGGGTTGTGTGAAGATTACCTCACTTGCGACATTGCTTTCAATGCGGTTATGCCTCTAAGTCGTGCTTCGACACGTGGGAGATATAGCCGCATCAAGGGCGTTACAAGTTGGTAATCAGAGCCATCCCCGACTTAGGAGCCCCCTGCTTGATTGTTTGCTGGCGTTGTTGAGTCTAGAACAAAAATGTTTTGAGTCTTAGGATTATATATATCGGAGAGTAGGATTCTTTTTACTCCTCAGTCCCTTTGTCCTTCTGGTGAGGTCCCCTGACGTAGAAGTTTTGACTCTCCTCTCCTCAAATTTCACTAAAAAAAATTTAGGATCACGCGGGTATCTTGGAATCGTTCCGATGGTTTTGTGACGAGAACATTGTTCTTGGTGCCTCCTGACATTTAGGGGTTGTGGCAGTGTCCTGGGAAGTTGAGCTCCAAGGTGTTGTCGTCACAATTTTATCGTTGCAGTTCTGGAATACCTGAGTTTTGCCGACATCGAAAATCTCTTTTATGCAGTTGTTGGTGAGATAACCCCGATAACCCAGTACTGAGGTGAGTACGGGAGTATTGCCATGACTCGTATAACGGATGCTTTTCGAAGGTTGAGGTACACGATTTCCGAAGGTTTCTTGGTTATGTGTTGACGGATGGATACAGCTGGATGTAGGGATTGTTAGTTGGGGTGAGATATATTGCTTCCCCTGTATCCCCAACACCAGATTGCATAACCAGAAAGTTTCGGGAGTTTATAGGTGGGATTCAAGTAGCTCTAGCACTTCTTCCCGCAGATATTTGGTTTGTGATTGGGTAATCCTTACCACTTATTTGTTCCATTCATACCTTGTTTTTATTTTCATTCATCAATCTCTTATCAAGCGGCTTCTCACTTTAATGGACGTGATGTTTACTTTGGAATTCATTCGTTCATCCCTGTTCGAATGTTTATTGTGAAGACTATATGTTGCAATTTCTATCCGTTGATTCAACTTGTCTATCTGTCAATCAAGATGCTAACGGATGTCACCCTCTTCAGGATGGCTCTGCCAACGCGTCAGAATCCGGAACGGAGTGATGGGAGTCAGGCGAACCCTCCACCTCGACCTCCGCCTCCGGAGGCATGGCAAACTTTGATGGCAACCACTAACGCCAACACTCAGTTGCTGATTCAGCTGATGCAAGAGCGTAACCAAGGCCAAGGCAACCAAGGGAATCAAGGCCAAGGGCAGTTCTACCATCAGCCTCAGTTTCCTACCCTCAACCAGTTCCTTGCAAATCAGCCAAAGTCTTTCAGCTACTGTGCTGAGGCCACAGACGCCGACGATCGGCTCGTGGATATCAACAAGCATTTCGAATGCAGTAATGTCAGGCCTGAGGACTACGTCAAGTTCGCATCTTTTCAGCTCAAGGATCAGGCAGCTGATTAGTTCCAGCAATACAAGGATTCCAGAGGAGGTCGAGTGATTACTTGGACTGATTTCTGTCGGGACTTTAAAGCTCACCACATTCCTACCAGTGTTGTTGAGAGCAAGCGTGAGGAGTTCCGCAATCTCAAGCAAGGCAACATGTCAGTGTATGAATACAACAAGCAGTTTCAGAAACTTGCTCGCTTCGCTAAACAAGACGTTCCTGATGAAAAGAGTATGATCTATCAATTCAGAGGTGGCCTTAGAGAGGATCTGCAGTTAGCTATCGTTCTTGTTGAGCCTACTCAGTTTGATCAATTCTACAATATGGCAATCAAGCAAGAAGGTGCTCAGCTCAAGTGTGAGGCTTCAAAGAAAAGAATCAGGGATGCAGTCCAGTCTTCTTCTTCCTCTCAAGGCGCAGCTAAGCAGCAAAAGTTCTACCTTCCTCCTCCTCCGTTTCGTTAGCCTTACCAACAGAAGAACTCAGGTAGTCGTGGATCTTCCCACCCACCCAACCCAGTCTATCAGAACAAGTCTCAGCCTCAAGCTCCAAGGTCAAATGCTCCTTATCACCGTCCGCTCTCAGAGGTGACCTGCAACAAGTGTCAGCAAAAAGGTCACTATGCGAACAAATGCTTCAACCAAAGGCGCCTTCCTCCTCCTCCTCCTGTGAGGTCTTCAAGCAATGCAGTGGTCAAGCATAATCCCAAGTCTACAAAGGTGAACATGATGAATGCAGCGCAAGCAGAGGAATCTACTGATGTGATAATGGGTAATCTCTCAGTTAATGATATTCCTGCAAAAGTCTTATTTGATACTAGTGCATCGCATAGTTTCATCTCAAGACCTTTTTCATCTAAGCATGAGAAGGTTTTTCAAGATTTGCCTAGACCGTTATCAGTTGTCTCTCCGGGTAAATTCATGAACGCAAGCTCCATGGTTCGGGATGTCTCTATCCAGATGGGCGACTATAGATTTCTGTCTTCTCCAATTGCCCTTGGTGACTCGGACATCGATCTAATTCTCGGGATGGACTGGCTTTCTAAGCACAAAGCTCAACTTTATTGTGCTGCCAGGGAAATTCAATTGACACACTCTTCTGAGGATGTTATCATCTATGCCGCTCGTGATGAAACCACTCGGTTGTTTTCTCTCAATGAGAAGGGAGAGCTACATGCAATCTCTCAAATTCCAGTCGTTTGTGAGTACCAAGATGTCTTTCCAGAAGAGCTTCCGGGTATGCCTCCTCATCGGCCAGTCGAATTCGCTATCGATCTTGAGCCTGGCACTAAACCCGTTTGCAAGCGTCCATACAAGCTTGGACCTGAAGAACTGAAGGAATTGAAGAAACAGCTCGATGAACAAGAGCGTCTGGGTTTGATCAGACCGAGTTCATCTCCATGGGGATGTGGAGTTCTTTTTGTCCAGAAGAAGGATGGCACGGACCGACTTTGCGTTGATTACCGTCCATTGAACAAGAAGACAATCAAGAACAAGTATCCACTTCCCAACATCAATGAGCTATTCGAGCAACTCAAAGGTGCTAAAGTATTCTCCAAGCTTGACCTCCGTATGGGTTATCATCAGATTCGCATTCGTGAACAAGATATTCCCAAGACAGCATTCAGAACAAGCTATGGTTCTTATGAATATACTGTCATGTCTTTCGGCCTTGTCAATGCTCCTCCAACATTCTCTCGAATGATGAACTTTATCCTCAACCCCTACACCAATGATTTCGTCTTGGTGTATCTCGATGATATTTTGGTCTTCTCCAAGAACAAGCAGGATCATGCCAAACATTTGCGATTGGTGCTCGACAAGCTCAAAGAGCATCAATTCTATGCGAAGTTTTCCAAATGTGAGTTCTGGCTTGATGAAGTTCTTTATCTTGGTCACATCATCTCTGCCAAGGGCATCGCTGTTAATCCCGAGAAGGTGTCTTCAATTGTGAATTGGGAACCTCCTCAGAATGTCAAGCAGCTCCGCAGTTTTCTTGGGCCAGCAAGCTATTGTCGAAGATTCATTGAGAATTTCTCTAAGATTGCAAAGCCTCTTTCCAACCTCCTCCAGAAGCATGTCAAGTATGTCTGGACGCCTGAGTGTGACGTTGCTTTCAACACCCTCAAAGAGAAGCTAGTCACAGCTCCTGTCTTGACTCCTCCTGATGAATCCAAGCCATTCGAAGTATTCTGTGATGCTTCTCTTCAAGGTCTCGGTGCTGTGTTAATGCAAGAGAAGAAAGTTATGGCCTATACCTCTCATCAGTTGAAGCCCAACAAAAAGAACTACCCCACTCACGATCTCGAGATGGCGGCAGTTGTCCATGCATTGATAACATGGAGACATCTCTTGTTGGGAAGGAAAGTGGACATTTTCACCGATCACAAGAGTCTCAAGTATATCTTCACTCAACCCAACCTCAACCTCAGGCAAACTCGATGGGTCGAAATAATTCAAGAGTACAATCCAAGTATTGAATATACTCCTGGCAAGGCGAATGTGATTGCAGATGCTCTGAGCAGAAAGGCTTATTGCAACAGTCTAATTCTCAAGCCATTTCAACCGGATCTTTGTGAAGCTTTCCGCAAGCTGAATCTTCAAGTTGTTCCTCAAGGCTTTCTTACAACCTCATAGTCTCTCCTACTTTGGAAGATCAAATTCGTGAGGCACAACTCCGGGATACCATGGTGAAGAAGGTGAAACGTGGTATTGACAAGGGCATTTCCAAATACAAGTGCTATCGCTTGGATGACAAAGACACTCTTTTCTTCGAGGATCGAATTGTGGTTCCCAAAGGCGATTTGAGAAAAGTCATTATGAATGAGGCACACAATTCTCTTCTATCCATTCATCCTGGAAGTACGAAGATGTACCATGACCTCAAGCAGTCGTTTTGGTGGACTCGAATGAAGCGAGAAATTGCTCAATTCGTGAATGAATGTGATGTCTGCAGAAGGGTGAAAGCAGAACACCAAAGACCAGCGGGTCTCCTCCAACCTCTTGCTATTCCGGAATGGAAATTTGATCATATCGAGATGGACTTCGTGACTGGATTTCCTAATTCCAAGCGTGGAAATGATGCGATCTTCGTTGTCATTGACAAGCTTACTAAAGTGGCTCATTTTCTTCCTATCAAAGAATCTATCACAGCAGCTCAGCTGGCAGAGCTATACACCTCCAGAATTATCTCCTTGCACGGTATTCCACAATTGATCTCTTCAGACCGCGGAAGCATCTTCACTTCTAAGTTCTGGGACTCCTTTCAGAAGGCCATGGGCACCAACATTCATTTCAGCACAGCTTTCCATCCTCAAACAAGTGGCCAAGTCGAGCGAGTCAATCAAATCCTTGAAGACATGCTCAGGGCTTGTGTCATTTCCTTTGGCATGAAGTGGGAAGATTGTCTTCCATATGCCGAGTTCTCCTACAACAACAGCTTCCAAGCAAGTTCGGGCAAGGCCCCATTCGAAATTCTCTATGGCAGAAAGTGCCGTACTCCTCTCAATTGGTCCGAGACAGGTGAACGCCAACTTCTTGGCAACGACTTGATCACAGAAGCCGAAGAAATGTGCAAAGTCATTCATGAGAATCTCAAAGCCGCGCAATCGCGCCAGAAGAGCTATTATGATGACAAGCACCGTGATGTGGCTTTTCAAATCGGAGACCATGTCTACCTCCGCGTCTCTCCAATGAAAGGCACTCGTCGCTTCGGTATCAAAGGGAAGCTTGCCCCTAGATACATGGGTCCTTTCAAGAACATTGGCAAAAGAGGCGATCTCGCCTATCAACTTGAGCTTCCATCCAACTTTGCAAACGTGCACGATGTGTTTCACATGTCACAGCTTCGCAAGTGCTTCAAGATTCCTGAACGCACAATCAACTTTGAAGAAATTGACCTCCAAGAAGATCTCTCTTATCATGAGCACCCCGTTGCTATTCTTGAAGAAACCGAGCGCAAGACTCGCAACAAGTCAATCAAATTCCTGAAAGTGAAGTGGTCACACCATTCCGACCGAGAAGCCACCTGGGAGCGCGAGGATCACCTCCATTCCGAATATCCGGAGTTCTTTCAGTCCTAGATCTCGGGACGAGATCCTCTTGTAGTGGTGGAGTGTTGTAACACCCCAGATGTAACTTTCCATATTTGTAACTCCAACTCTTGCCATTTTCGGCTATGTGCTATGGTTTTCCCTCCGTGGTTGGGTTTTGTCTTTTGTTTTGCATTTTGTTCATGTCATGCATCTCATATCATGTCATCATGTGCACCTCATTTACATACGTGTTCGTCTCATGCATCCGAACATTTTCCCCATTGTCCGTTTTGCATTCCGACGCTCCCACATGCACCGGCGCACCCCCTCTTGTCTCTTTGTCGTGAGAGGGTGTTAAACATTCTCGGAATGGACCAAGGCTTGCCAAGTGGCCTTGGTACACCACCGGTAGACCACCTGTCAAGTTTCGTGCCATTTGGAGCTCGTTTGATACTCCAACGGTTAACCGGGTAACCGCATAGGCCTCTTTTGGGTTGCAGACCAACACCCCTCCAAAACAGCCCAAAAACCCATCTAACTCACTTCCATGCTCTCCGTCGTCGGATCACAATCGTGTGGGCGAAAACCACACCTCATTTGGACACTCCTAGCTCCCTCTACCTATAAATATGTGCACTCCCCCGAATTTCCGGACGAAACCCTAGTCTCCCCGCTCCCCTCGCGCCGCCGGACGAAATCCGGGCGGCCGGACACATCCGCCCGCGCCGCCAGACGAATCAGGCGCCGCCACATGGGTAGCCCGCGCCCCACATCGCCGCCGGCCCGCGAAGCCCGCCGCGGGCCCTCCCGCGCTCGACCCGGGCCGTGCCCCGCCGCCGCGGTCCCGCGCCGCCGCCGTCCTCCGCCTCCGGCCGCAGCCCGCCGCCGACCGCCGCCGCCGTCATCCTCCGCCGCCTCGTGCGCCGCCCGGCCGCTGCCGCCCTCCGCGCCCTCCGCGCCCGGATCCGGCCGACGCCCACTCCGGCCGCCCCGGCCTCTCCCCCCTCCGGCGCCACTCCGGCC
>NC_041383.1:217350373-217376365 GCF_002162155.2 Triticum dicoccoides
GTCTAAGTCATAATCTGTGATAATTTGTTGCATCTTCATCGCATCACATCTTTGCACCCATGGCTCCGTTTTGGGCGTGTAGCATACCAAATTGTTCGCCTCGAAGAGTACATCATTTCATTCCATTGCATCATTTACATTTGAGCTCATCTTGATGCCCGAAATGCTGTTAGAAGAGGGCTATGTGATGTTAGTTTCTGTTTCTTAACAGAACATGCACTTTTGTCATTTTTGCCATGATTAATCTGTGCATCTTATGTACTTGAGCCCTACATATGTTTTGATCTATGCCATTCCAGCTTTACAGGGGTGTATGCCATGTATTTTTGTGATCTCTGTGGTGACTAGCACAAGCATGCAAACTAGGGATGATAATGTTGCTGATTTCAGGAACTTAGTAATTTCACTAAGTCATGTCCTGCTGTTATTTTTATGCCATGTGTTCATGTTGTTACAGAGAGATCTATGCCCATTTTGAGCATGATAAGTAAGGGTGTTTTGAACATATGGATGTCCTCTATCCATCCATGCCTTTGTTGGCAATTATGGAGTAGTCTAGCATGTCATTTTCTTGCTCTACTTTTGCTACAAAATGTTTCCTGGCAGATTGTTTACATGATATTCAATTTTTACAAGGTTGTTGTAGTTGATCCTTGTATGCTATGATGTTGTTCTTACCATGTATAGCTTCTATGCCATGTCTTCTTGATGGGTGTATGCTTAGTTTATCATGTGATGCTCTGTAGTGAGTGCATCGAGCTCACGAACATGCCTACTTGTTATCTGTTTTTGCCATGTCCAGTTTTTCTGCCAAGTCTGAAATCTGTAATGAAACTTGCTATGTTTACATGGGTGCCATCATTTCTTATGGTCCTTTTTGGCTTATGGTCAGTAAGGGACTTTTAATTTATGCTTTGAGTAGAATCATGTAATGTCTTGTTTTGCTATTATAAGTTCCTGTAGCTTGTTGTTTGCTTGCTCTAAACATGCCTTCCTGATGTTAATTTCTGGCATACTAGTATTTTCACTAAGTCTGTGAACCTGATATTTTTTGCACTTTCACCATGTTTGATTGAGCCTGTTATGATGTGATTTAGCCATAGCTCAGTGTTCCTCTTTTGTTAAGCATTTCCTGTAGATCACTGCGATATGCTTTGTTTGTATGTTGGGGTGCTGTAGCATAGTTTCTTGTTGCATGCTAAGTAGCATCGTGCTGTTAATCGCAGCTTTGTGCCATTCTTGTTTTGATTGCCATTTGCAAACCGTGCATCCGATTCCGGTGATCTTTATATCGATTTCAACCGAAATCATCTCATCTTTCTAGCGGCATACTTGGTTTGCCAAGTTGATGCCTTGTTCATCATTTTTCCTTCCGGAGCACGCATTTGCATTGCATATCACATCTCGCATATCATGTCATGTATTGCATCATGTTGCTTGTGCATTGCTCCATGTTTGATTGTGGTTCCATTGCTTGTGTTCTTGCTTTGGGTAGAGCCGGGAGACGAGTACATGAACGAGGAACCTGTTGAGAACGCCTACGAGGATCAAGCCTTCGACAACTCTGAGAACCTTGCAGGCAAGATGACCATACCCTCAAAATCACTTCTATCTTTGCTTACTAGATGCTCGCTCTTTTGCTATGCCTATGCTACGTTACCTACCATTTGCTATATCATGCCACCCATATTGCCATGTCAAACCTCTAACCATCCTTTCCTAGCAAACCGTTGTTTGGCTATGTCACCGCTTTTGCTCAGCCCCTCTTATAGCATTGCTAGTTGTAGGTGAAGATGAAGTTTGTTCCTGGTCGGAACATGGATATTTTGGGATATCACAATATCTCCTGTTTAATTAATGCACCTTATACATTTGGTAAAGGGTGGAAGGCTCGGCCTTATGCCTGGTGTTTTGTTCCACTCTTGCCACCCTAGTTTCCGTCATACCGGTGTTATGTTCCTTGATTTTGCGTTCCTTACGCGGTTGGGTGATTTATGGGACCCCCTTGACAGTTCGCTTTGAATAAAACTCCTCCAGCAAGGCCCAACTTTGGTTTTACCATTTGCCACCTATACCCCTTTTTCCCTTGGGTTTTCGCAAGCCCGAGGGTCATCTTTATTTTAGCCCCCCCGGGCCAGTGCTCCTTCGAGTGCTGGTCCAACCTGAGCGATGTCCGGCGCCCCTTGGGCAACCAGGGTCTATGCCAACCCGACGTCTGGCTCATCCAGTGTGCCCTGAGAACGAGATATGTGCAGCTCCTATCGGGATTTGTCGGCACTTCAGGCGGCTTTGCTGGTCTAGTTTTACCATTGTCGAAATGTCATGCGAACCAGGATTCCGAGACTGATCGGGTCTTCCCGGGAGAAGGTTTATCCTTCGTTGACCGTGAGAGCTTATGATGGGCTAAGTTGGGACACCCGTGCAGGGTATTATCTTTCGAAAGCCGTGCCCGCGGTTATGAGGCAGATGGGAATTTGTTAATGTCCGGTTGTAGAAAACCCGAAGTTGACCTTAATTAAAATACATCAACCACGTGTGTAACCGTGATGGTCTCTTCTCGGCGGAGTCCGGGAAGTGAACACGGTGTTGGAGTTATGTTTGATGTAAGTAGTTTCAGGATCACTTCTTGATCGCTACTAGCTTCACGACCGTGCCTCGCTTCTCTTCTCGCTCTCTTTTGCGAATGTAGCCACCATATATGCTAGTCGCTTGCTGCAGCTCCACCTCATTACACCAACCTTCCCTTAAGCTTAAATAGTCTTGATCTCGCGGGTGTGAGATTGCTGAGTCCCCGTGACTCACAGATTCTACCAAAACAGATGCAGGTACCGGTGATACCAGCGCAGATGGCGCAACTGAGCTGAAGTGGGAGTTTGATGAGGCCCTTGGTCGTTACTATGTTTCATTTGCAGCGATCAGTAGTGGAGCCCAGTTGGGACGATCGGGGATCTGTGTAGCTTTTGGGGTAGTCTTCTTTTATTTTGGTTCCGTAGTCGGACCTTGAGTGAATTCTGGATGATGGATGTTTATTTATGTATTGTGTGAAGTGGCGACTGTAAGCCAACTATGTATCTCTTTCCCTTATGTATTACATGGGTTGTGTGAAGATTACCTCACTTGCGACATTGCTTTCAATGCGGTTATGCCTCTAAGTCGTGCTTCGACACGTGGGAGATATAGCCGCATCGAGGGCGTTACAGGTATTTTAAGAGATGTACATGGCTCAATAGAGCCCCTGGCGATTTAGGTCGTACCGAGGTGTACATGACAATCGGACAAAAACAGGAAACACTGATTAAGAGGTAGGCCAATACCGCATAGGTTGGGCTAGAAACTATTTCCATTATAGTCTGATTGATACGTCAAGACGTATTGGTACAGATAGTGTGGTAAGCAACAAGGCTATTTTACATGTCGAGCATAAGGGCAAGTTGTGTATGGATCCTGAAAACGGGCGAGGTGGTCTTTAAAGACCCTTTAGGTACTCTGCGTGTATACGCTGCTTTTCTCCTTGGTGTATTGTCCTTCGAGAGGATCGTCGATTGGTGTTTTCATGATAGGTCGAAAAGTAGCCTTGGTACCTTCGAAGAGGTGATGTGGGTTGTAAGGAACCTGAAAATAATAAAAGAAAAAGGGAAAAGAAAAAGGAAATATGAGTGTCCAAGTAGGGTCTAGTCGTATTGTGGACTTTATCTTTATTATATCTCCATCCGTTCCCATGGTATTTTGAGTGCGTAATTATGTACGCGTGGAACATATGCCACAATTTGGTAGGGGCTAAGATGGAAGCCGAATTGCTAATCGAGCTCCTGACGAGCTGGACTGTCATACTGTGGGGTAGTCCGGACTCGTTTGTCACCGTCCGAGGACTTGGCCGCCGATGTAATAGTCGGTTTGATGAGGCCGCCCTATACTTCTTCTGCCAGGGCTGCGGTGTGATCCTCAGTACGGAGGGAGCATTCCATGTTTCCTTTGACTGTTATAACAGCGCGTGGTCCGTGCATCTTGAGTTTGAGATAGGAATAGAGTGGGACTGCATTGAAGTGAGCAAATGCAGTTTGTCCGAGCACTGCGTGGTAGCCACTGCAGAAGGGGACGATGTAGAAGATCAAGTCTTCGCTTTAGAAGTTGTCCGGTGAACCGATGATAACCTCCAATGTGATTGAGCCTGTGCAGCGGGCCTCTACACCAGGTATTACTCCTTTAAAGGTAGTTTTTGTGGGCTTGATTCTTGATGGATCAGTACCCATCTTGCGGACTGTGTCCTGATAGAGCAGGTTAAGGCTGCTGCCACTGTCCATGAGGACTCGCATAAGGTGGAATCCGTCAATGATTGGGTCGAGGACCAGTGTGGCCGAACCTCCATGACGGATACTGGTCAAATGGTCCTTGCGATCGAAGGTGATCGGACAGGCCGACCATGGGTTGAATTTTGGGGAGACTGGCTCTATCGCATAGACGTCCCTTAGCACGCGCTTGCACTCCCTCTTGGGGATATGAGTGACGTATATCATATTCACCATTTTTATTTCGGGGGGAAATTTCTTCTGCCCCCCTGTGTTTGGTGGGCGAGGCTCCTCGTCATCGTCCTCGCTGGGCGACCCTTTCTCCTTATGTTCGGCATTTAACTTGGCGGCTTGTTTGAAGACCCAACAACTTCTGTTGGTATGGTTGGCAGGCTTGTCTGGAGTGCCGTGGATCTGGCAAGGTCGATCAAGTATTCGGTCCAGGCTTGATGAACCGCCCTTGTTACGTTTAAATGGCCTCTTCCGTTGTCCGGGTTTGTAGCCACTGAATCCGGCGTTGACCGTCATATCCTTTGTATTATCATTGTTGCTTGGACACTTATGTTTTTTGTGTCGGGGCCTTCCGTTGCCGTTTCTAGCTTCGGAAGTGCCTGGGTTGCTGGTACTGTTGCCGCTACAGGCTAGCCAGCTATCTTCGCCCGTGCAAAAGCGGGTCATTAGTGCTGTAAGGGTTGCCATGGACTTAGGCTTTTCTTGGAAGAGGTGTCGTGCGAGCCATTCCTCACGGATGCTATGTTTAAAGGCCGCTAAGGCTTCGGCGTCCGGACATTCAACAATCTGGTTCTTTTTAATTAGGATCCTAGTCTAGAATTTCCTGGCCGACTCTCTGGGCTACTAGACTATATGACTGACGTCATCGGCATCCGGAGGCCGGATATATGTGCCTTGGAAGTTGTCTCTAAAGGCATTTTCCAAGTCTTCCCAGCTTCCAATAGAGTTTTCTAGGAGGCTGTTTAACCAGTGCCGAGCTGGTCCCTTAAGTTTTAGGGGGAGGTATTTGATGGCATGTAGATCGTCACCGTGAGCCATGTGAATGTGGAGAAGAAAATCTTCAATCCATACCGCGGGATCTGTTGTGCCATCGTATGATTCGATGTTCACGAGTTTAAACCCTTCTGGGAACTGGTGCTCTATTACCTCATCAGCGAAGCATAGGGGGTGTGTGGCGCCTCTGTATCGGGCGACGTCACGACACAGTTTGGATGAAGTCCGTATGCGATTTTCGGCCCAGGTGAGGTGGAGCTTGTCGCGCCAGGCCTGATGGCCTTCCTCACGCACTGGGGCACGCCTCCTTGATCCATAGATTGATCTGGTCTGACCGACTCTATTTTCAAGGTCTTGTCATAGGTCGTAAGTGTATCCTGAAGCCGCTGTCTCTCTGCCTCTACGACGAGGTGGTGTGGGCGGGTGTTCGGCTTGAGTTGCGCTCTGTCCCGGCCACGTGGCGGGCGGTCAGGTCTGTTAGCCGCGTTACACGTTGGTGTTATAGTCTCCAGGGCCTCATCATGGAATTGGGTAGCAGCTTGCACTTCGGGTAACTCTTTGTTGGGCGCTCGAGGCCGTATTCCTCGCTGCGAGGACATTAGTCCATTTGTCATTGAGCAACTCCTGATCAGCTTGATGCTGTTGTTGCTTCTTTTTCAAGCTTCTTGCAGTGGCTATTAGCCGGCACTTAAAGCGCTCTTGGTCAAGGGGTTCCACCGGCACGATGAAATCTTCGTCGCCGAGGCTCACATCCTCTTCGGAGATCAGTAGGTAGTTACTATCCTCCAATCCCTCATTCCCGACAAGATCGTCAGGGTTAAATTGCCCCTCCTCCACATCCATTGGTTCAGATGTGGGTTCAACAGGGGCTTCGGGGTCTTCGGAGTTATTTGGAGTATTATCATCTTCGGTGCCGGTGTTACTGTCTTTGCACGACACGGTTTTGATCGGCGTTGCTGGCGTCGACGCTTTGGAGGTGCGTCAGCAGGCTTGTCCTCCACCAGATCCTTCCTGCCGTCGTCGTCATCCTCTTTGGGCGTATCCACCATATACACGTCATATGAGGAAGTGGTTGTCCAGCGTCCGGTAAACAACGGGTTTTGGGACTGCTCCTCTCCTGCATCGTCGTCTATACCATCGATGTCTTCGGAAGCGTAATCGAGCATGTCGGTTAGGTCCTCGACAGTGGCTATGAAGTGGGTGGTGGGTGGGAAGTAAAATTCCCTATTTTCAGCCCCTAGTGCAGGCTGGACGCAATTCGGAAGCGGTTCCTCTGTGATAGCGAGCGACCGCATTAAGTCCAGAGCCTCGTTTAAGGGCGAGGGTTGGACGAAGATACGAGAGTCCGCGGTGTCGGCCAGGGTAAGCACCTTCTGGCCATGTTTGCTTGGCGTGGACTTCGAAAGTTCGGATCTGGAGTACGGGCGTGAGTCCGGCTTCATGATGATAGAGGAAGCCTGGCGTGATTCCAGGCCTGCCGGCAACGCGCTCCCCTCCGTTTCTCCGGTGACAAGCTCTATAGCTGCAGGGAGTCCGGCGAGCTCTAGACTCCCGTCTTCGGACCTGGTGATGAGCTCCGGATTCAAGGCCGGAGCGGTGGTTGGGGCCACGAATCCTTGGAAGATCAAGTCTCCTCGGATATTAGCGACATAGTTCTGATCTCCAAAACTGATCTGGTGACCAGGGGCGTAGCTGTCGATCTGCTCTAGGTGGCCAACCGAGTTGGCGCGCAGTGCGAAGCTGCCGAATACAAAGATCTGGCCGGGGAGGAAAATCTCCTTCACGGCAGCATTGTTGTGGATGATCGATGGAGCCATCAAGCCTTTCGACGATGGCACAGTGGAACTCTCAATGAAAGCACCAATGTCGGTGTCAAAACCGGCAGATCTCGGGTAGGGGGTCCCGAACTGTGCATCTAAGGATCAATGGTAATAGGAGGCAGGGGACACGATGTTTACCCAGGTTCGGGCCCTCTTAATGGAGGTAATACTCTACTTCCTGCTTGATTGACTTTGATGGGTATAGGGATTACAAGAGTTGATCTACCTCGAGATCATAATGGCTAAACCCTAGATGTCTAGCATGTATGATTATGATTGCCTCTACGGACTAAACCCTCCGGTTTATATAGACACTGGAGGGGACTAGGGTTATACAAGGCCGGTTTACAGAGGAAGGAAAACTACACATCTGGACGCCAAGCTTGCCATCCATGCAAAGGAGAGTCCCATCCGGATACGGGAGAAAGCCTTCTGTCTTGTATCTTCACGGCCCATCAGTTCAGCCCATGTCACATAAGCCGGCTCCCCGAGGACCCCGTAATCCAGGACTCCCTCAGTTATCTCTTACCTGAGCCCTTTACTTATGCACTTTACTTTGTGATAGCTATATAGTTTCTTGTCATATATGTTGCTATCACCTAGTTGTTTATCTTGCTTAGCATAAGTTGTTGGTGCACATAGGTGAGCCTAGTTGTTGTAGGTTTTGTGCTTGACAAATTAACCGCTAGGTTTATTCCGCATTTGTTCAAGCCTAAACCGTAATTATTTTAAAGCGCCTATTCACCCCCCTCTAGGCGACATCCACGATCTTTCACTCTCCTTCTAGAAATTAACATTATTTCTAATTTTGAAGATGTATGTTGTCTGTCATCCAGAAAATGATTCCGACAAGCTTGACCCCGAAACTGCGCACAGTGAAGGTCTTGGCACTAGAATCTGTCAGCCCCAACCTGAGCAAGCTGTCAGTTTCCTGAGATGCTTTCCGTGCCTCGAGAAGCTATACATCGAGGTGATGTTCCTTTCCTTCTAAATGTTGACCATAAGGGAGTTCAATTTGTGACACCTTTTCCCAAGTTTACAATGACAATATACTACGATTTCTAAAGGAATTTTTGGAGGATTTTAGTACATACATGTTTCCCCCCATATTAGTTGCTTAATCCATATGGTTACAATACATAAGCATTTCTCCTTTGGATTCATCTGTACTAGTTTTCTTAGGGAGCTTTTCATCCACTCTAACCTCTTGTGAAGAAGGCTACATTTTTCTAGATTGTAATCAAATGCCCATGTTAATTGATACGTCTCCATCGTATCTACTTTTCCAAACTCTTTTGCCCTTGTTTGGACTCTAATTTGCATGAGTTGAATGGAACTAACCCGGACTAATGTTGTTTTCAGCAGAATTGCCATGGTGTTATTTTTGTGCAGAAATAAAAGTTCTCGGAATGACCTGAAACTTCACGGAGATCAGTTTTGGGAGAAATAAAAAATATTGGCGAAATAATCAACCGAAGGGGGCCCACACCCTGTCCACAAGGGTGGAGGACCTGGCCACCCCATGGGACACACCCTCTATCCTTGTGGGCCCCCTGGACCTCCACCGACCTCAACTCCAACTCCATATATTCACATTCGGGAATAATAAAATCAGAGAGAAGGATTCATCACGTTTTACGATACGGAGCCTCCGCCACCTCCTGTTCTTCCTTGGGAGGGCAGATCTGGAGTTCGTTCGGGGCATCGGAGAGGGGAAATCGTCGCCGTCGTTAGCATCAACCATCCTCCATCACCAATTTCATGATGCTCACTGCCGTACGTGAGTAATCCCATCATAGTCTTGCTGGACGGTGATGGGTTGGATGAGATTTACCATGTATCAAGTTAGTTTTGTTAGGTTTGATCCCTAGTATCCACTATGTTCTAAGATTTATGTTGCTATGACTTTGCTATGCTTAATGCTTGTCACTAAGGCCTGAGTGCCATGATTTCAGATCTGAACCCTTTATGTTTTAATGAATATATTTGTGTTCTTGATCCTCTCTTGCAAGTTATAGTCACCTACAACGTGTTATGATCCGGCAACCCCGGAGTGACAATAGTCGAGACACTTCCCGGTGATGATCGTAGTTTGAGGAGTTCATGTATTCACTAAGTGCTAATGCTTTGGTCTAGTACTCTATTAAAAGGAGGCCTTAATATCCCTTAGTTTACAATAGGAACCCGCTACCATGGGAGGGTAGGACAAAAGATGTCATGTAAGTTCTTTTCCATAAGCATGTATGACTATATTCGAAATACATGCCTACATTATACTGATGAATTGGAGCTAGTTCTGTGTCACCCTAGGTTATAACTGTTGCATGATGAATGCCATCCGACATAATTATCCATCATTGATCCATTGCCTACGAGCTTTTCACATATTAATCTTTGCTTCCTTACTTTCCGTTGCCACTGTTACGATTGTTACAAAACTGCTACTGTTACTTTTGCCACCATTACCACTACTTCCATACTACTTTGCTACTAAATATTTTGCTACAGATATTACGTCTTTCAAGTGTGGTTGAATTGACAACTCAGCTGCTAATACTTGAGAATATCCTTTGGTTCCCCTTGTGTCGAATCAATAAATTTGGGGTGAATAATTACCCTCGAAAACTGTTGCGATCCCATATACTTGTGGGTTATCAAGACCTTTTTCTGGCACCGGGGACCATAGCTCTATTCTCTGAGTCACTTGGGATTTATATCTGCTGATCACTATGAGGAATTTAAAAGATCAAAGAACCAATATTTTTACCTCAACTACGAGGGGAGGTAAGGAACTGCCATCTAGCTCTGCACTTGATTCTCCTTCTGTTTTGAGTAACTTGCAACACCTACACCTTCTATTGATTCTGATATGTTGCATGTTATTGATGATGCCACTTATGCTATGCATGATGCTTATGATGAAACTACTTCTCTGCTTGATAATACTGTGCCACTAGGTGAATTTTTTGGTGAACAACTAGCTAGGGTTAGAGAGAATGAAATTACTGAAACTGATGATATTATTGAAACTGAAGATTATGACTCTCCCCCTAGATATGAATTGCCTGTTGTACCTGAGGGTTATATTATGGTTGAGGAAACTGCTAGAGACTTCCTTGCTTGTAATGATAGAGATGATCTTAAGAAACTGTTAGCTAAGCTAAAAGAAAAGTCTTTGAATGCTAGAATGCAACATGACCCTATGTTTGCTACTTCACCTATCTTTGTTACTGATAAAGATTATGAATTCTCTGTCGATCCTGAGTTAATTACTTTGGTTGAATCTGATCCTTTCTATGGTTATGAATCTGAAACTGTTGTGGCACATCTTACTAAATTGAATGATATAGCCACCCTATTTGCTCATGAGGAAAAAATTCGGTATTACTATATTCTTAAATTGTTTCCTTTCTCATTAAAGGGTGATGCTAAGTTATGGTTTAATTCTCTTGCTCCTCGTTGTGTGTGTAGTCCCCAGGATATGATTTACTACTTCTCTGCAAAATATTTTCCTGCTCATAAGAAACAAGCTACCCTAAGGGAAATATTTAACTTTGTGCAAACTGAAGAAGAGAGTCTCCCACAAGCTTGGGGGAGGCTTTTCCAATTACATAATTCTTTTCCTGATCATCCTCTCAAGAAAAATGAAATACTTGATATCTTTTATAATGGACTAACCGATGCTTCCAGAGACCACCTGGATAGTTGTGATGGTTGTGTTTTCAGGGAAAGAACTGTTGAGCAAGTTGAATTGCTATTGAATAATATATTAAGTAATGATAATGATTGGACACTTCCTGAACCAACTCCAAAGAAAAGTGGTATTCTATTTCTCAGTCCTGAAGATATGCAAGAGGCAAAGAAATTATGAAAGGAAAAGGTATTAAAGTTGAAGATGTTAAGAATTTACTGCCTATTAAAGAAATACATGGTCTTCATAACCCGACATAGGTAGTAGAGGTAAACTCTCTCCATAGATTTGATGAAGGTGATATTCCTCATAATAAGTCTGCTAGTAAATGCTTGGATGGGTTTGATAATTTTATTGTTAAACAAGAAAACTTCAATGCTTATGTTAGTAGACAATTGAAACATAATGCTTACATGCTTGACCACTTGGGTGATTATATGAGTAGAACTATTAATTATCTTAAGCTTATTACTAACATGCTTCCATGGTTACAACTCATGTAGAACAAGTACTTAAGGCACATGATGATTTGCTTAACGAGTTGAATAGTAAGAACAATGATAATGCTGTTAGGGTTATGACTAGATGTGGTAAAATGACCCAGGAACCTTTGTATCCTGAGGGCCATCCTAAGAGAGTTGAGAAAGATTCTCAGAGAATTAATACTGATGCACCTAGTCCTTCTAATAAAAGAAAAAGAAAACTGATAGGACTTTGCATGCTTCTAGTGAACCTGTTGTAGACACACCTGAGAATCCTAATGATATTTCTATTTCTGATGCTGAGACACAATCTGGTGATGAACATGAACCTAGTGATAATGTTAATGATGATGTCCATGTTGATGCTCAACCTAGTAATGATAATGATGTAGAGATTGAACCTGCTGTTGATCTTGATAACCCACAATCAAAGAATCAACAATATGATAAGAGAGACTTCGTTTCTTGGAAACATGGTAAAGAAAGAGAACCATGGGTTCAGAAACCCATGCCCTTTCCTCCTAAACCATCCAAGAAAAAGGATGATGAGGATTTTGGGCGCTTTGCTGAAATGATTAGACCTATCTTTTTGCGTATGTGTTTGTCTGAAATGCTTAAAATGCCTCCTTATGCTAAGTATATGAAAGATATTGTTACTAATAAAAGAAAGATACCTTAGGCTAAAATTTCCACCATGCTTGCTAATTATACTTTTAAGGGTGGAATACCAAATAAACTAGGAGATCCAGGGGTACCAACTATACCATGCTCCATTAAAATAAATTATGTTAAAACTGCTTTATGTGAACTTAGAGCTGGTGTTAGTGTTATGCCTTTCTCTTTATACCGTAGACTTGAATTGAATAAGTTGAAACCTACTGAAATCTCTTTGCAAATGGCTGATAAATCAACTGCTATACCCATCGGTATTTGTGAGGATGTGCCTATTGTGGTTGCAAACGTTACTATCTTAACGGACTTTGTTATTCTTGATATTCCTGAGGACGACAGTATGTCGATCATCCTTGGTAGACCCTTTTTGAATACTGCATGGGCTGTTATTGATTGCAACAAAGGCAATGCCACTTTTCATGTTAATGGTAATGAGCATATGGTACACTTTCGAAGAAACAACCTCAAGTTCATAGTATCAATTCTATTGGAAAAATTTCAACTATTACTATTGGAGGTTTTGAATTCCCTCTTCCTACTATCAAAAAGAAATATGATATTCTTATTGTTGGGGACATGCATATCCCCATTGAGGTAACCTAGTGTTATTCAAGAAAAATCCAGTTTCATGTCATTCGGAAGAAGTTCGTTAATAAGACTTGATCAACATTGTTAATGGATTCCTTTTGATGGGCACGAGATGGATGAATTTAGAAGGCACAACTTTCTCTATCTATATTTTACTTTTTGTTATTTAGATTAAATAAAGCAAAATTAGTATTTTTTGTCTGTTTTCCAAATTGTCCATGCAATAAAAAATACCCCAAAAAGAAAAGTTCTCCAAATGCCCTGAAAATTTAGTATGATTTTTTATAGAATATTTGAGAATTTCTGGCACTGAACACACACCAGGGGCCTCACCAGCGGGCCGGAAAGGGTGGAGGGCGCGCCCTACCCCCTAGGCGCGCCCCCGGCCTTGTGGGTCCCACATGGCCCCCCTCCAGTTATTCCAGCACCCATCCACTTCGTCTTCCTCCAGAAAAAAATCATCCCATAGCTCAAACCTGTGCTCTTGCTCAATTTGCTGCCGTTTTTGATCTCCTTGCTCAAAGCTCCATTTGCAAAACTGCTTTGGGGGATTGTTCTTCGGTATGTGACTCCTCTAATGGTCCTGTTAGTTTTTGTTCTAGTGCTTTATTTATTGCAAATTTTTGTTGCTGTGGTGACCCTATTCTTGAGCTTGCATGTCAAATTTATATGGTCCAAAGTAGTTTTGATGCATCATATAGCCTCTAGGCACTTGTAGGAGTAGTTTCTATCAATTTTGTTTAGTTTGGTTTGCTTTTATTTTGAGTCACTAAAAAATTCAGAAATTTTCAGAGGAAGAAAAATGTCTAGGAGAATGTACCAAGGTGGTTCTTTGAGGAAGCAAGCACCGAGGCTCGCGATACATGAGCCGGACCTTTAACCACCAAGGGAAGCTCAAGTGCGGCCTTGTGAATGGCCGTCAGATGATTTTATGGTCCATGCAGGTTTCAAGGATGAATTTGATGCATATGTACGTAATGCTGATCTAGAGGACTTCGTATCAGATTAGTGCCGACAATACTATTACCTCACCAATTCCTTTGTGCGGAGGTTTGAATTTTCATCTAAGTGCAATACCCATACTGTTTTATATGATCGTTATGATAAATCATATACCTCCCATGGACCTTGAAGATTTTAATACTGCTTGCAAAATCCCATAGTGGGGCCTTCTTAGTGAACCTCATAAATCTGAATAAATGATTTCCTTGCTAGCATCACTGTGGGAGAAACTAGAAATATCACCAAGCTACCATAGGGAGCATTCACTTTCCTGCCATACATTATTTTGCTCTCTTTATAGGTAGATGCATTAACGGTAAGCATGAGCATTGCCACCTTTGGGTTCCCGATCTTAGTGTCCTCAAGTGTGCAGTGTTAGGTGATAAGCGATATAACTTGGGGACCATTGTTGCGAGGAGGTTACATCTTAATGCTAAATATGGCGATTTATTTGGTGGGATTTATGCGACTCGTCTAGCTAATTATCTTGGAGTACCCATAAGGGAGAATGACATAGAGTTGCCACCTGGTTTTCTTGATTATAATGCTTTGTTGCGCTATCAGTTTCTTGAGAGGAACGAACAGTCCCTCTAGTACCGACTAATCTTTGACAGACGGCGTGCCGTCCATGTTACTTTGCCTGCTCCTGCTTTCTTTAACTTTCAGGTCAGAGGGAGATATTCTATAACCAGAGAGGAAGCAAATGAGTATGAGAGGGAGATGGAGGCTGCTTACCTCCATGTTGCAGCCCTTAAGGTAGTAGCTGTTGCATCTCAGTACAACTCCGACTACAATTTTGGATATTTGCCAGGCCAGCCGTGGCTTTAGACCAACTTAGGCCAAAAGCCTAAGCTTGGAGGAGTACGTATTTCTCACCGACATTACATTCATGTTCATACACTCATTCCAGTTGTCGGTGTTCATACTTTTTCATTGTATTATCCATGCTAGTTTATTTTCTTTTGCTTCCTTTCTTCTTGTGTGTTTGGAGAAACTTTGAGAAAAAAATTTAGTTGTAGCTTCTAGCTAGTTTCCTTTCTATGCATGCTTAGTAGTAGTATTAAAATATAACCTAGAAAGATTTCTCGTTCTTATTTTGCTTGTTGGGAGCTTTGCCGTGTAAATAGTTTTTTTTCTTGTTCTTGTTTTACTTCCTTCAGAAAAAAAAGTTCAAAAATATTTCAGTGTGAAATTCTTTTCTTTTCTTTGGGGTCGAGAGGAGAAGACCACGATGAAAATGTTGAGTGGCTCTCATATGCATTATTTTTGATCTAACAAAGAGCCCATATTACCTTGTCTTCTCCTTTGAATAAATGTTTGCAGATTCCAGCTTAGTCCAATGCACGTGTACTATTATTATTATCCACACAGTTTGGTCGTGCAAGTGAAAGGCAATAATGACAATATATGATGAAATCATTGAGATGAGGAGAAGCTGGTATGAACTCGACCTATTTTGTTTTTGTAAATATGATTAGTTCATCGTTCCTGATTCAGCCTATTATGAACGAAACATGTTTGCAACGAAAATTAGAGATTATAGTTATTCATGCCATTAGCTAGGAGTTTATAATGGTTTACCTTGCGTGCCAACATGCTTTTAAAATGGTTGTGATGTAGTATGATAGGATGGTATCCTCCTTTGAATGATTCGAGTGGCTTGACTTGGCACATGTTCATGCATGTAGTTGAAACAAAATCAACATAGCCTCCACGATATTTATGTTCATGGTGATTTATATCCTACTCATGCTTGCACTCAATGTTGGTTAATCTCAATGCATGTTTATGACTGTTGTCGCTCTCTAGTTGGCCGCTCCCCAGTCTTTTTCTAGCCTTCACTTGTACTAAGCGGGAATACTGCTTGTGCATCCACTTCCATAAACCCAAAGTTGTTCCATATGAGTCCACCATACCTACCTATATGCGGTATTTACCTGCCGTTCCAAGTAAATTTGCATGTGCCAAACTCTAAACCTTCAAATGAAATTATTTTTTATATGCCCGAATCGCTCATGTAGCCACTAGGGCTGTCTATATCTTCCATGCTAGGTGGGTTATTCTCAAGATGAGTGGACTCCGCTCATCATTCACGAGAAAGTGGCTGGTAATCGGGATGCCCAGTCCCATGCTCAAATCGAATCAAATTATAATTGCAAACAAAACTCCCCCAGGACTGTTGTTAGTTGGACGGTACCCGTTGTTTCGGACTAGCCGTGGAATGTGCTCGTTGGTGGTGGGGGAGTATAAACTTTACCATTCTATTTGGGAACCGCCTACAATGTATCTAGTATGGAAGATACCGAGATCTCTTGGTTGTTATGTTGACAATGAAAGCATACCGCTCAAAACATTATTTATCTCTGTTTCAAAAACTCGAGCTCTAGCACCTCTGCAAACCCCTGCTTCCCTTTGCGAAGGGCCTATCTATTTACTTTTATTGCTGAGTCATCATCCTCTTATAAAAAGCACCAGTTAGAGAGCACCACTGTCATTTGTATGCGTTGTTATTAATTTATATTGAGTATGACTGTGACTAGATCTATTTTGCCATGAATTACAGTATCTAGCTAGTCCTTGATCTTCAGGGGTACTCTGTATTTATGTTTTGTGGTCTCAGAAAGGGCTAGCGAGGTACCATCTTGTCATATTATATCATGATTGTTTTGAGAAAGTGTTGTCATCTGAGATTCATTATTAATGCTCTCTAGTTGATTATGCCATTGATATGAGTGAATATGAGACCTAAATGTTATTGTGAATATGGTTAGTTCATAATCTTTGCTGAAAACTTGAATGCTGGCTTTACATATTTGCAACAACAAGATCAAACCGAGTTTGTAAAAGTTTTTCTTTATCACTTTCAGTTTGTCAACTGAAGTGCTTGAGGACAAGCAATGGGTTAATCTTGGGGGAGGTGATACATCTCCATCGTATCTACTTTTCCAAACTCTTTTGCCCTTGTTTTGGAATCTAATTTGCATGGTTTGAATGGAACTAACCCGGAATGACGTTGTTTTCAGTAGAATTGCCATGGTGTTATTTTTGTGCAGAAATAAAAGTTCTTAGAATGAAACTTCACAGACATCAGTTTTTGGAATAAATAAAAAATATTGACAAAAGAATCAACCAATGGGGGCCCACACCCTGTCCACAAGGGTGGAGGGCGCAGCCACCCCCTGGGGCGTGCCCTCTGTCCTTGTGGCCCCCCTGGACCTCCACCGATGTCAACTCCAACTCCATATATTCACGCTCGGGGAGAAAAAAATCGAGAGAAGGATTCATGCGTTTTACGATACGGAGCCGCCGCCACCCTCGGGAGGGCAGATCTGGAGTCCATTCGGGGATCCGGAGAGGGGAAATCATCGCCATCATCATCATCAACCATCCTCCATCACCAATTTCATGATGCTCACCGCCGTACGTGAGTAATCCCATTGTAGGCTTGATGGACGGTGATGGGTTGGATGAGATTTACCATGTAATCGAGTTAGTTCTGTTAGGGTTTGATCCCTAGTATCCACTATGTTCTAAGATTGATGTTGCTATGACTTTGCTATGCTTAATGCTTGTCACTAGGGCCCGAGTGCCATGATTTCAGATCTGAACCCTTTATGTTTTCATGAATATATTTGTGTTCTTGATCCTATCTTGCAAGTTATAGTCACCTACTACGTGTTATGATCCGGCAACCCCGGAGTGACAATAGTCGGGACACTTCCCGGTGATGACCATAGTTTGAGGAGTTCATGTATTCACTAAGTGCTAATGCTTTGCTCCGGTACTCTATTAAAAGGAGGCCTTAATATCCCTTAGTTTCCAATAGGACCCCGCTGCCACGGGAGGGTAGGACAAAAGGTGTCATGCAAGTTCTTTTCCATAAGCACGCATGACTATATTCGGAATACATGCCTACATTATATTGATGAACTGGAGCTAGTTCTATGTCACCCTAGGTTATAACTGTTACATGATGAATGACATCCAACATAATTATCCATCATTGATCCATTGCCTATGAGCTTTTCACATATTGATCTTTGCTCTGTTACTTTTCTGTTGCCACTATTACGATTGTTACAAAACTGCTACTGTTACTTTTGCCACCGTTACCGCTACTTCCATACTACTTTGCTACTAAATATTTTGCTGCAGATATTAAGTCTTTCAGGTGTGGTTGAATTGACAACTCAACTCCTAATACTTGAGAATATTCTTTGGCACCCCTTGTGTCGAATCAATAAATTTGGGTTGAATACTCTACCCTCGAAAACTATTGCGATCCCTATACTCTTGGGTTATCATTAATCATGTCGGATCAAAGATGGCATGTTAGTGCATTTTACAAATCCTGCAAACCAAATAGACCTGTAATAGTGTTAAAAGCTGCATGTAGGCACTGCAGATAAGATTAGGCCCGGTGGTGGATAATGTGATACAATATAACAATCACATCAAAGGCCTAGATCTGCATCTCTCATAAATTACTTTGAACTCCTACCGAGGGACATTACCGGAGATTATTATCGCCAGGTTCTTTGTTGTCAGAGCAAGGGTGCTAAAGGTAATGAGGTTTTCCCTACATTTAATTCGCAAAAATGAATGGTTTGTTGATCAACGTCGGCGGCTGTGGCGGAATGGAATAGGCTCCAAAAATGTTGAATTTCATTTTGGAACTTTAGATGACAGAGTAATCGAAAGTCATCGTGTCAACCCCATACATGACTTCTCAGTGGTTGACCCCTTTGCAAAAATTATGAGGTTTCGAAACCAGACTTACAAGTGGTAATATTAGTTTGAACCTCTCTGATATCCATCTTCAGCGGATTAGCGTGAGCGTTTGCAGCTGATGAGCTGAATTTCATTTCTAATATCAGGTTGAACCTTGTAATCTTCGAATTTGAAACATATAACTCTGGAATTTGAACCTTGTAATATTTTGAGCTTTTGTGGTACAATCGTTGAAATGGCATCGTATGAGACTCGTATATTGGTAGCACTATTTTGACCTTAATATGCAATGGACTTAGATTTTATTAACCATTCTCGAATCTGTGTACCTTGTCAATCTCATAGCACACGATCTGTATAGTTAACTCGACTGCGATCTTCAACATTATTGCACACAGTTGGATTCTTCAACCGTGCGCCCTATAGAGTGCAGAATTAATTATCGCACTTGAATGGCCATCATCACCCTTCTGTGTAACCTTGACTTCATCACCCACGGGTGAACTTATGACCGAAGTCATTCCACACACTTCATTTTTACAAAGTTTTTTGTCGATAAACGCCCACGATTTGTCCCTCTTCTAGCCGTCGCGTGGCCAAACTAGCGGAGCGAGAAGCTTGCGTGGTAGTGCGAGAACAAGCTCACAGATGATACATTTGGCGCCTCTTCGAGCCCACGCATGGTCAAATGAAACGCATGCGGTGCGGTGTTGTCAAGCGTGCACTAGAATCCTTCGCTATGAACGCGGTGACAAGATGTGATGATTACAGGCCGGCCGGCCCCCATTTATTACAGTGACCATTTAACCCCTGTGTCTCTTCAACCTTTTGAACACGCCCCACCATTACAAGAAGCACACCCACCATGACAAATTCTTAGAGGGTATCCTACACTGCTCCAATGGCACTCCGAGCGGCCGCCAACGACGAGCAGCAGTCCACCATGCATGCCATGGTGGACACCCACAGAAGGTTCACGGAGCTCTCGGTGGTGTACACCAACAACCCGGTCTGGGTGGAGCACTCCATCCACATCATGGAGCTGTTGCTTGCTGAGGAGAAGTACAAGGTGATTGGGTTCGACCTCGAGTACACCCGTGCTCGTGCCGAATCTCGTCGCAAGGTCGCCATCACACAGATGTGCAGGCGCGATCACGTCCTCATCTACCACTACTGCCTGGCCACAAGGCCTTGCGAGCGTTTAACCAGGTTTGTCAACAACCCCCACTACATGTTCGCTATGATGGACATCATCAATGATGTAAAGGTGCTCAAGAATTCGGGCATCGCCTGCCAGAATCTTGTCGACATCCAGGGCCAATACAAGATCTGGAGCAGCAACGAGCATGAGAAGGACTCACTGGTTCACCTCGCCGAGGCCATCATCGATCCCTACTACAGAGACATGAAGGATTCCTGCAACAAGGACAAGCGTGCCTGGCACTCGGCCTGGATGGAGAAACTCAACAAAGCTCATGTCCTGTGCGCGGCCAAGGAGGCATACACGAGCTACGAGATGTAATGGCAGATCGTTGACATGAGGAAGTGCCTCCTTCCCCGAAATGGCCAGGGATCTAGCCGGAAGCAGAGCAATGGCAAGTGTCGTCGCAACAAGAAGTAGATTATTAGATGCTCGTTTCTCTTAGTTTAGAATGCATGTAATTGCTTACTTTGGTGTGTGGAAATGTTATGTGTGTAGTCACTTGTGTAATTGTATGCTTAATTTGGTTTTGCAATGCTGTCTTTTAAGTATATATGTTGATGCTCTATAGACAGAGCATAGATGTTGTGCGGACAGAGCAAATCACATCGCACACAGACTAAACAATGGAACCCGTTGGTGATGATTTCATCAATCACTGACAATTGTATACCAGCAATCGTTTGCTCACAACACACACGGCTTGTTAACAGGAATCGTCTGTGTTGTTATCGGTCTTCCCACACATTTCCGCTTACAGACCTGTTTGCCGTAACACACATCTTGTTAAGTTGAACCATTTCTGTTCTCTTCCCTAATCAAAAACAGTTCATTCGAGTGAATCGTATGCCGTATATCACACACACCTTGATCTGGCTGACCATTTTGTTGCTTTCCCTAATAGAAAACAGTTAATCAGAGTGAACTGTACGCCGTATATCGCACACACATTGATATGGCTGCCCATTTCTGTTGTTCTCTCTAATCGCAAACAGTTCGTATGGATCAACCGTATGCCCAGCATCGCACACGCAACTAAAATCTGAACCGTGTTTGATGTATCCTCCATCACAAATGGTTTTCATCTTTTTTGACGGTTTTTTACATCGACGTTTGCGATTAATGCATCGCACACAGTTTCGTCAAAGGGTCTCTGATCGTAGTGTTGCGTTAGCAGCATCCTGCAGTAGTGTTAGCAAGACTATGATCCTCATAATTTGAATCTCTACCTTGAAAATTAACCAAACGGCTATTAAACTCACATTCTATTAACTACCTCCATAATTATTGGACTATAGCATGGAAGAGTGGCTTGTTGATATCCTCCACTACTGATTTCTTTAATTAGATGCGATAATGAAATTTGTAAGAAGATCCCGAACCGAAGCTTGCCCCTCCCTGCATTGCCAAAGATTCAAGAATCGTTGGTCGGTGACCCCCCAAAGAAACACAACCGATGAGCCCAAAAGTGCTCCAAGCTGATCTCATGAAACAATTGACGCAAAACCGAGACTTTGCTACGAGAGACCCCGTTGTCGACTTTGATTTTTTGCATAAGTAGCCACCCACGCCTTCCAAGAAGTGTTCGACACTCTTGGTGTCAAAGTTCTTTTAGCCCAAACCGGAGAATATGGATTGATGCTTTTGAGTTCTACAATATATCTATTGAAAAAGGGATTTGTCAAAAGAGGGCTCTAAAAAGCTTCCTCATGAATAGTCGTTCTTCTAGCAGTCCATGTCGCGTGCCCACAAGCTCACAACAAGTTTGATGAAGCATTTGTGAGAAAGTGAGTCGATCATGGTAAAGATCCATTAATTGTTTGGCACTCGATTCAAAGCATCCAGCCATATGCTCCACCAACTCCTCACCTACAAGTGTCCACACACCTCGCGCCATAGAGCAGTCTAGCAATGAGTGTCTCCAAGAGTCCTCACTACCGCAAAGCTGACAAGTGCATGTGTTTGACATATTCTTGTGCTTCTAGACATCCTTGGTATGGATGGAATGTCTCGCACGTCTCCACAATAAAGTTAATTTTTTTACTAGAACGTCTACTTTTCATAGAGATGACCAAGCCTTATGTTCAACATGTGAGTTGGACGAAGATTCATTTCCTTTGAACCAATATTTCCTCCTTTTCTCATTGACACAAGCGTCCTATAAGCCGATCTGACAGTGAATGAACCCTTCTAAAAATTCTAAGCCCCCAAATCATCCATGCTCTCGGTAGAAAGAGGAATGCTCATGATTGGATGTGCATCAGTGGCCAATTTGTTTAACTTCCCTATTCCACATAGCACTAACTGAGTCAATAAGTTCACTTTCCATCATGAGGGGGTTTACTAGACAAGAAAACTATTGGCCACATATTTTTTGTTTCTTGAAATCCAGTACCGAGTCCAAATATAAGTAGTTGTACCATTACATGTTCTTCTTATTAATCCCTGGTAAGGACATCACGACCCTCCACAATTGCTCTCTAGATCTGCGATCAACTCAACATCCTCGCACGTAGCGAATTTGGTTTGTGCATGTGATGCAAGCATCAGAAGATTAAAAAGCTCCAAGTCTCTAAATCCCAGACCACCCATACAGTCAGGTTGTGTCATTGATTTACAAGAAACCCGGCTAACTTTGTGCTGCATGTTCATGCTTCCCCACCAAAACTGTCTAATTAATCGGTTTGTTTAGGTATTCACATAGCCCTCTCAGTAGCTTAAAGCAAGACATAGGAAAAACTAGGACCGCTCGTGCCACCGGCTTAATGAGGATTCCCTTCCTCGCAACGGAGATATATAGTTTTCTCAATCAACCCCTTCATCCTCCCCCATAAAGCATCTTTCATATATCTGAAAGCTCCAATATTAGAATTACCTATATCAAAAGCCAAACCAAGGTTCTTCTCATTCAATGTTTCATTGGGAACATTTAAAATGCCCTTCAATGCATCTTTTATATTCTCTGGACAACCTTTATTGAAGAAATTGATGATTTTAATGGGTTGATGCACTGTCCAGAATCCTGGCAATAAGTTTCCAACAAGTTTGTCACCTCAAGTGCCCTACCACATTCACTTTGAAGAACAACATGCTATCATATGCAAACAAAAAGGTGGTTTACCGGCAATGCCGAGGTGCCATTAGGATTCCACTAAGCTGAGATGGATGATCTCTATTTTTTAGGAGGCATCAAAGGTCCTCTGTTACTAACAAGAAAAGGTAGGGTGAGATAGGATTTCCCTGCCAAATATCTCTCGAAGGTCTAAGTTCTTATAATTCCTTCCATTAAATAAGAAGTAAATGTCACCATGTTCATAACAACTGACACCCAATGGTCTTGGATACCCAATCTGAGCCTGGTAGTCTTAACATAATCCCATTCAACTCTCTCATATGCCTTCATCATGTCCAGTTTCAAAGAAATATGACAATGTTTTATCGCTCTATTCCTCTTCAATAAATGAGACACTCATATGCCACAATTATATTATAAATACTTAGGCTACAAGGGACAAAAGCCGACTGATCCAAAGAGAATATCTTGAGCAAAATCTCTTTCAGTCTTTTAGCAATAAACTTGGAAAAAATTATACAGAATATTATATAAACTAATGGGATGAAACTGGGTAAGCATAGTGGGATTTTTTACCTTATAGGGATAAGAACCAAATAGGTGTTGTTTATGCCTTCAACACTTTCTGTACCTTTCACTATACACAGAAAAACCATAGTGAGTTCATCACCATATACATCCCAATGATTTTGGAAAAAGTGAGTTGGATATCCATATGCCCTAGAGCTTTCATTGGAAACATTTGGAACAACCCCTTCTTGACCTCTCCGGGTGTGTAGGGTGGTCCATTTTAAAGCTCTTTCATTGGGGTCGCGACTTTCATAGGGACAACATCAAGAAGCTCCCGCATTACATAGACACATTGAAGCACACAAATCCTTTTACAAAGTTGTTATCGATGCTTCCACGCCGGTCAGATCCTCAATGAACTTTCTATCGATCTTCAGAAGTTTATAATATTTTCTCCTCAACTTGGAAGCTCATATATAAAAATGGGTATTTTTATCACCAGTTGATAGCCATTCAACTCTAGTATTTCCTTCCAAAGATTTTTTTCCTGAAAATACAACTCAACCAGTCGCTCATTTATTTTTAATTCCTCCTGGGTAGATCCAACTAGCCCCAAAGCATCCTTAAGACTGTCTAGCCCCCACTTCAAGCATTTGATTTCTCCCCGCACACTTCCAAAAGTTTTCCTTTCCCACTTTGCCAATTCCCCAGCAAGAAACTGTAAGTTCTCATGCACACCATCCACTGCATCGCATGCTGGCATTTTCTCCCAACAAGTTCCAACAAACAATGCTAACTCCGGATGAGTGTCCCACATCACCACATACCTAAAAGACTTTGGTCCTTTAACTGCATTGTTGAATCAAGATAAAGTAGCATTGGACGATGATTTTAAGAAGCTGCCAAAATATTCTCAACTGAAGCTAAAGAAAAAATTGTTGACCGGCTAGGATCAACCACCGCCATATCCAATCTTACACGTGTATATGTTCCCCCAGCAACCTTTTTTTGAAAATTCCAGTGTCTACCGCTGAAGCCTGGATCATTCAAAACACGAAAATCCAATGAATCTCTGAATCCACCATTTAATCTTGTCTCCTTTGCCATATCCCATCATGCTAAGCCAGAGGAAGAACTTCATTAAAATCTCCTATTACTAGCCAGGAACGATCCGAGGAGCAATCAATAGATTTTACTATGTCCCACGTCATATGCTTATTCTGCACCCGCGCTTCTTCATACATGCACGTAAGCCTCCAAGTCTCACGTCTAATATCATCCACGTTGGCATCAATGAAATCTAGAGTAACCCCAAAATCTCTTTTTTATTGATTGGTTCCAAAAGATTACAAGGCCACCACTTTTACCAGAAGAACAACTGCATAAGAGTATTTAAAAACCAAAAGGATGTGCTAAAATTTCAGCCCATGCTTTATTCAACTGAGTTTCAACTAGACACAACACAGTTGGAGAAAACTTGTTAGCAAGCTCACAAACATCTCAAAATATCACGAGATTGCACAAACTACAACAGTTCCAATAGAAGAGATTCATTGTGCTCGGCGGTCCTCCTCGAGGGAGGTCGCCGATTCAACTTCTGATGCAACAGACTTGGATGGGAATGAACCCTTTCTATCTTTCTTATATTCTTTTGGTGGCACATAAACTGGAAGAGGTAGTGATATTGGTGTACCACTCCCCCTCCCGCCGCTTGATACTTATTCACAACAACCAAGTATCCTAGGTCAGCTCTTTAGTGTCTTTCATCTTCCTTCTTCTCGACATTCATGTCCAGCTTCTTTGGTGTTGTCCCCTTGCTATTTGAACAGAAACCATTAGCATCACCACCATCTGATTGTTTCAGAGAATTTTCAACAATGTCATCTAAATCCTCCTCCTCACCTAAACCCACATCACCAGTGCTGCACTTCCTTGGTGCACCATCACAACCACCACAACCTCTTCCTCTGAACCTTCCCCTATGGTAGTAGGTTCTACCAGCTCCTCCCCGATCACCTTCCTGTGAAATCTGCAACACCTTCTCTTGGTGACTAGCCACTTGCCCCAATATTTGCTCTCTGGTGGGTGAACTCCATCTCCAAATTCCTCCATGTCGTGTCCCAGCAGCCCACACACTTCACAAAAGTAACCAATCTTCTCATATTTTACGTCTAACAGTAGCAGATCACCAACCAAGTTCAGGGGGTCCAACTTATCAAAGGCTTCTTCACATCAATACTTGCCCGAGCCTGAAAATAATTTCCTTCAAAAATTTTTTGCTGGATTAAACTCGACACTCCTAACAATCCCAATCCTCCTTTGCAATCTGGTCCATAGTTGATTCTTTTTGGTAAAGGTCTGGGATCTGATGAACTTGCACCCAGACACGAACCCTTTCAAGTTTCACATATTCAGGTGCTCTCTTGCCATCAAATTCCTCAATCCAGACCATGAGGCCATGAAAAGTCCATGACCCTTGAAACATCACACGCTTCCAATCACCTAGAAAAAAACATGGATAACAAATAAGTTATCACCCACTTCTCTTATGTTTGGATCGTGGACGAGACTCCAAATGAATTTAAGAGTCTCATTCAAGGCTACACTACTGAAGGTCTTCATGGTGTTGACCTTGGCTACTGCCACCAGCGAGCTGACTTAGCAAGTATATCAATTTCGTCAACCCCAACATACACATCATCAAGATCACCTTCTTGTTTTTCAACACAATTTACAATCCCTCGTCAACCTTCTCCCCCTCGCGACCCCTTTCAACCTTGGTCCTGATGCTGCCATACTGTATGCAACAAGGATCTTCCTGAGAAGCCACATATGTGAGCTACTTTTCCCTCTTGCTAAGAACGGATCTCCAAAGCCAGGAGGAGGAGCAATTTGCCCCCCCCCCCCTAATTGGACCGAAAGACCGAGGAA
>NC_041383.1:217376512-217382455 GCF_002162155.2 Triticum dicoccoides
GCCTAGCTCTAGATCTGGAATTGGCCCCCGCCCCCCACGTCGCCTAGCTCTAGCGACACTGGGGGAACCCCAGCCACCGCCGCTAGCTAGGCCCCCTCCACCTCCTCCCCTGCATCACCGCCGCCGGAGGGCCGACCATCGAAGCCGCACCGAACCCCAGGAAGGTGGCAGCGGGGCGGATCTAGCTCCTCCGACCCCCACCCTACCACACCGCGCCTCGCCCCCACAGCGGCTGCCCCTAGCTGGCCCAACGCCGGCTCCGACCTCCGACAGCCTGCCCTGCGCAGCTCCGGCCAGCCTCGCCCCTCCACCCTTGGTCGTCCCCAACTCGCATGTGCGCCTCGCCCTCTCCGCCCCGAATCTCCATGCCCCCGAGATCCCATCTGGTGCCTCTCGGGTGTCCTTCTCCAGCTGCTGCATGGACTTGCAGGCGGTGGATCCAGCACCCCTGGCCATTGCCATGGATGCCCCCTGCAGCCTCCCTCGTTGCCGCGTCCCAGCCCTGCTGCTAGCACTGCTGCCGGCCGTGCGCGCGGCGTGGGACCTATCTCTGGAGGTGGCGGCTTTCGCGGCCTGCCTTCTATGTAGGAGGCCCCTCCCTTCGAGCCATGGTGACAGCTTCCTTGTCTAGGCAGCGATGCTTCCATGGTGTGGCAGACACGAGGCTCCTCGTGATGGATCGTTGCTGGCGTTGTTCCATCCCGGGCGGCCTCGGGCCCGTGTCTCTTCGGTGTCTCGCGTTGTCGGTGTCCAGCCGGGCAGATCCAGCTCAGCGACCGTGTGGCTGCGCCCCTCCAGCTTACCCGGCTCGTCGACGTCTCTACAGCTAAGGCCACGGCAGCACGGATCTGCGTCCCTCCAGTTCATGCTTGTCGGCGTTGCTGGACGCCGTTGTCCCAAACCAACTTGTGTGGTTTGCTTCGTCGCCTGCCCCGCCTCGTATGCCTCAAAGCCTCCTCCTTTTGCCAGATCCATTGCTCGTGGGTTCAGGGGCGGTGCCACCCTCCGATGGCAAGTGCAGCCCTGCCAACCCCCTCTCGACAAGGTGGTTCAGACCAACTTTGGCTTCCTCATCTTCGATTCTGGACTCGGCGGCTATGGGATTGCTCAGCTTCAGGCTAGGGAGATATCCCTGCTCGGCTTGCCGATGCTGACAACGATGGCGCCTATGTGTGTCGTTTTCTTCTTGGAGACACTGTCAAGGCCTTCAACTGCATCCCTCTCAGAGCTCAAAGGAAACCCTAGGTCCGGCTCCCCCCGGACCAGATAGCGACAACGTCCCGACGTCATTTTCCTTCTTGAAGGCGCTATCTTGCGAGCTCATGGTATCCCAGTTTGGCTCGGACGATGTTTGAATTCTTGTTGGTTTGGCATTGTCGTTCTTGGCTCGGGTTTGGTAGGCCTAGCTGTGATGTATCCTCTGTTCGGGTTGAGCATCCTCTTCTCTCTGCTCCAGGCACCATGTTCACGCTTGCCCGCGTCCGTGTCATGTGTTGTACCCCTATTGTACTCATTCTACCCCTTCTATCAATGAAATGATACGCAAGCTTTGTGTATTCCCCCAAATAAAGGTATCAATTTTGTGGTAGGACAAAGACTTGATGCTGGTGAGGAGCGATGGAGTAGGCTAAACCCTAGAATCACCTAGAGTAGTTTTCCTGGACGATGCTCTCTGTTAAGAAGGAATAGGAGGTGAATTCACAAACATCGTACATTCTTTACTGGCATCTATTAGCAAGCAAGAATAAGCAAAACTCTCCGGCATAAAGGCTTGCTAGGCCGGATTTGGTGCTGTACAAAGTTGTAGGAGATGAGACCGTTGTCAAATGAACTTGGGCTATTGCTAACATTGCACCACAGGGCAGATGATCAGTACATCAATGCCTACACCCCTCTCCCCAACCGAATGCCACTTGTACTAAAAAAATCCTTCACTTTACACTAACAAAATCAATGCCTACACTAAGAAAGAAGAGGCATACCAATGCCTACCAAATTCCCTAAAAAACAAGCCAAGAAAAATCTAATTTGTAGTACAGGAAAATTTCAAGTTAAATCAAATAAGCTTGGTCCGAATGTGGATGCTGGCAATTCAAAGTTCACATGAATTGTACCAAAAATATATTGTTTCAAATCTCACGGTTAATTTGCAGTGACATATGGTACAATGGAAAAGACTAAATGTGATGTGATTGTACCTATTTTTTTAAGAAAAAAATGAAGTTAACCCAAGTAAGATTGATGCCTAGTTTGGATGCAGGGAATTAATGCGATAATTCAACATTTCCTCGCCAGCCACTTCCCCTGCGGTTGCTGGCGCCGTTGTGCCCCTCCACCATGTACGCGTTAGCATACATCGGTGCATCATCATCTGGAGGTGGGGCCGTCCATTAGGTCGGAGTCGTTGGTGCACATTTTTCCTGTCAGACTCCAAAGCAGGCGGTCCCGCTCCTTGGCATGGCGGGCCACCTTCGCCTTGGCCGACGCCTCCTTGTTTGCCTTGCGCTCCGACATCATCGTGACAGCTCGATGGCAAGGCGGTGCGCCTTAACATTCTTGCGGCAGAGGCGGCGCCCATCCATCTTCGTCATCGTGAAGAGCGGGGGAGGACCGACATGAGGAGGACGACCTCGGGATCCACCAACACGCGGTCGGCGCCTTCCTTGCTGCTGTCCGCTCCCTCACCCATTGCCGCTCACGGTGGGCTACCCATGCCTCTGATTCGGACGTCCTCGTGCGCGCCGGCACCGACGCGGGCATGAGGACCCAGCGGTGCCCGGGTACCGTTAGTCCATTACCTTCTTTGGTGGAGGTGGGCGGCGTACCAGCACGGCGCAGGCACGGAGCGGCCGGGGCTGTACGACGGGCGTGACGGGCCGGCAACATCGTTGGCGATGCGTCGATGTGCGTTGCGGAGCAGGAGCTACCCCTGCCGCCTTGGTCGAGCCGTGAACGCCTCAACGTGATGCAGAGGGCGACCTCCTCCACATTGTCGGGCTCTGCATGGGACAACAGGCTCGACCAGTCATCTCGTCGAAGCCGTCGGATTGGCCACCGGAGCCAGCGTTGCTGCCGTCGCCGGCCATCGACCCGGATCGGAGGGGATCGGGAGTGGAGTGGACGGAGAAGGGAGTGGAGTGGACTGTCGGATTGACTTTGGTCTAGGGTTCTCCAGATGAGGATATTTGTGGGGCAAGGATGGGCTAGGGCAGGCCGGACCGACGTGGTGGACACACCCGTACGTGCCCAGGCCGCCTCATATCCGTCCTAAATTTGGACTAGATACAAGGGGGGCGAGACAGCCCGGACGTTTGAGGCTTTGAGGCGCTCGAGTGGGTCGGTTTTTTGACCGGCCAGTGGTCGGTCGGTCCACCCGGGTGTTTGGGACGGTTTGAGGTGCCCGACTGTAGATGTTGTTACCCATGTCAGTTTCATTGTGTGATAAAACACAATCTTGACCTTTCGCACGTAACAGTAGTTGTCAGTGGTCACCGGTCCGGCCTTCCAGCTAGCCATGACGCGTCGTCCACCACAGTGGCCTGCCATGGGAAAATTTGCCGATGCACCAGCAACAGTGGTAGTGTCTCTCTCGCAGAATAATAGGGGCAGGGCACGATGTGGATCGGACGAAAGAAAAGAAGCAACCAACAACTGCCGTGCGTGCTCGTTGGCATCGCATTATGGGCGGCAGCCAGACGAGGCGAAGTAGTAGGAGGCACGGTCAGGTCAGGGTGTGCTGCGGCCGGCCGCAGCTTTGAGCTGGCTCTCACTAGATCATGCTCTCCATCCATCGCAAGTGTGGCTACGCCATGCATGGCTAGCTCGACATGGCCCATCCGCCCCAGATCTTGGACCATGGCACAGGGAAGAAACTGGACATTCTGTCCCTTTTTGCCATGGCCAGCCGAGATCGGTCATCTTCCTCCAATCTAGGCTATCACTACCAGATCGTTGCTCAAGCACTAGTAAGCCGTCCATAATCTTCACCCTGTATTTCGGGGGACATCCACATGCTACCCAATATAGAGGGAGTATATGAAACACTAGAAGCCCAATGGCGACGATACGTGAGGCGTGCGGGTCTTCTCTTTTGCCTGCATGGCCGCGGGTCTACGGCCGGCGGTGGGTAAAAGGCAATGGATGGTGTCGTTGAACGCCGGAGCGCGAGGACAAGACAAATCAGAGAGAAAAAGGCACGCCGGGCGGGCATGCAGCAGCTAGCGATGATTTTATTATACACAGGCACGCGTGATTGCTTTGTCCAGAGCCAAGCGAGCGCGTGATGATGGTGTCGCCGTACTTCGGCTTCCTTGGATTGATCGATTCAAACGGCCGGCGACGGGCCAAAGCCCAACGCGAGCGCGCATCGCATCGGTTGTCGCCTACTTTGGAGATTCTATTCCCGGGAGGGCGCTTAATTTTCTCCGGGGATGATGCATTTGCTTTTGCTTCCTTCCAAATGTGTGCGTATATATATATACATATAAGTGTATACTGTATACATGTATTGGAGGAACAGAGGCTTCAGATAAGAGCGCACTACAGTTGCAACTACGGGATACTGGCTGTTTGTTTTATAGATAGATAGATTTTCTTGGCTGTTCGAACTGATCTGAGTATGGGGGGCACGCAGGACGATCATTGAACTGAAAAGGTCCATTTGTTGGGCGCACACACGCCATGTGCGGCTGGATGGATTATCACGCCATACCGGGGGCAAAACGGAGCCACGGGAAATCCCCTCACATGGAGCCCATGCTCCATGCTACGTATACATGCGGCTACGGAAGGAGACGTAGTACAGAGTATGAGAATTTTGTCACCTTTTGCAGCCCCATGCACAGCACGACGGCATCAACCCACTGCATGATCTGATTGAGGAAACACTTACACTTTTTTCTCGAATACGCAAAGCTTGAGTATCATTGCATTGATAGAAGGAGTAAGAATGATTACAGGAGTTAATACAACACATGACACGGACGCAAGGGGCGTGAACATGGTGCCCGAAGCGAAGAGATGAAAGATGCACGACCCAAACAAAGAAGAACACGGCTAAACTCTCCGACCAGAGAAGCAAACCAATCTACAACTAGACGACCAAAACTCCAAAGCCCGCACCGAGGCCGCCGCGAGCAACCAAGACAACGCCTTCAAGAAGGAGAACGACGCCGAGACGCCGTCGTCGTCCGATCCAGAAACCCGGACCTAGAGTTTCCCCTGATGCTCGAAGAGGGGCACAGAACGGCCATGACAACGCCTCCAGGAAGGTGACGACACCCGCGGGTGTCGCCGCTGCCAACAAAAGATGCAGGGCTTTCGCCCTGGCCAATTCCAAGCAATCCCAAGCCGTCGGAACACGAGTCGAAGAGGAGGTCATCGGGTGTAGGCTGGTGCTGCGACTGCAGTAAGGGGAGCCACGCGCGGTGCCAAAGGAGGCATCATGCATCGCCGGGCGCGCGAACTCCGGAGGAGGATGAGGATGCGTGGCTGCGCGGAATGAAGTGGGGATGGGACGGTGACCATAGCCCCAGATAAGCCAGGATCCGGAAGGAACGCGGATCCCGGCCAGCGGGACCGGAGCAGTAGGGACGACGGCGGGCCCAGGGAACTGGAAGGGGACGCAGCTCCCGGAGCATGCCGGTGACGCAGATGCACCGGGATGGATGGCCAACCAAAACACCGCAGGGTGGTGATGGTGCGGATATGCCGAGGAGCCAAAGAGCCAAGAAGGCCGGAAAGAGCGCAACTTTCAAGGCTCGTCGGGTCCGAAGCCGCGCCGGCCAGCGATAGACGCAGGAAGGGGACGCAGGTCCATTGCCGCCGGGCCGAAGCCGCCCCTGCAGCGGGAGGTGGGGCGAGGTGGTGGTGTCGACGTGGATTCGCACGCAGCCAACCCGACCGGCGTGCCACGGGAGGCAGACACCGACGGGCACAACCGCA
>NC_041383.1:217383059-217575510 GCF_002162155.2 Triticum dicoccoides
GGCGAGCGGCGGGCGGGCGACGGGGCGCCGGCGGCTAGGTTTCCCCCGAGTCGCCCGGCTCGGGCGACGCGGGGGTCGGGGGTCCGTCTTTCGATCCTACTTTTTCGGGATTCTAGTCAATTCTGTCAAAAGACTCATCTAATGGAAGAGTCTAGGCAATACATTTATACGTCAACACTTTTTCTCATGTGTGGCTCCTCAGGCCTAAACGTGGATCAAAAATGGGCTGCAATTTAATTGCGTCCGTCGGGTCTTAAACTCAAGACCTCTAAGCTCTGATACCATGTAGAAGTGCAATGCTTCAGAAATCAGAACGGGCATAAATGTGCACCGGTGTTTTTCAAATTATGTGTCCAACTAGTTTATGCAGCCGTTCCCAGGTAATGGTACGCCGTCGCCGGTGAACCCATGATTGCTGCAATATAAGAACATTTCCTCCATGGTGACTGACAAGAGGACAAATTGGAACCGTTATAAATTAACATAGAACCCATGACCATGGATACGAGAGATCTAGAGAGAAGAGAGAGAGGGATTGAGTATGCATGTGTTTTTGGCTGCTAATTAATCTTCTGCAACAAAGCGCCAACTGGCCGGGTCAGATTATCCCCAGAGACGTTTGCTTCCCCAGCTGCAAAGTTCTCCGCATGCCTCTGAACCTAATTAACCAACAGGGTCAGCCAGTGGTCTTTTCAAATCATTCAGCCAGCGTGCCCTGAAACTCACATGCGCAGAGCAAAACACACACACACACAAGTTCTCAGCCAGTGCCGCTCAAGCTTTGACCTAACCCGGGCCTGAACCCCCCGGCCCCACGCATCAGGCCATGGCCATCCATCATCATATGATGTTAGGTAAAGCGATGCACTCAGTAGCGCCATGCAGCATGCATGCAGCTGTTGGCAGCACTCCACCGGGCGTGTCTTTTAGGAAGGAACCCCAGCGCAGCGCTGCTGAGCAAATTAAAAGCTTAGCTATCTCGCCGGCCAGCACCTGTCCCTTTGGATTAACCTGTGACCAAAAGAACGGAAATCTCCACAAGAATTGTCATGTACCCCGGGGGTACCTTTCTCCAATACCCAAAGGGGATCTCAAACAATGTGTGCGGCCGGGCCGGGGTGATGATGGTGGCGACGATGATGATGATGGCCACCGCGTGCACGCGCTCCAGCTTTTGCCGCTTGCTTTCCCCCGTTTTCTTTAGTTTTTCCTTGTGCCGCGCTAGAGGAGGAGGAGCTCCGCTAGCTGCTTGCATGCATGCATGGGGGTGCGGTGAGTGGACGCTTTCTTTTAGCCGGCCTTTCTCTCGTGCTGTCCCGCAGGTGTGTACCGATCGAGTGGTAGGCCGTAGGCAGACGGGGAGTATAATTGCGTCACATCCTCAGGGCAAAGTCATGGAAGACAAGGGGGAATATTTCGTTCCTTTCCTCGCATCAGCGTTCATCAGTTCGATGCCTGCCTGCTGAAATCTCCTAGATTCCAGTCCGGTTGAACGGTCATTTCAGACGGGCGACGAACTGAAGTAGTATACCAGGATGTTGATGATTACGATCATTTCTTGGCCCCTCGAACAGGCCAGAGCATCTCTCCTCATCCAAACCTAGAAACCCCATAAGGCCAAAAACTGTTGTTTCTGGACCTTAATCCACTATAACCAAAACCCAAAACAATGTTTAGGGCCTCTTTGATTCAAAGGTTTTTATAGAATTTTCGGAGGATTACAATCAGCCTACTACAAAGAATGGAAGGATACATACAATGATAGCACTAGTCTGAGTCGCCATGGTGGTTCCCGGCCACACCCGGTATGGAGGAAAATTTGGAATCTGAGATAGGAGAAAAAGTTAAGATCTTCCTATGGAGATGTCTACATAACGCTATTCCCTGTGTTTGTGTTCTTGCAAACCGTCACATTGGTAGTATTTCTCAATGCCCAATTTGCAAAGCAGGAGCAGAAGATATCAAGCATGCTTTATTTAACTGCGTGAGAGCAAAGGCAGTATGGGCTGCCCTTGGGATTGAGAGGGTTGTACATGATCCGTCGCTTGTTGATCACTCGGGTTCCGGCAATGCTGGAATTTCTCTTGTGTGATCAATCGACGCTACACAATTATGACGACTCGATAGAGCTTCCAGAGTTGATAGCTACAGCGAGCTGGTTCGTATGGTGGCATCATAGACAGCAGGTCAGAGGGGAGGAAGTGCAGACGCCATTGCGATCTTCGCTAGCCATCCATGCATTGGCTCTTTTTTTGCGGGGGATCCATGCATTGGCTCTTAACTTCACACGAGCGGCAGCGAAACAAACTACTGCACCTAGACGGAACACATGGCCCATTGTCTTGGCAGCGCAACAAATTATAAACGTTGATACGTCTTTTATTGAGGATCTGCATACGGGATCATGTGGGGCGATAGTTAGAGACCATAGAGGTAATTTCATTGTTGCTTCTACTTCTCGCCTTGACCATGTGGCAGATGTCATCTCTGCGGAAGCGGCGACACTACTTGAAGGTTTAAAGTTACTTCAGAGTATGGGGTGCAATAATGTCTTAGTGAGGATGGATAATTCTGTTGTGGTCGATGCTATACATCTGAATGAGGGACATTCTATGATGGCGGCTCCAGTTTTAGATGATTGCAGAGAGTTATTACGAGAGTTCAGGAAGGTTACTATTGAGCACTGTAATAGAGAATCAAATGTAGTTGCTCATGAGCTAGCTGAGTGGGGGCGTGTAAACACCCCTTCTTTATGGGTGGATGCACCTCCAGTTACTATTGCTAAATTTTTAGCAGACGATGTAAGCATTATTTGAGGTTAATAAAGCTAGCCATGAAGGTCTTTCCGTCAAAAAAAAAAACAATCCTTTGAAATTTTTCCTACATTGGTCATTTGATTTGTAGGATTAAATCATGTATGATCTTTTTTAAAGAATCATCTGTACAACATTCGATAGAAAATCTAACATTCACACAAACCTCTTGTAAAATTCCTTTTGTTTCCACCACATTTCAGTCATGCACTTTTCTTCTTCCTGTGTTTTTATAATCCCACTAATCAAAGAGGCCCATAACTTCCGGCATTGTTTTGAGACTACCGCCAATATATAGTACTCCCTCCGTCCTATAATGTAAGACATTTTTTTGACACGTCTTACAATATGAGACGGAGGGAGTACATGTTTTCTTCGACTCCCAATTCTAGTTCTAAAACCCTACTTCTCACAGGAGTGAAATTTCTCTGAGCAAAGGCCGGAGGCACCAACCCACTCCATTTCTCTGCCTACCCGCCTCCCATCTTTGATTAGGAGCCTCATGAACCCAACTCCATCACCCACTAAATTGCGACCAAGGGCTATAGTTAGTAGCCTTGTGGGGCGGCTTGACTCAGTTGTCGTGGTAGAGGCGCCACACCACTCCATTTCTCTGCCGGCCCACCTCTGATCTTCGAGTACGAGCTTCCTGAACCGACCTACTACTCACTAAAATGCGGCCAAGGACTATGTTTAATAGCATCGTGACGGCGCCGACTCGGTATTTTTGTTTTTTTTTTTTTTAGAAAAGGAGGATGACCTCCGGCCTCTGCATCTGGGAGATGCATACGGCCACTTTATTGATTATTCTCAAGGACCTTACAAAGTATTACAACAATGTGCCTGAATCCACCATCTTGGCAACATATGCCGCTACTCCTATCCAAAATGATGAAGGGGTGCTAGTTGGGCCACTACCCAGACCACTCACCTAAGCCTAACATCAAAAGCCGGAACCGAAACACATTCGGAAGCCCCAGCCGAGCCACATACCGGGTCTGGGGCATAATCCGGTCAGACGCACTCGTGTGTCGTCGCCGCCATCTTCCACAGGTCCGTCTTCAGATCAAATTGAGGCTTCTACCTTGTCTGGCCACTCAGCTATCGACGTCACCACGACACCAGACAGCTTCGTCCTCCTGCGCGAGTCCATCGCCACACATCAGACGCCGAATCTCCACTGCGCCACGCCGCCGAGATACGCCGCCATCCATGAGTAGGATGAAGCACCGCTCCGCCGAGACCGGCAGGGCTTCTGAAGACCAATCCGCCGCCAAGCAACCAAAGCATCACATCCACCCCAAGCTCACCAAGAATAACACCCCCAAGAAGGTGACGACGCCCGGAGCGCCGCTGTCGCTCAATCCGGCATGGATTTGGGCTTTCGCCCGGCATACGAGCTGGGTGTAAGGAAGAGGGGAAGGAGGCAATCTGAACGGCGCCTCCAAGAAGGGTACGGCGCCCTCGGGCGTCGCCGCCGTCGTGACCAGCACTGCTGGCCTCGGATTTCTCCGGAGCCACCTCCCACCTCCAGCCGCCAAACCGGTACAACTCCGACGACAAAGGCCGCCGAAAGCAGGACCATCGGAGGCAGCCCTGGTTGAAGTAGACGGAAGCCTTCAGATCTGGATCGGGCGCCGCCAATGCGATTCCCGATCCAGCGTCCGATCTACGCTGCCGAAGACCGAACGCGCCCGCTCCGCGCCTTGCGCGCCCTCGCCACGCCATCCCGAACACGGCAACCCTCGCCGGTGCGCGCACCCGCGCGAGCGCCGCGCCGAGTCCCCGCCCGAACGAACGGCCCGCGCCGCCCCTGCTCGAGCTGGAGGAGGGAAGGGCCCCGCCGCCGCCGAGCCGCGCGGGCTTCGCCCGGCAACGTCCGCCGGCGGCGGCAAGGGAAGGAGGGGCCGGAGGGGCCTGCGCTGGCGGCGGCTAGGGTTCGCTCCCGGGCCGCCCGCGGGAGCGACCTGGGGAGCGACCTGGAGCGACCTGCGGATCTTATGTGCCAGGTGACGCACAAATATGACTCGGTATTTTTGTAGAGGTGCCACCTTGTTCCACGCCCAATATCGACAGATTTGGAGAGCAGTCAGATACATGCACTAGTACATGATCGAATTCTGGAGGTAGTTTTTGTACATGGGTCGTGGCAGTTCCTGGTTCTCCCTCAAAGCATGTTGTTAGTACTCGAAACAACGCGGACGGTTTTGGAAACTGCCTACGATAATAATCGAGCGTAAGCGGTTCATGTTGACAAATTATCTCCAATGCCAGGGCGCCTAGAGGAGGCTGTGTATTTGGAACCACCTCCAAGATCTTCAGGGGTTGTCATTCTATTTCGTAATCAACCATGGTACTGGAAATCACATATGATTAATATTCTACACTTAGCATACTATTCCACAGAACATGACACGAGTTCACATACAACACCACTTAAAACATGAATCATGTGCTATATACAACAGAAAACAAAGTTATACATAGTCTTAAACATCACACTAATTTGAACACTTAAACATAGTCTTAAATAGCAATGGCAACGCAGGCTCCCGCATCTCCAACACCTGCAGCAGCACCAGCTCCAATACCTCCCGAGGCGGTAGAATCATCACCTTTGTCATGAGGAGGAGGCATGCTCTTGGTCCGCGTCGGCATACAATTCTGGAACACGGGACGTGAGCTCTGAAGCTTTGGTCGCCACTATAATTGTTGGTGGTTGAGTGACCAGGCCTTGCTTCACGTTGGTGCCATGAATACGGGAAACACAACATGCACACCTGAATTTGACAAGATCCATATTCTTGACATGGTGTTCAACAACCTTGAAGTCCCAATGACCTGGTAGGTGATGGAAAGCATAGGCAACATCGCATGAAGCTGAAAGAATGATGCTTCTGACCTTGAATATGGCAACATCATCGGCAACACCATATCCCACATCCAGCTGAAGCCTTGTGGCATAGGCTATCCACGGTGGCAGGAGGACGATCATACAACTGAAAAACGCAAGTAAATAACATTTCGTAATACATAAACTAGTGATATCTCTCAACTTGTTGCCGGGATTGGTTGTAACATATTCCATTATATTACTCCCAAATTGAACTAATGTATGGATGTTACATTAGTACAAACTGTTGGAAATATGTGTGATTTACCGTATGATTTAATTCAAAGAAATAGTAGATAAAATATGACTACTATAACAGAGATGAAACAAGCCATGCAGTCTAATAGAGAGTAGGTGCTACGTGTGAGCTGCGTTGGGATTTCCTCAAAGAGGAGAGGATGATGCAGTACAGTAGAGATAAGTATTTCCCTCAGTTATGAAACCAAGCTTATCAATCCAGTAGGAGAACCAAGCAACACTATGTAAACAACACCTACACACAAACAACAAATACTTACAACCCAACGCGTAGAGGGCTTGTCAATCCCTCAATGGTTATGAGCAAGATTAAATTGCATAGTTTTTGATAGATAGATCTAAAAAATACAAAATAAAATAAATAAAATAAAATTTCAGCAAGGTATTTTTATTTTTAATATATGATAAAAGATAGACCTGGGAGCCACAGTTTTCACTAGAGGCTTCTCTCGAGAAAATAGCATACGGTGGGTAAACAAATTACTGTTGGGCAATTGATAGAAAAGCAAATAATTATGACGATATGCAAGGCAATGGTCTTACATAGACATCACGTGCAAGATTGGTAGACCGACTCCTGCCTGCATCTACTACTATTACTCCACACATCGACCGCTATCCAGCATGCATCTAGTGTATTAAGTTCATGGAAAAATGGAGTAATGCTTTAAGCAAGATGACATGATGTAGACAAGATAGACTCACGTATGATAAACCCCATCTTGTTACCCTTAATAGCATTGATACATACGTGTCATGTCCCTTTCTGTCACTGGGATTGATCATCGCAAGATCGAACCCATCACAAAGCACCTCTTTTCATGGCAAGATAAATCAATCTAGTTGGTCAAACCAAACATATAAATCGGAGAAGAAGTACGAAGCTATATTAATCATGCATAAAAGAGTTCAGAGAAAACCAAAATAATATTCATGGATGGATCTGATCATAAACTCACAATTCATGGGATCCAAACAAACACACCGCAAAAAGTCATTACATCAAATAGATCTCCAAAAACAACTAGGAGAACATTTTATTGAGAATCAAAAAGAGAGAAGAAGCCATCTTGCTACTAACTATGGACCCATAGGTCAGTGGCAAACTACTCACGCATCATCGAAGGGGCAGCAAGGATGATGAAGAACCCCTCCGTGATCATTTCCCCCTCTGGCGGAGTACCGGAGAAGGCCTCCAGATGGGATCTCTCGAGAACAGAGGCTTGTGGCGGCGGAAAAAGTATTCCGTGGACTCCTTGATAGGTTTCCTGATTTTAGAGTATTTATAGAGGGTAAGTTAGGTCAAACGGAGGCTTGTGGGCCCCACTGGGTACCAGGGCACGCTAGGGGCCTGTGGCGCGCCTTGGTGCCTAGTGGGCCACTCCTTCGTCTTCTCATTCCTTCCCAAAGCTTCCAGGGTCTCTTATTGTAGAAAAAAATCTCCAGAAAGTTTCATGGCATTTGGACTTCGTTTGGTACTGATATTCAGCAAAGTAAAAAACAAGCAAATAACAACAACTAGCACTGGGCAGTAAGTTAATAGGTTAATCCCAAAAAATGATATAAAGTTGATTCTAAATGTATATAAAACATCCAAGATTGACACTATAAAAGGAGGGAACAATAAACATTTATAGATACGTTGGAAACATATCAAGCATCCCCAAGCTTAATTCCTGCTCGTCCTCGAGTAGGAAAAGGATAAAAATAGAAATTTTAATGTTGAATGCTACTAACATATTCATCATATATTCTTTTCTTTATAGCATGGATAGTTGGACTTGAATGATTCAAAGCAATAGTCTATAATTTGACATGAAAACCTCAATACTCAAGCATATCAACAAGCAACCATGTCTTTCAAAATATCAACGCTAAAGAAAGCTAACCCTAGCCCATTATGCCCAACCATTATCCATTCATGAAATACACTCAAATATTAGCTACATACAATGCACTAGTATGACAATAGTGTTCCCTAGTTGGTGCTTTATAAGAGAAGATGGAGACTCAAAATTAAATTAAAAAAAGTGCATAAAAGTAAATAGATAGGCCCTTCACAGAGGGAAGCAGAGATTTGCAGAGGTGCCAGAGCTCATAGCTTAAACTGAGAGATAAAATTGTTTTGAGAGACAGGCTTTTCCTGTCAACTAAAACGACCGAGAATTCCCAATATCTTCCATGCTAGACAAATCATAAGCGGTTCTCAAACAGAAAGTAAAGTTTATTGACTTTCCACCATTCTTACACAATCCATGGCTAGTTGTATCCACGGGTGCCTTCCATACCAACACTTTCCAAGGAATTTATTAGTCACAACATATTAGTTTTTTTCATTTTGGGACCGGCATCCCTACTACCTGCCACATTCTCGTGCAATGACAAGTGAATAAACACACATCATGAGAATAAAATACCTAGCCTGGAAAATATTGGCCACCCTTGGCGCTTCATTAACGGTATGGACACACAAAATGGAAATTTATCAGCAGCTTGTCTCAATTGGCCACCCATGCCACCCCTCTTCTCTCAATTGACCAGCAGCTTGTTTTTCCAATTCTAATTCATGTGATCTTCGATCACAAAGAGTAGGTTACCACTGTGAACAACTCATATTGTGGGCTTGATACCCATCTCCTTCTATGCATTGTCTATCACATTATGTGATAGACCCTTAGTAAAAGGATCTGCCAGATTCTTAGATGTTTGGATATAATCCAATGCAATATATCCAGAGTTTCCCATTTTCTGGATAGACTTTAACCTTGTCTAAACATGTCTTGATGACTTCATGTTATCCTTTGAGCTACTCACTTTTGTGATCACAGTTTGATTGCCGCAGTTCATAAGGATACCCGGTACAGGTTTCTCTACAACTGACAAGTCATTCAAGAGCCAACAAAGACAATCTGCTTCGACCATAGTTGTATCTAGTGCAGTGAGTTCTGCTTCCATTGTTGACCTCATTAAGATGATCTACTTGCAAGACTTCCAAGAAATAGCACCACCTCCATGAGTGAATACATATTCTCTCGTGGCCTTTATCTCATTTTCATCCCTAGTTTGAGTCACTATACACTTCGAGCACCTTCGTGTACATAGTGTAGTGAATTCCGTAACTCAGAGTGCCTTTCAAATAACAAATAACTCTCTCTAGAGATTTCTAGTGAACATCTCCTGGTTTTGAGACAAATCGGCTCAGTTTATTAATAGCAAAAGAGTTGTCAAGTATCATAGCACTGGCTAAATACATAAGTGATCCAACAATATTAGAATATTTCTATTGATCTCTAGCAATTCTTTGATTCTATCGAAGCAGCACGCCAACATCATTTTGTGTTGGAGAAGGCTTGTAGTCGATATAGCCAAAGCGACTCACAATATTTTCCATATAGTGAGATTAAAGCAATGTAAGCCTGCCATCATCATCTCTCAATAGCTTGATGTTCAGAATAACATCAGTTACTCCTAAATCCTTCATCTCAAAACAACGAGATAAGAAATTCTTAACCTCCTTAATAACATTCAAATTTTTCCCTAAAAATCAATATGTCATCAACAAGCAAGCAAATGATAAATCCTCACCCCACTGTGGCGATAGTACACATAGTTATCAGATTGTCCTGTTTAAGACAATTTTTGTTTTTGATGCATTGTTTTGCTTGTTTTGATGAAACTATTGACTCTATCGGTGGTATAATACATGGAAAAGTTATATTACAGTAGCTAAAATGCAAAAACAAAATATGAATTTGTTTGCAACATTACTTAAATTAGTTATCTGGATTATTATACTAACGGATCTCACGAGGTTTCTGTTGAGTTTTGTGTGGATGAAGTGATCAAAGATCGATGAGGTCTCGATATGAGGAGAAGGAGGAGAGGCAAGAGCTCAAGTTTGGGGATGACCAGGGCACCCCAAGTAAAAATCCAAGGAGATCAAGTGTCTAAGCTTGGGGGTGCCCTGGAAGGCATCCCATCTTTCTTCAACAAGTATCGATATGTTTTTGTCTTTGTTTCGTTCACGTGATATGTATAAATCTTGGAGCGTCTTTTGTGTTTAGTTTTCACTTTTATTTTATGCACCATGCTGGTATGAGATAGTCCATGGTTGATTTATAGAATGCTCATCGCGCTTCACTTATATCTTTTGAGTATGGCTTTATAGAATGCTTCATGTGCTTCACTTATATCATTTGAAGTTTGGATTGCCTGTTTCTCTTTAGATGGAAAACCAGTATTTGTACAATGCTCTTTTGCTTCACTTATATTTGTTAGAGCATGGTATTTTATAGAAAGAATTAAACTCTCGTGTTTCACTTATATCTATTTAGAGAGTCAATAGGAATTGGTCAATTGCATGGTTAGTCATAAAATTCTACATAGAACTTGTGGATCACTGAATATGATATGTTTGATTCCTTGCAATAGTTTTGCGATATAGAGATGATAATATCTGGGAGGTACTAGTAAACAGTTGTGGTTAGTAAAAATATTGGTGTTAAGGTTTGTGATTCCCGAAGCATGCATGTATAGTCTCTCATTATGCTATGAAGTTGGAGCATGATTTATTATTTGTTGTCTTCCTTATGAGTGGCAGTCGAGGACGAGCGATGATATTTTCCCACCAATCTATCCCCCTAGGGGCATGCGTAGTAGTACTTTGCTTCGAGGCCTAATAAAATTTTGCAATAAGTGTATGAGTTCTTTATGACTAATGTGAGTCCATGGATTATACGCACTCTTATATTTACGCAATTTGCTAGCCTCTACGGTACCGTGCATTGCCCTTTCTCACCTCGAGACGTGGTGCATCCAAACCCCATGATATGATACGCTCTATCACACATATGCCTTATTATATCTTCTTGAAAACAACCACCATACCTACCTATTCTGGCCTTTCCATAGCCATTCCGAGATATATTGCCATGCAATTTCCACCGCTTCCATTTTGATAACTTGAGCATTCATTGTCATATTGCTTTGCATGATCATATAGCCGACATAGTATTTGTGGCTCAGCCACGGTTCATCATTTTTATGCATGTTATGATAGATCATTGCACATCCTGGTATTGCCGGAGGCATTCATATAGAGTCATAGTTTGTTCTAGGTATCGAGTTGTAATATTGAGTTATAAGTAAACAGAAGTGTGATGATCATCAATGTTCATTATTAGAGCATTGTCCCAATGAGGAATGGATGATGGAGACTATGATTCCCCCACAAGTCGGGATGAGACTTCGGACCAAAATAAAAAAAGAAAAAAAGAAAAAAAAAGAAAAAAAGAGAAAAAGAAAAAAAAGAGAGAAGGGGCATACTAGTTCCACACTTGTGCTTCAAAGTAGCACCATGTTTTTCATATGGAGAGTCTCATATGTTGTCACTTTCATATACTAGTGGGAATATTTTACTATAGGATTAGATGCACACCCACTTAGTTTTCATGTTGAGCTTTCATATACTTATAGCTCTTAGTGCATTCGTTGCATGGCAATCCCAACTCCTCGTATTAATATCAATTGATGGGCATCTCCATAACTAGTTGATTAGCCGCATTGATGTGAGACTTTCTTACTTTTTGCCTTCTCTATATTTACCCCTATCATCATATTCTAATCCACCCATAGTGCTATATCCATGGCTTGCGCTCATGTATTGCGTGAGGGTTGAAAAGGCTGAAGCGCATTAAAAAGTGTAGGGATAACTTTCTTTAGCGTTGATATTTTGAAAGACCAATTGCTTGCCTTGTCATCCGGGTTGTGCATGATAAATACTTTGTGTTAAGAAGACAGAGCATGACAAGACTATATGATTTTGTAGGGATAGCTTTCTTTCGCGTTGATATTTTGAAAGACATGATTGTTTGTTGGGATGCCTGAGTATTGATGTCTTTATGTTAAATTATAGACTATTTCTTTGAATCACTTATGTCTTAATATTCATGCCATGATTATATATATGATCAAGTTTATGCTAGGTAGCATTACACATCAAAAATTATCCTTTTTATCATTTACCCACTCGAGGATGAGCAGGAATTAAGCTTGGGGATGCTGATACGTCTCTGTTGTATCTATAATTTTTGATTGTTTCATGCCAATATTATACAACTTTTATACACTTTTGGCAACATTTTATATGATTTATTTGGACTAACATATTGATCAATTGCCATCCAGTGCCCAGTGCCAGTTCCTGTTTGTTACATGTTTTTTTTACAGAAAATCCATATCAAACAAAGTCCAAATGCGATAAAAATTTACGGAGAATTATTTTGGAATATATGTGATATTTTGGGACCTGGAATCAACCAAACGGGGCCCATAGTGACCACAACCCATGAGGGCATGCCGGGCACCCCCTGGCGCGCCCAGGTGTCTTATGCCCTCCTCGTAAGTCGGTTGAGGCCCTTATTTGGGTGCAAGAAATATAATTTATATAAAAAAATTGTGTAAATTTTTTAGCACAATCGGAGTTACGGATCTCCGGGAATTTCAGAAACGGTGAAGGGCCAGATCTGGAAATGCAAAACAGAGAAGGAGATCCAATCTCGGAGGGGCACCCGCCCCTCCGCCGCCATGGAGGCCGTGGACCAGAGGGGGAACTCTCCTCCCATGTAGGGGGGAGGCCAAGGAATAAGAAGAAGGAGGGGGCTCTCTCCCGGTGGCACCAGAGTGCCGCCGGGGGAAAGATCGTGATGGCGATCTACATCAACAACCTTGCTACCGTCAACACCTCTCTTCCCTGCTGTAATATCTACTTAAACATGGAGCTCAACCCCATATATTATTTCCCAATGATCTGTGGTTATCCTATGATGTTTGAGTAGATCCGTTTTGTCCTATGGGTTAATTGTGATCTTGGTTGGTATGATTGTATATTTATTTATGGTGTTGTCCTACGGTGCCCTCTGTGTCACGCAAATGGAGCAGTCCTCGCTATAGGGTGTTGCAATATGTTCATGATTCACTTACTGTCCATTGCGAGGGTGATAGCAGCATAAACACGGATATGTGGGTTGTTGCGTATGGGAGTAAAGAGAATTTGATACCTAATGCTATGGTTGGGTTTTACGGCCTTAATAATCTTTAGTAGTTGCGGATGCTTGCTAGAGTTCCAATCATAAGTGCATATGATCCAAGTAGAGAAATTATGTTAGCTCATGCCTCTCCCTCATGTAAAATTGCAAGAATGATTACCGGTCTTGTTATCGATTGCCCAGGGACAAATGACTTTCTTATTGGCAAAAGCTATCTACTTTTATTACCTTACAATTTATTCGCAATTTTATTCTTGCAAAATAGTTTCATACTTGTTTTAGGTAAAGCAAACGTCAAGTATGCGTAGAGTTGTATCGATGGTCGATAGAACTTGAGGGGATATTTGTTCTACCTTTAGCTCATCGTTGGGTTCGACACTCTTATTTATTGAAGAAGGCTACAAACGACCCCCTACACTGTCGAGCAATTGTTAGAAAAGCGAATAATTATGAGATTATCTAGGCATGATCATGTATATAGGCATCACGTCCGTGACAAGTAGACTGACTCCTGCCTGCATCTACTACTATTACTCAACACATCGACCGCTATCCAGCATGCATCTAGAGTATTAAGTTCATAAAGAACAAAGTAATGCATTAAGAAAGATGACATGATGTAGAGGGATAAACTCATGCAATAGGATATAAACCCCATCTTTTTATCCTCGGTGGCAACAATACAATATGTGCCTTGCTGCCCCTGCTGGCACTGGGAAAGGACACTGCAAGATTGAACCCAAAGCTAAGCACTTCTCCCATTGCAAGAAAGATCAATCTAGTAGGCCAAACCAAACTGATAATTCGAAGAGACTTGCAAAGATAACTTAATCACACATAAAAGAATTCAGAGGAGATTCAAATATTTATCATAGATAAACTTGATCATAAACCCACAATTCATCAGATCTCGACAAACACACCACAAAAAGAGTTACATCGAATAGATATCCAAGAAGATCCAGGAGAACATGGTATTAGATCCAAAGAGAGAGAAGAAGCCATCTAGCTAATAACTATGGACCTGAAGGTCTGTGTTAAACTACTCACAACTCATCGAAGAGGCTTTTGAGATGATGTAGAGGCCCTCCGTGATTGATTCCCCCTCCGGTGGAGCGCCGGCGAAGGCTCCAAGATGGGATCTCACGGATACAGAAGGTTACGGTGGTGGAAATAGTTTTTCATGGTCGCCTTTGATGTTCTCGGGGTGCGTGGGTATATATAGGAGGAAGAAGTAGGTCGGTGGACGCCCGAGGGGCCCACGAGATAGGGGGGCGCACCCTCCACCCTCGTGGCTTCCTCGATTGCTTCTTGACTTGCACTCCAAGTCCTCTGGATCACGTTTGTTCCAAAAAGATCACTCCCGAAGGTTTCATTCTGTTTGGACTCCGTTTGATATTCCTTTTCTTCAAAACACTAAAATAGGCAAAAAAAACAATACGGGCTGGGCCTCTGGTTAGTAGGTTAGTCCCAAAAATGATATAAAAGTGTAAAGTAAAGCCCATAAACATCCAAAACGGGTAATATAATAGCATGGAACAATAAAAAATTATAGATACATTGGAGACGTATCAAGCATCCCCAAGCTTAATTCCTGCTTGTCCTCGAGTAGGTAAATGATAAAAACAGAACTTTTGATGTGGAATGCTACCTAGCATAATTCTCAATGTAAATTTCTTTATTGTGGCATGAATGTTCAGATCCAAATGATTCAAAATAAAAGTTCGTATTGACATAAGAAATAGTAATACTTCAAGCATACTAATCAAAGCAATCATGTCTTCTCAAAATAAAATGGCTAAAGAAAGTTCATCCCTACAAAATCATATAGTTAGGCTATGCTTCATTTTCGTCACACAAAAATGCTCCCATCTTTTACACCCCCGATGACAAGCCAAGCAATTGTTTCGTACTTAAATAATCTCAAACTTTTTCAACTTTCATGCAATACATTAGCGTGAGCCATGGATATATAACTATGGGTGGAATAGAATATGATGATGAAGGTTGTGTGGAGAAGACAAAAAAAAGGAGAAAGTCTCACATTGACGAGGATAATCAATGGGCTATGGAGATGCCCATCAATTGATGTCAACATGAGGAGTAGGGATTGCCATGCAACGGATGCACTTGAGCTATAAATGTATGAAAGCTCAACAAAAGAAACTAGTGGGTGTGCATCCAACTTGTTTGCTCACGAAGACCTAGGGCATTTTGAGGAAGCCTATCGTAGAAATATACAAGCCAAGTTCTATAATGAAAAATTCCCACTAGTATATGAAAGTGACAACATATGAGACTCGCTATATGAAGAACATGGTGCTACTTTGAAGCACAAGTGTGGAAAAAAAAGATAGTAACATTGCCCCCTTTTTTGGGGGGCCTTTTTTTTGCCTTTCTCTTTTTTTATTTGACCTTTCTCTTTTTTTTATTTGGCCTTTTTTTTGTTTGGGGACAATGCTCTAGTAATGATGATCATCACACTTCTATTTATTTACAACTCATGAATTACAACTCAAAACTAGAACAAGATATGACTCTATATGAATGCCTCCGGCGGTGTACCGAGATGGGCAATGAATCAAGAGTGACATGTATGAAATTTTTTGCATGGTGGCTTTGCCACAAATACGATGTCAACCACATGATCATGCAAGGCAATATGACAATGATAATGTGTGTCATGATGATAAACGGAATGGTGGAAAGTTGCATGGCAATATATCTCGGAATGGCTATGGAAATGCCATAATAGGTAGGTATGGTGGCTGTTTTTAGGAATATATAAGGAGGTTTATGTGTGATAGAGCGTATCGTATCACGGGGTTTGGATGCACCGGTGAAGTTTGCACCAACTCTCAAGGTGAGAAAGGGCAATGCACGGTACCGAAGAGGCTAGCAATGATGGAAGGGTGAGAGTGCGTATAATCCATGGACTCAACATTAGTCAAAAGAACTCATATAATTATTGCAAAAATCTACAAGTCATCAAAAACCAAGCACTACGCGCATGCTCCTAGGGGATAGATTGGTAGGAAAAGACCATCGCTCGTCCCCGACCGCCACTCGTAAGGATGCACAATCTAAGAACACCTTATGTTTCAAATTTGTTACACAACTTTAACCATACGTGCATGCTACGGGACTTGCTAACTTCAACACAAGTATTCTTTAAATTCATAATCACCCAACTAGCATGACTCTAATATCACTACCTCCATATCTCAAAACAATTATCAAGTATCAAATTGATCATAGCATCCAATTCACTTTCTATGATAGTTTTTATTATACCCAACTTGGATGCCCACCATTCTAGGAACAATTTTATAACCATAGCAAATACCATGCTGTTCTAAGAGACTCTCAAAATAATATAAGTGAAGCATGAGAGACTAACAATTTCTACAAAATTAAGCCACCACCGTGCTCTAAAAGATATAAGTGAAGCACTAGAGCAAAAACTATCTAGCTCAAAAGATATAAATGAAGCACATAGAGTATTCTAATAAATTCCAATCAAGTGGGTTTCTCCCAGAAGGTGTGTACAGCAAGGATGATTGTGTAAAAGTAAAAAGCAAAGACTAATATCATACAAGACGCTCCAAGCAAAACACATATCATGTGGCGAATAAAAATATAGCTCCAAGTAAAGTCACCAATAAACAAAGACGAAGGAGGGGATGCCTTCCGGGGGCATCCCCAAGCTTAGGCTTTTGGATATTCTTGAATATCTTGGGCTGCCTTGGGAATCCCCAAGCTTAGGCTTTCGCCACTCCTTATTCCATATTCTATCAAATCTTTACCCAAAACTTGAAAACTTCACAACACAAAAACTCAACAGGAAATCTCATAAGCTCCGTTAGTGAAAGAAAGAAAAACCACCACATAAGGTACTGTAATGAACTCATTATTTATCTATATTGGTGTTAAACCTACTATATTCCAACTTCTCTATGGTTCATACCACTTAATACTAGCCATAGTTGCATCAAAATAAGCAAACAACACACGAAAAACAGAATCTGTCAAAAACAGAACAGTCTGTAGAAATCTGTAACTCTCGAATACTTCTGGAACTCTAAATATCCTACCAAAATAGGAAGTCCTGGGAAATTTGTCTATTGATCTACAGCAAAAATAATTAGCACAAAAGCACGTTTCTGTGAATTACTTAGATTATTTTCGTGCGCGCAAAGTTTCTATTTTTCAGCAGAATCAAATTAACTTTCACCATAGGTTATCCTATAGGTTCTACTTGGCACAAACACTAATTAAAACAAAAAAAACACATCTAAAAAGAAGGTAGATGCAAAATTTATTACTAAACAGAAACAAAAACAAAAAAAGACAAATAAAATTGGGTTGCCTCTCAACTAGCGCTATCGTTTAACGCCCCTAGCTAGGCATAAAAGCGAGGATAGATCTAAGTAGTGCCATCTTTGGCACTCAATTCATAAGTAGATCGCATGATAGATTCATAAGGTAATTTAACTTTCTTTCTTGGAAAGTGCGCCATGCCTTTCCTTAATGGAAATTGGAATCTAATATTCCCTTCCTTCATATCAATAATCGCACCAATCGTTCTAAGGAAACACTACTAGGGAAAAGCCTAGCAGCAGCGCAGGTTTTAGGCCTATCAGTAGCGTGGGCAGGAGCGCTACTGATAAGGCGCTACAGCTAAAGCTTAGCAATAGCGCGCCTAGACCCACGCTACTGCTAAATTGACTTAGTAGTAGTGCTACTTCAGAATAGCGCTACTGGTAATTAGTAGTAGCGCTTCTCCTTTCCCGCGCTACTATTATTATTTAGTATTTTATTTCTTTTTTATTTCATGTTGTATTCATACACCTTTACACAAGTTTTCAAACAACAGGAATTTAGAGATTGTTTTTACATCATAATGAGTTATTACATCACGGGGTGAAAGAACCGTGGACTAGTTTCAAGTGGATGTCCATCCACTTGAAACTAATCCGCGGTTCTTTCACCCAATGATATAATAATATCATCATCATCATCATATCATTAACAACTTAGCATCATAATACATCATTGTCATATAACACCTCCTCAAGATCATCGTTTTCATCAATGACATCACATAGCAAATTGGTCACTAGTCGTAATCACAAGTACTCCTCATTATCAACTCTAACACATTACCACATAATAAACATATTGTACATCCTAGGACCTACTACATTCGATTAAGACCTACTACATTTTCTAAGGTAAAATAGCAAAAAACAAGATAGCCCCTGACTCTCCATTATGGAGAATGGAGATTAGCCTATCTCCAATTCTTGCCTTTCGCTGAATGTTACTTCCAAGAACCTCCTTGCAAATGTCCATACATTTCTTCCATTCTTTGATGAACAAGTGTTCACCGGTTTTAGAAATCCGATATGCACAGGTGAGCTCCCTAGATTTACCTGGCAGTATGTTCAAAACTGTAAGGCAACCATTCAGATACATCAGATGAGGCACACAATCCATCGGGAGTTTCTGTTGAAAAACATAGTAATAACTTCGTAGTTAGCAATGATGTACTAGTTTTAGAAATATGCAAAAGATGCACGGATGTCGTAATAGTAAAAAATCTTACCAGGGTATCTCCAGAGAAGTTACCGTGGTTCAACATGTGCACTAGTGGCACGTATTCACCATAATTTGGAGGAGTTCGATAATAGTTATTGTAATCCTCAAGAAGAGTACAAAATGCGATCAGATGATTTTTCTCCTTATAAGTTAATTCAGAGCCATCGGCGTAGTGGGTTTTGTCTACCATCTTCCGCACAGTCTTTGAAGAATCAAAATAAGCTGTCAAGGGAAATAAGCTGTCAACTATTTTGAAATAAACAATATAAATTAGTTAATAACTATGTTTGAGAAACTCACATTGCGGTACAATCGGGAGCGTATCAACAAGGATCCAAATGTCCATATTGTCTTGCTCGATGTCAGGATCACCAAGATCCATGGTGACAATCATACCCTCATAAAAATCATACATTTTGCAAAGTGCTTCCCAATTTTGGCAACCAAAATGGGTTACGCTCTGAGCATTGCACAGATTTACTTCAAAATCCATATCATGATGGGTCCTTAGGTGTATTTTCTTTGTTTCAAAATTTTCATGGTCTTCAAAACCCATCCTCTCCAAGACATAGCGTCTTGCATGGCATGGGATAAGCTAGTCGAATTGTAAAAGATGAAAATTAGATGTTGAAATAGTTGAAGTCATGCTTAATTACGAAAAAAACACTTGTCGTTGTTGCGTACCGTTTCAACATCGAAGGTCTCCTCGAGCATAATGCTGAAGCGCCGATCTTCGTCCAGCTCAACGAACCTGTCGCACATACCTCGATCGTCGTGGCACCAGCTGCACTCCCCCGGGAGACTATCGTCGTCCGAGTACGACATTTCATACGTTCATAATTCAAAGATTAAACTTGTACAATTAAATATATGTACTAAAAACCCTAAGTTAGATCATTATTTTTTGAGAAAATCCAGGCCACTTGATATTTCCTACATATTCTAGCACAAGTCATGCCAGAATTCACGAAAAAATCCGGCATGACCTTTGCTAAAAAAGGACATATTGAGCGCCTGAAATTTGCCGGAACAGAAATTAATCAACACTCCGGCAAAAAATAGGCCACTCGGAGGTGTAAATTGAACATGAACGGCCACTTGGGCAACCACATATCCTATTTGAGCAACACAAGATATACAAGGATATTTGGCTGGTCTCACCTCGATGTCGGAGGGGGTCGGTGACTGGGATGACGGCGGGGATGTCGGAGGGGGTCGGTGACGGGGACGATGGTGGTCACTTGAAACCGTATAAGTTATCACTAATACATCCCGAATAATTGCTTAAACTAAAAAATAACAACAAATATGACATGTTCAACTAGTTTTATTAATTCAACTAGTTCTTACCAAATATAAACTTACTATAAATAGAAAAAAAACTAGTTATTTCTAAAAATAAAGTAGTTCAACTAGTTATATTAATTATCTTACTAAAAATACATTAGTTCTATTAATTCAACTAGTTCAACTAGTTTATTAATTTACTTACTAAAGTAGTTCAACTACAACTAAAGTAGTTCAACTACAACTACTATTAATCATATTGCCCTAGTTAACTAGTACCCACTACTAGTAATTAACATCTACTACAACTACTAATCTTTAGCTATGAACCCTAAATTAACATCTACTACTACTAAACAACATCTAGTACTAACTAAGTAGAGAGAAAAAGGGGGTGGGGGCGACGGAGAGGTAGGGGCAGCGAGGGCGGGATCAGGATTGGGAGGCGGCGGTGCTGGGTGGGCTCGGGTGGCGGCGGTGAGGTCGAGGGCGGTGGGAGGAGGGCTGCCGGTGGAGGAGGGAGGAGGGGCGACCGCAAGCGGAGGGAGGAGGGCGGCGGCGGAGGAGGGAGGGGTGGCCGCAGGCGGAGGGAGGATGTGCGAGGAGGAGGGAGGAGGGACGGAAGGAGGGGAGTACCTTGGCGGCGGACGGATGAAGGCGGCGGCGACGACGCACGACGACGGTTATCGGCACGCGGGCGAGAGTGAGAGTGTGAGTGAGAGAGAGGGTCGGTCGTGCGCGTGGGGATAAGGTAGGGATAGTTGTAGCGTGTTTGCCAAAATGCATTACAACTAATCTGAATAGCATTAGCGCTGTGCATTGTTACGCGCTACTGCTAAGTTGGACTACCAGTAGTGCTTTGCAGATAAACCGCTACTGCTATTGTAACTGTACAAAAATACGTCAATGCAAAAATACATTGGCCATCAATGATCTTTTTGTGTACAATCTGAATTGTCAATATGACTCCTCTCCGGTAGGAACCAGAGAGGACTCATATTGCGGCCACAAATTTTACACATAGAGTTCAGTGAAGACCAACTGGTTGTGATAGTTTTAGAAATAACATATTTAAGGTAGTAAACACCCTGTTCACGGAGCGAGGTGGGACTAAACTTGTGGGATGATCTTAGCAGTAGCGGTTTTCTTCGAAGCGCTCTACTGCTAACTTCTATAGTAGTAGCGCGGTTCAGTATAGGGCGCTACTGCTATAACTAGCGGGGGGCGAGGTCATGGCAATTAGAGCAGTAGCGCGGTTTGGCGTGGACGCGCTACTGCTATTTTCCTTTCAGCAACGCGTTTTGCTATCACGCGCTGCTGCTAAATAGCAGTAGCATTGTATTTTGAGGAGCGCTGCTGGTAAGATTCTGTGTATAGGCTTTTCCCTAGTAGTGAAAGGTCTACCAAGAATAATAGGGCAAGAAAGATTGCAATCTATATCAAGAACGATAAAATCTACGGGCACCAAATTTCTATTTGCAACAATGAGAACATCATTGATCCTTCCCATTGGCTTTTTAATGGTGGAATCCGCAAGGTGCAAATTTAAAGAGCAATCATCAAGATCATGGAAACCTAGAATATCACATAAAGTTTTTGGAATCGTGGAAACACTAGCACCCAAATCACATAAAGCATAACACTCATGATCTTTAATTTTAATCTTTATAGTAGGTTCCAACTCATCATAAAGTTTTTTAGGAATAGAAACTTCCAAATTAAGTTTTTCATCAAAAGATTGCATCAAGGCATCAACAATGTGTTTGGTAAAAGCTTTATTTTGACTATAAGCATGAGGAGAATTCACAACGGATTGCAACAAGGAAATACAATCTTCTAAAGAACAATTATCATAATTAAATTCCCCGAAATCCAAGATAGTGGTTCAATGCTATTTAAAGTCTTGACCTCTCCAATCCCACTTTTACCAAATTTAGCATCAAGATCTAAAAACTCTGAATCATTGGGACGCCTTATAACTAAAGTTGACTCATCTCCAGTCCCATCATTATTAAGATTCATATTGCAAAACAAAGATCTAATAGGGGACACATCAATAACTTTAAGATCTTCATCATTATTTTCATCTAACTTTTCTGGTTTGGCAGCCATCTTATTGACTAAGGTAGCTTGCTTATCAGAAATTTGGGCTATAGAATTTTCAAGCCGAGTAATCTGGGAGTTCAAACCATAAAATTCTTAAGACATATCATCAAGATCTTTGTTCATAAACCCCAAAAAACTTTTTTTTTCTTTAAGTTTAATTCTGAAGATATTATTATGCTCAAATTGTAAAGTCATAAAACTTCTAACGTTTGATTCAATCTCTTCCAACCTTCTAAGATGGAGGTCGGTGTTCTTAGGAAAAGCCATAAGGGCAAGCAGGCACACAAAAGGCAAGCAAAAGAGAGAGGAGATTGGGAAAGAGAGGGCGAATAAAAAGGCAAGGGTGAAGTGGGGGAGAGGAAAACGAGATGCAAATGGTAAATAATTTAAATGCGAGGGAGATTAGTTTGTGATGGGTACTTGGTATGTCTTGAATTAAGCGAAGACCTCCCCAGCAACGGTGCCAGAAATCCTTCTTGCTACGTCTTGAGCTTGCGTTGGTTTTCCTTGAAGAGGAAAGGGTGATGCAGCAATACTAGCGTAAGTATTTCCCTCAGTTTTTGAGAACCAAGGTATCAATCCAGTAGGAGGCTCCTAAAAAGTCCCACGCACCTACACAAACAAACAAGAACTCGCAACCAACACAATAAAGGGGTTGTCAATCCCTTCACGGCCACTTGAAAAAGTGAGATCTGATAGAGATAATATGATAAGATAAATATATTTTTCGTATTTTATGATATAGATTGGAAAGTAAAGATGCAAATAAAAGTAGATTGAAAGCTTATATGATAAAAGATAGACCCGGGGGCCATAGGTTTCACTAGTGGCTTCTCTCAAGATAGCATAAGTATTACGGTGGGTGAACAAATTACTGTCAAGCAATTGATAGAAAAGCGAATAATTATAAGATTATCTAGGCATGATCATGTATATAGGCATCATGTCCGTGGCAAGTAGACCGACTCCTGCCTGCATCTACTACTATTACTCCACACATCGACCGCTATCCAGCATGCATCTAGAGTATTAAGTTCATAAAGAACAGAGTAACGCATTAAGAAAGATGACATGATGTAGAGGGATAAACTCATGCAATATGATATAAGCCCCATCTTTTTATCCTCGATGGCAACAATACAATACGTGCCTTGCTGCCCCTGCTGTCACTGGGAAAGGACACCACAAGATTGAACCCAAAGCTAAGCACTTCTCCCATTGCAAGAAAGATCAATCTAGTAGGCCAAACCAAACTAATAATTTGAAGAGACTTGCAAAGATAACTTAATCACACATAAAAGAATTCAGAGGAGATTTCAAATATTTCTCATAGATAAACTTGATCATAAACCCACAATTCATCGGATCTCGACAAACACACCGCAAAAAGAGTTACATCGAATAGATCTCCAAGAAGTTTAAGGAGAACATGGTATTGAGATCCAAAGAGAGAGAAGAAGCCATCTAGCTAATAACTATGGACCTAAAGGTCTGTGGTAAACTACTCACAACTCATCGGAGAGGCCTTGGAGATGATGTAGAGGCCCTCCGTGATTGATTCCCCCTCCGGCGGAGCACCGGCGAAGGCTCCAAGATGGGATCTCACGGATACAGAAGGTTACGGTGGTGGAAATAGTTTTTCGTGGTCGCCTTTGATGTTCTCGGGGTACGTGGGTATATATAGGAGGAAGAAGTAGGTCGGTGGACGCCCGAGGGGCCCACAAGATAGGAGGGCATGCCCAGTAGGGGGGTGCCCTCCACCCTCGTGGCTTCCTCGATTGCTTCTTGACTTGCACTCCAAGTCCTCTGGATCGCGTTTGTTCCAAAAAGATCACTCCTGAAGGTTTCATTCCATTTGGACTCCGTTTGATATTCCTTTTCTTCGAAACACTGAAATAGGCAAAAAAAACATAAATACGGGCTGGGCCTCCGGTTAGTAGGTTAGTCCCAAAAATGATAGAAAAGTGTAAAGTAAAGCCCATAAACATCCAAAACGGGTATTATAATAGCATGGAACAATCAAAAATTATAGATACGTTGGAGACATATCATGGATACATGAACTCTTCAAACTAAGGTCATCATCGGGAGTGGTCCCGACTATTGTCACTCCGGGGTTTTCGGATCATAACACGTAGTAGGTGACTATAACTTGCAAGATCGGATCTAGAACATGGATATAATGGTGATAACATAAATGGTTCAGATCTGAAATCATGGCACCCGGGCCCAAAGTGACAAGCATTAAGCATGGCAAAGTCATAACAACATCAATCTTAGAACATAGTGGATACTAGGGATCAAGCCCTAACAAAACTAACTCGATTACAAGATGAATCTCATCCAAATCCTCACCGACAAGCGAGCCTACGAAGGAATTGCTCACTCCCAGTGGGAAGAATGATGGAATTGGCAATGGAGATGTGTTGGTGATGACGAAGATCGAAGATCCCCCTCTCCGGAGCCCCAAACGGACTCCAGATTTGGCCTCCCGATGAAGAACAAGAGACGGTGGCGGCTCCGTCTCGTGAAACGTGATAATTCTTTCTTCCTGATCTTTTTCTGGAAATATGGGATTTTATAGCATCAGTTTGAGGGTCAGCAGGGCCACCAGGTGGCAGCACCCTCCAGGGCGCACCTGGGGGGGGGGGGCTGGCGCGCCCTGGTGAGTTGTGCCCACCCAGGTGCCCCCCTCAGGTACCTCCTGGCTCCAGAAATTCTCTTATTTGATATATAAAATCCTCGCAAAGTTTCATTCCATTCCAAGAACTTTTATTTCTGCACAAAAACAACACAATGATAGTTCTGCTGAAAACAACGTTAGTCCGTGGTTAGTTTCATTCAAATCTTGCAAATTAGAGTCCAAAACAAGAGGAAAAGCGTCAGGAAAAGTAGATACGTTGGAGACGTATCAACTCCCCCAAGCTTAAACCTTTGCTTGTCCTCAAGCAATTCAGTTGATAAACTGAAAGTGAAAAAGAAAAACTTTTACGAACTCTTTTGCACTTGTTTCATAAGTAAGCTTAAACAACACCCGGGTTTTCAGCAAGGATTATAACTAACCATGTTGATAGTAACTCTTAAAAATTATATTAACTCATATCAATGACATAAACAACTAGAGAGCAAAATAAGAAATCTCAAATAGCAACATGTTGTCAAAACAACCATGATATAATATGACAATAGTGGTATCTCGCTAGCCCTTCCTGAGACTGCAAAACATAAATGCAGAGCACCCCCAAAGTTCAAGCAGCAACTAAAACTTTGTAATTCATGGTAAAAGATCCAGTCATGGTGCACCCAACATTAGCTATACACAATGCATCAGCATGACAACAGTGCTCTCAGGTTCTGGCGCTTATTTGAGAAGGTGATGACACAACACAAAAGTAAATAGATAGTCCCTTCGCAGAGGGAAGCAGTGATTTGCAGAGGTACCAGAGCTCAAGTTTTTAAAACAGAGGTAAATGATATTTTAAGACATGCACCCTTCTCATTCACTTCACAACCATCAGTTATCAATATCTTCCATGCTAAGCACGCTAGTAGCGGTTCCCAAGCGGAAATGTAAAGGTTATGACTCCATTGGGAGTTTTTGTTTGATTATTTGTAAGCTCTTTTCTTTTTGCAGTTTGGGACTGGGCATCTCTATTACCGCCCTTTTCTCGTGCGACGGCAAGTGAATAAACACTCGACCTGAGAATAACCCCCTTAGCATGGAAGATACCGACTACCTCCTATCGTTCCATGAACGATCCACGCACACAAAAAGGATATTTATTTGAAGTTTTTAGAGGTGGCACATGCAAATTTACTTAGGACGGCAGGGTAATACGACATATAGGTAGGTCTGGTGGACTCATCTGGAATAACCTGGGTTTCAGGTTTTGATGTACAAGCAGAGTTCCCACTTAGTATAGGCGAAGGCTAGCAAATAGGTTGAGAAGCGGACAGCTAGAGAGCAACAACGGTCATTAACATACATTATGCATAAGTAACATTGGATACTAGCATGAGTAGGATATGAACACCATGAACATAAATATCATAGAGGCTATGTTGGTTTTGATTCAACTACATGCATGAACATGTGCCAAGTAAAGCCATCAAACATTCAGAGGAGGATACCATATCATCATACTACATCACAATCATTTTAACGCAATGTTGATATCCAAGATAAGTCATTATTCACTCCTAGCTACTTATGCATGGCATGAGAAACTATAATCTCTAATTGTCATTGCAAACATGTTTGATCATAATAGGCTGAATCATGGATACTAGGTTAAACATATTTACAAAAACAGAACAAGTCGAGTCATACCCGTTTCTCTCTGCCACGACCAATTCATCTAATATCGTCATTATTGCCTTTCACTTGCACGACCGAACTATTTGAAATAATAATAGTGCAAGAGTGTCATGGACTAAGCTGGAATCTGTAAACATTTTATACAAGAGGAGAAGACAAGGTAATATGGGCTCTTTATTAGATCAACAATAATGCAAATGAGAGCCGCTCAACATTTTCATCGTGGTCGTCTCCTCGGTATGACTCGATAAATGAAAAAGAAATTCTAAGAAACACACTAAAATATTTTTGGAGTCTTTGGTTTTTTGAAAGCAAGCAGATGAAAAAAAGGGAAAAGCAAAAACGAGAAAAACTATTTACACGGGAAAGCTCCCAACAAATAAAAGAAGTACAAGGAAATCTTTTTGTGTTTTCCTTTTAGTACTACAACAATTTAAACTAGGAAGAAAAGTCAAAAAGAAGCAAGAAACATATTTTTGGGATTTTCTAAAAGTTTTTCAAACATAAGAAGAAAGCAAGAAAAAATAATTTAGGCATGGATGATACAATGAAAAAGTGTGGACACCGACAACTAGAATGAAATGTGTGAACATGAATGTAATGTTGGTGGGAATACGTACTCCCCCAAGCTTAGGCTTTTGGCCTCTTGGTAATCACCAATCATAAAAGCCATGAGATCCAATGTTGAAGTGTTGGGGAGCAGGAACCATAGGGTCCCACTGTCGAGGCTCTGCCTGCACCGCCGCCAGGTTGTTCCGATAAGAGACAATGTCCTCAGGCATAACTCTGTATCCATTCCTGGCAACATAGTCAAACAAAGTAGGTGCAGGCAAGGGGATAACATCATGAGTGATCTCATTAAAACTAAATTGTAAGGCAAGTCAATATCAGGGTAATCAGCAGCAAGAAACTGGTGGTCCTTCATAGCTGCTCTGTCGAAGTAAACCTTGGGCAAGGGGTGATCATGATGGCGTATCTGCACATTGAAGTGAGTCGCCAAACGAGTAGCGTAAATGCCACATGTATTTTACCCTTGAATCTGTTAAGGTGAAGGCGATGTGCCACAATAGCTCCTAAGCTAAAAGTGTTGTCGCCATAAACTGCGCGATGCAAAACAGAAAAATCCGAGGCACTAAGTGAACCCACCTTCTCTCTCGCTAGCAAGCACTTTGCGATAAATAAAGCAAAATAATGCACGGCAGGAAACTGCACGCTAGTGGCAGTGGTGCCCGATACTCCTCTCTCATCCCCCACTGTCAGAGTATGGTAAAAATCATCAAACTCAGAGGGCCTAGGCTCTGCCAAACCCCCATCACAAGGAAGCATGCATATGTCACCAAATTCAGTAAGTGGGATCTGGCGATGTTCAACATATAAATTAAATGACACCTCAGGGGGATTAGTCCTAGAATGAAAATGAAAGTTTTGCACACAGGAATTTGTGAGGAGATGATACTGTTTGCATTCAGCTGCGATGAAGTCGGTGAGGCCGGTATTAGCAGCATATTGGTTGAACTCTTGGAGGATTTCTGCCTCTTCCATGAACTCATTGTCCGGCCACTCAAACGGCCGTAACTCTGCCAACCTCGGGGTATGGAGATCATTGACAGATGACTGCCTAGTAACCCCTTGGAGTTCTTCTTGGAAGCAAACTTCCTAAAGATATGCATCTTTTTCCTATGAACAAAATTCTGAAATTTTTAGTCCACAAAATTTTTCTCAACAAAACTTCACAAAATTGATAGCAACTACTCTAGGGATGTATAGAGGCCATATAGCAAGCATTCAAACTACTTAGAACTCTAAGAATTCAACAAGCAAGCTCATCTACAACAGTACCAAGAGTAGCTAATTATTCTAAACATAAGCCACTAAAACAAAAACTAATTGGACACATGGAAGAGTCACCTACCAAGCAACAAATCCTCGAAACAGTTTCGGAAACGGAGCTTCGAGCAAAGAAATTGATATCCGCGGTTTCGGGAGCAAGAAAACGAGAGAGAGTGTGGTAGTGATTTTTTCTGTGTGAATGGAGTGGTGTGGGAGAAGAAGTAAGCAAGGGGGCCCACCAGGTGTGCAGCACCCACCAGGGTGCACCTAGGGGTTCTGGTGCGCCTAGGTGGGTTGTGCCCACCTGGTGCACCTCCCTCCGATATTATTTGCACCAGAAATTCATAAATATGAGAAAAAAATCGTATCAGATTTTCAGAGCATTTTGAGAAATTTCATTTTTGGGTCATTTTTTATTGCACAGGAAACTCAGAAAACAAACAAAGCATGGCATTTTATTTTATTTAACTAATAAAAACATAAAACAAAAGGTAGGGACAAAAGGTAGTGCTTACTAAATTCATCAACTTCATACCTCTCAAAAAATGATCCATTAATAAGGTTGATCAAGTCTTATTAACAACCACTTTCGATTAGCATGAAACCAAAGAACTTCCGTAAATTACTAAGTTACCTCAATGGGGATATGAATGTCCCCAACAATAATGATTTCATATTTCTTTTTGACAGTAGGTAGAGGTAGTTGAAAACTTCCAATAGTGAGTGTAGGAGATCTTTCAATAACATTAATACCATTCACTTGGAATTGTTTCTTCGGAAAGTGCACCGTATGCTCATTACCATTGCTATGAAAAGTGACCTTGCTTTTATTGCAATCAATAACAGCCCCTGCAGTATTCAAGAAGGGTCTACCAAGGATAATCGACATGTTTTCATCCCTGGGCATCTCAAGTCTAACAAAGTGAGTCAAAATAATAACATTAGCAACAACAACGGGCACATCCTCACAAATACCGATAGGCATGGCAGTTGATTTATCAACCATTTGCAAGGATATTTCAGTAGGTGTGAATTTATTCAAATCAAGTCTTTTATATAAAGAGAAAGGCGTAACACTAACACCAGCTCCCAAATCACATAAAGCAGTTTTCACATAATTTCTTTTAATGGAGCAAGGTATAGTTGGTATTCCCGGATCTCCAAGTTTTCTAGGTACTCCATCTTTGAAAGTGTAATTAGCAAGCATAGTGGAGATTTCGGCTTCCCATATTTTTCTGTTATTGGTGATGATGTCTTTCATATAGTTTGCATAAGGAGGCATTTTCAAGATATAAGTCAAGCGAGTGCACGGAAAGACTGGCCTAATCATTTCAGCAAAGCGTTGAAATTCTTCATCATCTTTCTTTTTAGTTGACTTAGGTGGAAAGGGCATAGGCTTTTGAACCCATGGTTCTCTTTCCTTTCCATGTTTTCTAGCAACAAAGTCTCTTTTGTCATATCTTTTATTCTTAGGTTGTGGGTTATCAAGATCAACAGCTGGTTCTATCTCAACATCATTATCTGGTTCTTTATCATTAGGTTGAGTGTTTTCATGAACCTCATCATTATCTTTTTGATTATCAGAAGGTGAGTGTTCATTACCAGATTGAGTTTCAGCATCAGAGATAGAAACTTCATTATCATTATTAGGAGATTTTTGTACTTCAGGTTCACTAGAGGCAGGCAAAGTCTTATCATTTTTCTTCTTCTTTTTATTTTTAGAAGGACTAGGTGTAGTGGTGTTGTTCCTTTGAGAATCTTGTTCAATTCTCTTTGGATGTCCCTCAGGATAAAGTGGTTCCTGAGTCATTTTACCTCCGCTAGTTGCTACTCTAACAGCAAAGTCCCTTACATTATTGTTCATTTCATCAAGTAACTCTCTTTGAGATTTAGCAACTTGTTCTAATTGAGTTTGAACCATAAAGGCATGTTTTCCTACACCTCTAACATCATTTGAGATTCTAAATAACAAGTCACTTAAGCGAGCAATCATATCAGAGTTGCATTTCAATTGTTTCATAACATTTGCATTGAAGTGATCTTGTTTTCTAATGTAATTACCAAACTCATAAAGGCATTGACTAGGATGTTTATTATGAGGATCATCACTATCATTGAATTTCATTAAAGATTTTACCTCTACCACCTTGGGCGGTGGTGGTGCTTGAAGCCCATGTATTTCTTCGATAGGTGGTAAACTTTGAACATCCTCGGCCTTAATACCTTTTTCCTTCATAGATTTCTTTGCCTCTTGCATATCTTCAGGATTGAGATATAAGACACCTCTCTTCTTCGGAGTGGGTTTAATAGGTGTTTCAGGAGGAGTCCAATCATCATCATCTTTCAATATGTTATTCAATAATTGCTCAGCTTGCCCAATAGTTCGTTCCCTAAAAACACAACCAACAAAACTATCTAGTAAGTCCCTAGAAGCATCAGTTAGTCCATTATAGAAGATATCAAGTATTTCATTTTTCTTAAGAGGATGATCAGGAAAAGCATTAAGAAATGGAGAAGCCTCCCCCAAGCTCATGGGAGACTCTCTTCTTCAATTTGCACAAAGTTGAATATTTCCTGCACAAGGCAGCTTATTTCTTATGAGCAGGGAAATATTTTTCAAGAAGTAATAGATCATATCCTGGGGACTACGCCCACAACCAGGAGCAAGAGTATTGTACCAAGCTTTAGCATCACCCTTTAATGAGAACGGAAATAACTTGAGAATATAGTAATGTCGAATCTTCTCATCATGAGCAAAAAGGGTAGCTATATCATTCAACTTAGTAAGATGTGCCACAAGAGTTTCAGTTTCAGAACCATGGAAAGGATCAGATTCAACCAAAGTGATTAACTCTGGGTCGACCGAGAATTCATAATCCTTCTTAGCAATAACAATAGGTGAAGTAGCAAACTCAGGATCACATTTCATTTTAGCATTCAAGGATCTTTCTTTATACTTGCATAATAATTTCTCTAGACCATCTCTATCCTTACAAGCAAGAATATCTCTAGTTGCCTCCTCACTCATAGTATAACCTTCTGGTACCTTTGGCAATTCATATCTAGGAGGACTAGTTCTAGTAGGTGTTTCAAGATTTTCAGTTTCAAGTTCATCATCAGATTCAACAATATCATGTTGTCTTACTCTAGCAATTTGTTCATCAAGAAATTCACCTAGTGGCACATCATCATCAAGCAAGGTACTAGCATCATCATGAGTAGCATTCATAGCAGAAGTAGAATCATCATGAGTAGCATTCATAGCAGAAGTAGCATCATCAATAACTTGCGACATATCAGAATTAATAGCATGTTGTGGAGTTGCAAAAGTTTACTTATAATAGAAGGTGAATCTAAAGCATAACTGGATGGCAGTTCCTTACCTCCCCACGTCATTGAGGGAAAAATCTTAGTCTTAGCATCCTTCAGATTCTTAATAGTGATAATATGATAATAATCCCAGGTGACTCAATAAATATATCTATGCTCCCCGGCAACGGTGCCAGAAAAAGGTCTTGAGAACCGACAAGTATAGGGGATTGCAACAGTTTTCGAGGGTAGAGTATTCAACCCAAATTTATAGATTTGACACAAGGGACGCCAAAGAATATTTGAGGGTATTAGCAGCTGAGTTGTCAATTCAACCACACCTGGAGATTAATTATCTACAGCAAAGTGATTAGTAGCACAGTAGTATGATAGTTTTGATGATAGCAGCAGTAGTAACGGTAACAGTAACAGTGATAGCAGTGATATTGTAGCAGTAACGATAGCAGTAGCAACAGTAGTAACTTAGCAAGAACAGTATATGATAAATTCGTAGGCATTTGATCGGTGACTCGTTGGATGATATTCATCATGAGACAGTTATAACCTAGGGCGATACGGCACTAGCTCCAGTTCATAAATATAATGTAGGCATGTATTCCGTAAATAGTCATACGTGCTTATGGAAAGAACTTGCATGACATCTTCTGTCCTACCCTCCCGTGGCAGCGGGGTCCTATTGGAAACTAAGGGATATTAAGGCCTCCTTTTAATAGAGAACCGGAACAAAGCATTAACACACGGAGAATACATGAACTCTTCAAACTAAGGTCATCACCGGGAGTGGTCCCGACTATTGTCACTCCGAGGTTTCTGGATCATAACACGTAGTAGGTGACTATAACTTGCAAGATTGGACCTAGAACATGGATATAATCGTGATAACATAAATGGTTCAGATCTGAAATCATGGCACCCTAGCCCAAAGTGACAAGAATTAAGCATGGCAAAGTCATAGCAGCATCAATCTTAGAACATAGTGGATACTAGGGATCAAGCCCTAACAAAACTAACTCGATTACATGATGAATCTCATCCAACTCCTCACCGACCAGCGAGCCTATGAAGGAATTACTCATTCCCGATGGGGAGCATCATGGAATTGGCGATGGACATGTGTTGGTGATGACGAAGATCGAAGATCCCCCTCTCAGGAGCCCCAAACAGACTCCAGATTTGGCCTCCCGATGAAGAACAGGAGACGGCGGCGGCTCCATCTCGTGAAACAAGATAATTCCTTCTCCCTGTTTTTTTGGAAATATGGGATTTTATAGCGTCGGTTTGAGGGTCAGTGGGGCCACCAGGTGGGCAGCACCCACCAGGGCGCACTTGGGGGGGCTGACGCACCCTGGTGGGTTGTGCCCACCCAGGTGCCCCCCTCAGATACCTCCTGGCTTTAGAAATTCTCTTACTGATATAAAAAATCCTCACAAAGTTTCGTTACATTCCGAGAACTTTTATTTCTGCACAAAAAAACACCATGATAGTTCTGCTGAAAACAACGTTAGTGTCTGGGAAGCCGATTGTTAATCCTCGCTACGATTGTTAATTTACACGGCCGCGGGTTCGGGATGTCAGTGTCTGGGAAGCCGGAGCTGGCACCCGCCAGGTGCCAGGATTCGCCGAGTTCTCCGAGCACAGGTCCCGCGCACTAGGAGGCACTGTTCTCTGTCTTGTCGTGCATCATGGAGTTGTTGGGCTGGCTCGGCTACAATGGTGCGTTGCCTGGTCTCCATCAGCTTGCGTCAGGAGGACGAGGGCGGCACTGTTGCCATGCCAGCCCTGGTCAGCGGAGTAGGTGGGCCACTATTGCCATGCTCCTGCCTGTTAAAGGAGTTGGTGGGGCACTGTGGCCTCGCTCATCCCTTCTACGGGGACTTGTTCCGTCGTACGCCTTGGATGGGACAGGAGCCGACCCGTGGCCGGGTTGAGGAGAACGCCATGAGGGTGCTGGTTTGTTGGAGTCTTGGTTTGTCGAGTTCTACTGGCATGCACCAGCAGACCTGGCCGTGTTGCAGCCTTGGCCGGGCTGGGGGACTTGGTTGGGTCGAGGAACCCGGCCAAGTGTGAGCCGGATTGAGGGGTGATGCCGGCCCCGATGTTTTTGAAAAGAATCCGGATTCCGTTGCCTGCCCGGGGTTCATCCCCCCAACAGATACGCTCTTTCAGACATAAGCCTCCTTATATCTTCCTCAAAAACAGCCACCATACCTACCTATTATGACATTTTCATAGCCATTCCTAGATATATTGCCACACAACTTCCACCATTCCGTTTTATTATGACACAGACCATCATTGTCATATTGCTTTGAATGATCATATAGTTTACATAGTATATGTGGCTTGGCCACCGTTCATATTTTTTATACATGTCACGCAAGATCACTGCATATCCTGGTACACCGCCAGAGGCAGTCATATAGAGTCATATTTTTGTTCTAGTATCGAGTTGTAATTCTTGAGTTGGAAGTAAATGAAAGTGTGATGATCATCATTATTAGAGCATTGTCCCATGTGAGGAAAGGATGATGGAGACTATGGTCCCCCCCCCCCAAGTCGGGATGAGACTCCGGACTAAAATTAAAAAAAGAGGCCAAAGAGCCCAAATTAAAAAAAGAGGCCAAAGAGCCCAAAATAAACAAAGAGAAAAAATCAGAGAAAAAGAGAGAAGGGACAATGTTACTATCCTTTTCCACACTTGTGCTTCAAAGTAGCACCATGTTCTTCATAATAGAGAGTCTCCTATTTTTCACTTTCATATATTACTAGTGGGAATTTTTCATTATAGAACTTGGCTTGTACATTCCAATGATAGGGCTTCCTCAAATGCCCTAGGTCTTCGTGAGCAAGAAAGTTGGATGCACACCCACTTAGTTTTCTTTTGAGCTTTCATACACTTATAGCTCTAGCGCATCTGTTGCATGGCAGTCCCTACTCCTTGCATTGACATAAATTGATGGCATCTCCATAGCCCATTGATTAGCCCCGTCGATGTAAGACTTTCTCCTTTTTTGTATTCTCCACACAACCTCCACCATCATGTTCGATTCCACCTATAGCACTATACCCATGGCACACGCTCATGTATTGCGTGAGAGTTGTAAAAGTTAAAGCGCGTTAAAAAGTATGAACCAATTGCGTGGCTTGTCATCGGGGTTGTGTATGATAAATACTTTGTGTTAAGAAGTTAGAGCATGACAAGATTATATGATTTTGTAGGGATAACTTTCTTCAGCCATGATATTTTGAGAAGACATGATTGCTTTATTAGTATGCTTGAAGTATTATTATTTTTATGTCAATATTAAACTTCTGTCTTGAATCTTATGGATCTGAAAAATCATGCTACAATAAGAAAGATAACATAATAAACATGTTAGGTAGCATTCCACAAAAAAAATCTGTTTTTATCATTTACCTACTCGAGGACGAGCAGGAATTAAGCTTGGGGATGCTTGATACGTCTCCAACGTATCATAATTTTTTTATTGTTCCATGCTCTTATATTATCCATCGTGGATGTTTTATATGCATCATTATGCTATTTTCTATCATTTTTTAGGACTAACCTATTAACCTAGTGCCAAGTGTCAGTTGTTGTTTTTCCTTGTTTTTATCTTTTTTTTATAGAAAATCAATACCAAACTGAGTCTAAACGAAACGAAACTTCTTGAGGATTTTTCTTGGACCAGAAGACACCCAGGAACCTTCGGGAGGGGGTCAGAGGGGCCACCTAGGCTTGTGGGCCCCCTGATGCTCCTCCAACCCTAATATTTGCTCTATAAATATCCAAATATTCCCAGTATACCAGAGGGCACACCAAAAATACTTTTTTGCCACCCCAAGTTTCTGTCCTCATGAGATCCCATCTGGAGACCTGTTCCGGTACTCCGCCGAAGGGGGATTCGATCACGAATGGCCTCTACATCAACCTTGCTGCCCTTCCGATGATGTGTGAGTAGTTTACTACAGACCTACGGATCCATATCTAGTAGGAAGATGGCTTATTCTCTCTCTTTGGTCTCCAATACATCTTCTCGATGTTCTTGGAGATCTATTTGATGTAATCTTCTTTTGCGGTGCATTTGTTGAGATCCGATGAATTGTGGATTTATGATCAGATATCTATGAATATCATTTGAGTCTTCTCTGAACTCTTTTATGCATGATTAAGATAGCTTTGTATTTCTCTTCGATCTATTGAATGGGTTTTGCCAACTAGATTGATTTTTCTTGTAGTGGGAGAGGTGCTTTGTAATGGGTTCAATCTTGTGGTGTCCTCACCCAATGATAGAAAGGTTAGCGAGGCACATATTTGTATTATTGCCATTAAGGATAAAAAGGTGAGGACTATTCATATTGATTGGATCTATCCCTCTACATCATGTCATCTTGCTTAAGGCGTTACTCCATTCCTGTTAACTTAATACACTAGATGCATGCTGGATAGCGGACGATGTGTGGAGTAATAGTAGTAGATGCACGCAGGAGTCGGTCTACTTGTCATGAACGTGATGCCTATATTCATGATCATTGCCTTAGATGTCATCATAACTTTGCGCTTTTCTATCAATTGCTCAACAATAATTTGTTTACCCACCATATGCGTTCTTTCAAGAGAGAAGACTCTAGTGAAAACTATGGCCGCGGGTCTATCATTTATCATATTATTTTTAGATCTATAAAACCAAAAACCCAAAAATACCTTGCTGCAATTTATTTACCTTCACTTTATTTTGCACTTTTATTTATGTTTTATACCTATCTCTATCAGACCTCATCCTTCCAAGTAACCATGAAGGGATTGACAACCCCTTTATCATGTTGGGTGCACGTATTTTTTTGTTTGTGTAGGTGCAACCATTGGTGACTTGTGTGTTCTTCCTACTAGATTGATACCTTGGTTCTCAAATTGTGGGAAATACTTATCTCTACTTTGCTACATCACCCTTTCCTCTTGAAGGGAAAAACCAACACAAGCTCAAGAAGTAGCACTTGCTTAAGTGCATACAAAGACTTCAGCAACTTGCACAGATTTCCTTCCTGACCATCCACTACAAACCCTTCTGGTTGTTCAATGTAACTTTCCTCGTCCATATCTCCATTTAGGAAAGCAGTCTTAAGATCCATTTGATGAACGAGAAGATCATGTGAGGCAGCTAGTGAATGTAGTACTCGAATAGTTCTCAGTCGAGCCACGGGTGAGTAAGTATCAAAGAAATCTTCACCTTCCTTTTGGGTATAATCCTTGTCCACGAGCCGTGCCTTGTACTTCTCAATAGTACCATCAGGCCTAAGCTTCTTCTTGAATACCCCTTTTCCCCCTATAGGTATAAACCCATAAGGACGATTAGTGATCTCCCAAGTTTCATTTGCCAAGATGGAACCCATCTCACTACGGACCGCTTCCTTCTAGTAGTCAGCATCTTCAAATGAATAGCTCTTTGAAATACAATTGGGGACTTTCATCTATGAGATACACAAGGAAATCATCACCAAAGGACTTTGTGGTCCTGTGTCTCTTGCTCCTTGTGTGAATTTCATTGTTTTCCTCCATAGGATTTTCAAAGTGTTCCATCAGAATGGTATGTTCGGAAATTGTAACTAAATCCTGACTCGATGAACTAGGCATCTCTTGAGTTGATGAACTACCCATATCCTTCACGAGAAAGATATCTTCAAAGAAAGTTGCATAATTCGACTCCATGATTGTAACGACATGCATGGCAGATACATCAGATTTTATAATTAAGAATCCATAACCAATGTCATGAAAAGCATAGCCCAGGAAAACAAAATCCATAGTTTTTGGTCCAAGCTTGCACTTCTTTGGAATTGGCACATTGACTTTTGCCAAGCAGCGCCAAGTTTGTAGGTAAGAGAGTTTTAGCCTTTTCTTCTCCCATTCCTTGAATGGAGTTATATCTTTGTTCTTTGTGAGAACTCGGTTTAGGACATGACATGCAATCAATATCGCCTCCCCCTCCATGCCTTGGAGAAATACTCTCCACCATGATCAGACCTAAGCCTCTTGATCTTTCGATCAAGTTGGTTTTCCGCTTCAGCTTTATACGCTTGTCCTTTGCTATAAAAAGCATTGGGCCATGTTGTTGCACCTTATTACAATTGTCACTTGCTACTTGTTATGAAATACCTTTCTATCAAACTACACATTACTATTACTTTCAGTAGTTGCAGAGAATACCTTGTTGAAAATCGCTTATCATTTCCTTCTGCTCCTCGTTGTGTTCGACACTCTTACTTATTGAATGGACTACGATTGATCCCCTATACCTGTGGGTCATCAGGTATAAAGATTATATACGACAATTAATTTTGAACTTAGTTGATTCTCCAGAAGATATAAAGTATATGGAATGGATGTCAAAACTAGTTTCCTAAATGGAAAGGGATGTATGAAAGATACAACCATAAGGTTTTGTAGATCCTCAGAATACCAGATGAGTGTGCAAAGCTTCGAAAGTTTTTATATTTTGAAGCAAGTATCAAGGAGTTGGAATCAACATTTAATGAAATAGTTAAAGAGTTTGACTTTGTTAAAATGCCGAAGAAAATAGTGAAGCTTAGTGGGAGCTCTATAGCATTTCTAATCTTATATGTAAATGACATACTGAAGTTTGGAAATAATATAAACTTTCTAAGCACATCAAAATTTTGAAGAATATGTTTCCAATAAAAGACAAAGCAAAGCAAATTATTGAACATAAAAATCTTCAAAGATAGATCAAGGCGTCTGATTATGCTAAGCTAAATTGAATACATTGACAAGGTTTAAAATGGAGAATGTGTTTTCTCCCAGCGTCACATAACATGATGCTTAGAAGAAATCAATGTCCACAGACAGTTGATAAGCATGAACAGATGAGTGGATTATTGAATCCATCATGAATGTTATGATATGTATGAAGCCAAATGTTTTATGTGCTAAATGTTAGTAGCAGATACCAAAGGGGTCATGTATTGGCTCATGAGTTGACCGTTAATATAAGTACCTCAGAAAGGCAAAAAGATTTGTCTATAGAGGAGATGAATAAGGTCATGTAAAAGGCACAAACACCAGCTTCATGGATGATATAAATTATACTGGGCTATATTTTCAAGAATAGTTTTTAGGCATGAACAATATTATAGATTCTATAATGTCAAAGGAATATTAAAAGCATTTGATATTTCAAGATTGTCTGAATCAAGAAATGTATTGATATCATCGGAATGATCCTGAGCGTGATAAAACCAATATCACTATATTATGAATATAGATAATCAAGTGGTATAATATCAAGCTTAAATTAAACCAATGACAATATGTTAATAAGAAGTGTCTTGACATGGTTGGTGTGGTCCCAAATGTAATGAAACCAATGACACTATATTATGGATAATAGTGCCATTGTTCAAAAGCAAAAGGAATCAAGATCAGACTTGACTAACAAAAATATTGCAAGGTTTTGAATGTGTCAAAACTAATGACGAAGGCTCTACCATATGTAAAGCATGAGCTAACATCAGATAAGCCATAGATGTTAAAATAGACTAGGCAACTAGATTATTGACTGTAGTGCAAGTGGGAGACTATTGGAAATATGCTCTAGAGGAAATAATATTGTATTATTATATTTCCATTTTCATAATTAAGAGTTTCTGTTTCAAGCTATACCAGCTATGATCCTAGAATATGTGCTTCAGTGCAAAACTCATATGCACGTGTGAAATGATAAACGATAAAGAATAGATTCCTAGTCTTGCCTCTAAGACTGGCTCAAATGTTGGTGTTGATCATGTTTTCCGGATCTCAGGTATTGTTAAGTGTAACAATAGTCCTGAAACAACACCCAGAGTATGACGTTAGAAGAACTATCATATTGAATCGGCCCAATCTTGTATGTTATACTTTGAGATAATATTGTCTAAAATCAATTTTTATAACACTGAGTGTTAGCATGGGTTTTAGTTCCTCAGACTATCACAGTATCGCAGTCACTTCCTACCGTTCGGTGGACTTTGGGGTTTCTCAAACGTGATAAGTAATACAGTGATCATAATGACAACTTATGGGTTCATTAGAAAGTTTGACAAGGGACTAGATAGCTCGAGAGTGGGATTATCGCGTCTGATGATGGAGAGATATTCTTAGGGCCCTCTTAGTGTGACGACATCCATCATCATCTGGATAGACACAGGTGACTACATCACGGGGATGTTGGAACACTTCAACAAGAAAGAAGAACAAAACCGGCAACAGGATCAACTGTATAGTGGGCATGTGTACGACTCTGGAGGATACCAATGCATCCCGGGTTTTCTAAAGTATCTCGAAGCAAATGGAACATCATATGCTAACCAAAGGTTCACTCGAATATCATTTGCGTGATCATAGGGATTGATATGGACGTCCACTGTTCTGCTATCTGTCATTGAATGAAGTGGTTTCATTCATGTCTATGATTTATCAAACCTATGGGGTCACAAGCTTAAGGTAATCACTATCTATTGAGTGTTAGTAGGATGAGAGTATCGAGGATTTATTTGTGGAGTTGTTTCTTTAATATTCGGAATAGTTTCGAGATGAACCGGAAGCGTTTTGGGGTCACCGAAAGAGTTTTTAGTTTATCAGGCAATACCGGGTATTACCGATAAATAATATATAGGTGTAAAATGGTTCGAGTAATGTTAAATTATATATAATATGCTGTAGTAATTGTTAGAGTGATTTTATGTTTAATAGAATATCAAAGGGTCTTAAAAGGCCAAGTGGTGGTGGGAGAATTGGACCACCAAGGCCCAATAGGGGAGGTGCCCCCTCTTTCCTCCTAGGGAGGCCGAATTGCCATGGGGGAAGGACTCCTCCTTCCCCCCTTGTGGTGCCCCTCCTCCCGTCCAACCTATATATACTTGGGGTATTAGGCTCTTTTGAACACACAAGGTTTGGAGCCTCTTCTAGTTCGTCTAGTTCTAGTTGATCAATTAGAGCTTGACCTAGATCCTCTAATCCTTGTAATTAGAAGCCTAGTGTGGTTCTAATCTCCTCCCTCTAATTCTCTGGCGACAATTAACTCTAGAAGGCAAAGTGATGCCTGATCATGAAGACCGTACGCTCACAAATAAGTAGAGAGGTCGTGCTTTTGGTCTTCTGTTCGGGGGATTGTTCGAGGATGGTTTGGGGGATTGTCATCAACGGTTTGAGGGCCTTCAAGTACGATGTACACCGACTCGTCTACTTCCGCTACACTTTGGAGTCTGTAAGGATCGTTGATCCAGAACCTATATTCATCTTCATATTGTTCATGGGTGTTCATAGGGTGATTTTTTTGGTTTTCTACTACGTCTCCCAACAAAATAGCTATTGGGCTGGCCCCGAAATAGACCAAATTCCAACACAAACAAGCACATAAATCTATTACTAGTATGATTTTTCTCTACTTTTCTACTGAAGAAAAAAGACCATATATAGTACAGATGACCACAAAATATGGACAAAAATATCAAACATAACTCAACATAATGAATACTGAATGCAAGCACAGGAAGGAGACAAAAAACAGATGATAGTTGAACTAATGTATGGATCTTTCGTAGTACGAACAAGCATAAAAGATGGACAACTAGCATAAAAGTTTCCTACCAGTATGATTTTTCCTCTAATTTTCAACTGAATAAAAAAGGTCATACATAGTACAAACTAGCACAGAAGATGGACATAGCATCAAATCAGATTTAACACATTGAGTACATAACGCAAGCCCAAGCATCAGACCAAAATAAAGATGATAGTTGAACTAACGTATAGATCTTACATTACTACAAACAAGCAGAGAAGATGAAGAAACTAGCACACAATCTTCATCCTAATATGAGTTTCCTCTACTTTTCCACTAAATCAAAAGGACATATATATTACAATCTAGCACAAAATATGAATAGAATGACCTTAGCTTTTTCATTGTCAGCGAGTGTCTTACTGGGATCCATGCTTCCAGAATGGGAATCACAAAGATTTCATGGACACGTTTACATCAAATGAAAAAATAAGGAAATGAACATAATTCACAGGCTATAAATAAAAATCTATGCGCGATGATAGAATCAATCAAATATCAAAGAACCCTACATCAGAACCCTCTCATGAACTACTCTGAAGAAGATAAAGAGAAAGAGAGAGAATAATATGAAAGAGAGAATAGAGGGGGAGATAATGAGAGGAGAAGAGAGGAAATGAAGCTCCAGTTGTGGTACGAGTGGGGAACACCCCTTGGACCCCTCCATTTACCAATGGGGTTAACCCTCACTCCCAATCCGAGACACAAACTCCTCTGTTTGAAAATGTGGGAAGAAATGAGGATGTGTTTGAGATACCCTTATCGTCCTTCTGAGTGAGGTTGAGGCATGAGGCACAGCAAAACAACAAGCTGAGGCGCAACGACCGACCATGGCAACCACGTGCGCCGCATGCTACACCACAACCACACGCCGATCATGGAGAGGCTCTGCGACGCTTGATCTATTGTATGGATATGGGGAAAGTGTTGAAAATATGCCCTAGAAGCAATAATAATTGTATTATTTATTTCCAAGTTTATAATTAAATGTTTATACTCTGTGCTATAACTGCTATGGTTCTTGAATATGTGATTCATATGAAAACTCATAAGCACGTGTAGAGTTATAAACGGTAAAAGTTGATTCTAAGTCTCTGTAGCGATCACGATCCCAATGGACCGAAGTCTCTGTGCTTAAGTGTCATCCCTGGATAGGTATGCTGACACACACAATACTCGAGGAATTATAACAGAGTTCAATCACACACTTATTACATCGAGGTCATCATAAAGAGTATCTGTTACACAAATAAAATGGCTGAAGGCCATCTAAACTAAATAACTACGGAAGCTTCAAAGATAAATGAGTCCATCAACTCCAACGGCATAGCTGAGTGCATGACAACGACCTATCGCACCTTATTCTTCGTCTGAGAAGTCTACAACATGACACGTTGCAGCCGTGTAGGTCAGCACATGGAATATGCTGGCATAGTTACACTGTAAAGCAATGAATGCAAGGAACTATATCTACATGCATATTTGGCTGGTGGAGGCTCTAAGTTTAAAAGTTTTGCATAAAGCTAATTTTTTCCTACAACAAAGGAATACATTTTATTTACTACAAAGTTAAAGCAATATTTGAGAAGGTTCCTCCAACTCAAATCCCAACATTAACCATATATCATCGTTTAACCCGATTCATTAATTAAAGAGTGATGAGATCAACAATAAAATCCACTTCTAGATACTCAAGATGTCCATAACCGGGGACATGGCTAACCATGATTAGATTATACACTCTGCAGAGGTTGCACACTTTTCCCCACAAGACTCGACCGCATCCATGATCTGAAGATGGAGACATAGTCTTTCTGAAGTATTGGCTCTCTACTCTGGGTAGACCAGTTCACCTACTTTCCCCTACATCTGCTAGTCCACCTCTTCAACAGCTCATACAACTTACTCAACTACGTTAGAGCCCATAATGGCTTGTGGCTGCACACGGAAGTTTCTAGGCATGAAATATCATAAGATCCCTTTGAGCCTGGGTGGCGAACCAAGGAAAAATCACACGGGTACTCCGGGATTTCCCAAACGGGCTAGCACTGGATTCTCCAGGTGCCCCAACCAATCCACCTAGGTGTGTATTAAAGGTGCCACCTTAATGTTATCCAAAATTATTAACTCTGACAACTTCCATGTGTATCACAATCCAATCCCCGTCTATGAGCATGGCTAAGCTATAATTGAGCATAACACATATTACCGGGGTGATCAAAGGTATTAGGTTCCTACCTCAAGTACTACAACCAAACCACATGTTCCCAATCATACTCATGCAAATATTTGAGGAGCAAAACTAATGCATAGTAAAAACTAGGTATAGAAGAGTATGATCAAAGTGTAACTTGCCTTGCTGACGATCAGAAAACTCGAGAGATTCATAGTAACAAGCTTCGCACTCCAAAAAATCTAGCATAGACAAATAGTAGCATACATAAGCAATCACTCCAGTGAAGAAGTAATGGCGGAAAAGCGCCGTGTTGGGGTGCACCCCGGCGAAACCTTCGCAGAGGTGCACGAAAAGGGCCATGCACGCCACAACATTCGGGGTGAAATCCAAGAGGCGGAAGCCAAAGGTGTGCATGATGTCAGAAGAAATCAGAGAAGGGGGGGCAAAGCCCGCAGGAGAAATAGTCGACAAAGAAAGGGTACCGATTCGGGGCAGCCTCGGCGCAGTTGGTGGGGATGACATGCGTGGCAGGATGCCCCGAATCCTCTCCCCCCGTCTTCACCCCCCACAGGGGCTGGAAGGCCTCCCGGAGCTCGAACACATCGACTGTCGAGGAGAAGAAGGCGGACTGCGTCCGCTGCACCGCCAGCGCACTCTTCGGCGGCTCCGCCGCTCCGGCATCCTTGTGCACTCCCTTGCCCTTGGTGGACTTTGGCGCCATGGTGGCTGGGGAAGGGGAGCAAGAAATAGAGGATGGCGGCGAGCAAGAGCGAAGCTTGGGGAAGAAGAGGAAGGCGAACAGAGGCTTCCAAGATTGGGATTGCACAGAGGGTAAAAGGAACATTACGCTCATGGTTATCCCTTTTTATGGGGAAGGTGCGGGTCGCGCTGCCCATTTACTACGATGTGACGCATGCGTGCGGGAACCGCCTAACGCATGCCACCCACGTCACGCGCACCCTTCCACGTCGCGCGTTCAACGCGGGTCGTGGGAAGCGCAGCGCACGAAAAGTTTTACCGCGGTAAAAACCGCCCAGCCTATCTGCACATCGTTCTGGGCCTGGCCCAACAACGTGTCGCGCTTATGTGTGGTCCAGGCCCGGGGGCTCCTATCGGTGTATTAAAATAGGGGCGCTCTTTTGTACCCCTTATTTGTGCACGGGCAGTCAGAGCCGCGCCCATGGCCACACTTAAGCAAGGCGGAGACAGGAAATCAGAGCCACAAACACAGAAACAGCCAGCGCAACGCCAAAGATCGAGACCACAGAGAGCAGATGGACGAAGCAGGTTTCCCCGGCAAGACCCTTGCCGGGGCAGCCTCATCAGCCCCGGCAAGACTCTTGCCAGGGCGGCTCGCCCACACCAGCGGAGTGAGCCACCCTCGAACCCACGGTTTCCAACACCATCAACTACGTTGGGCCAGGGCTCGGAAAGCACCTCCATGGTGGCATGCAGATCTTTCTGAAGACAAAGAATATTCAAGATCACATGAGGATTGGAAGGCAACGTTCCTCGACAAGATTCTTGCCGAGGAAACCCACAAGACCCCCGGCAAGGATCTTGCCGGGGACGACAGCGCGCCACGGCAAGACCCTTGCCGGGCCACCCGGCAAGGCCCTTGCCAAGGGCATCAGTGGGGCCACTGCCAGGCTCGCACCAACCAAGTCTTCACCGCCGTTCACATGCAGCTGCCAGCCCAACCAGCTGGGCGGGCACCTGTGTGGCAACATGCAGCTTCCAGGCCAACTTAGCACACGCCTGCGTGGCGGCATGCAGATCTTCATGAAGGCTCCACCACTGCGCCACCTCGGCTGCTTGCCTACCTACATGGCGCCGCATGCATCACTGGCTAGGGCGCGTGTCGAAGTGAGGAGGAGCGGCGACGAACGGGACGGGCCTCGCTCCCGTCCCCGATAAAGCAAGAGGACACCTAAGCTACGCATTAAATGCGTCTTGTCCTGCAATACCTACAATAAGCTCATAGCACTGTAGGCCTTTCCGCCTCCTATGTGCCACTGTGGTAGCCCCTTTCAACTATAAAAGGAGGCCCATGGTGTACTGGAGGGGGATTCGACTCTTCTGAGCGACGCAGCCACCGTAGCTAGTTCGAGGGCTCAAGAACACTCAATACATCCACCAAAGCAGAACTAGGGTTTTACGCATTCCTCGCGGCCCGAACCTGGGTAAATTATCCTTGTGCTGATTACTAATCCTGCTCTTCTCACAACCCTGCGCCCCCGCAACGGCAGAAGGGATCCTCGTGATCCCATAGGTGTCGTTTCCCATCGACATTTGGATAAATGAGCTAAAAGTTAAGCTAGTTTTAAAATCAGGGGCTAAATCGCGATAAAAGTATTCGCGGATAGGTCCCTGGATGAAAATAAACAGAAAAAGAAAAATCTATCGGACGAACGTCCGCTAACAGAGACTAATGAATGAAATTCGTTCGTTAAAAGATTCGAACGGGTGAACGATCATTATTTACTCAGTCTAAAAAATCGGTCTAATAAAAATAAACCGAGAAAACCTAAAACCCCATGGTGGTTCAGTTTATTATACCGGATCGGTGTCGACGGGCAACGGCGAGGCGGGGCGGCGGCTTCCGGTGAGGGCGCGGCTCCGGCGGCGGCGGCTTGGCGACGGTGGGGTAGCAGCGAGGCGGGGCGGCGGCAGCTCGCAGCAGCGGCGGCGACGGCGGCACGAGCGGCTCGGCGGCGACTGCTCGGGCGGCGGTAGTGGTGGCGCGGCTCGGCGGCGACTTAGTACGAGGGGAGAAGGGGCGGCTGGGCTCAGGCTTTAAAGGCCCCGGGGTCGGGGTCCCGACTTGGGCAAGGGGCGACGACAGTGGCTCCGTCCTGGACTCCCTGCCGGAGTCCTGCTAGGACACGCGCGGCGGCGAAGGCGGTTGGTAGCTAGGCCTTGGCCTGGCTCGGCTCGGACGGCCCAGTCGGCGCGCACTGACTTTTTTTTAAACCGTGCAGCGAAGAAAAATCCTAATAAAATAAAATAAAAATACCAAAAATTCCAGAAACAATTTTCACCATCCCTACCTAATATTTGGGATAAAGAGAACATTTTTGTGGACTAAATGCAATTTTTAAAAATGCATGTTTTTCTCTAATTCGAATTAAATGCAACTCAATAAAATTGCAAATAAAAATTCAAATAAACTAATTTGACTTCCAAATTTCTTTTCCAATATTTCTCCTCTGTTTTTGAAGAAGTCATTTTATGTTCTCTCATTTATTTTTATTGTTTTCAAATTATTGGAAAGAATTTGTTGAAAGCAAATTGATCCACTTTTCAGATTTGAATAAATTCAAAAAATGAAAATTTATGAAACCTCCAACACTCTCCTTGGGTCCTAGAGTTGCTTAAGATTTCTTGGATCACAACCAAAATGCAATAAAATATGAAATGCATATGAATGATCCATGTATAACATCCAAATTGGAAAATTTGGGATGTTACAAACCTACACCCCTTAAGATTAATCTCGACCTCGAGATTCGGGTTGGTCAGCCAAAAGGTGTGCGTGGTCCTAGCGGAGGTCTTCTTCTCGCTCCCAGGTAGCTTCCTCCTAGGTATGGTGGCTCCATTGAACTTTGCAAAAATTGATGACTTTGTTGTGATTAATCTCGACTGGAAAACTCGAGAATCTTGACTGGCTTCTCTTCATAGGTCAGATCACTTTCCAACTGTATCGCTTCCAGTGGCACTGTATCTCTCAGAGGAATGTCAGCCATCTCTCAGTGGCACTCCCTCAACTAGGAAACATGAAACACATCATGAACTCCTGACAATCCTTCAGGCAACTCCAACTTGTAGGCAACTTCTCCCATGCATTCCCAAACTCTGTAGGGTCCCACAAATCATGGTGGCTAGCTTTCACTTGACTCCAAAATGCTTAACTCCTTGAAGTGGGGACACACGAAGATATGATCTATCTCCGACTTTGTAGGCTACCTGCTTGCGTTTAGTATCTGCATAGCTCTTCTGCCTGGACTGGGCTATCTTGAGTCGGTCCCGAATCAACTTAACCTTCTCCTCAGAATCTCTGATTAAGTCTTGTCCGAACAACTGTCTATCTCCAACTTCATCCCATGATAACGGTGTCCTGCACCTCCTTCCGTAGAAAGCTTCGAAAGGGGCCATTTTCAAACTGGCTTGATAACTGTTGTTATAGGAGAACTCTGCATACAGCAAATTATCATCCCAACTAGATCCATAATCTAGCGCACAAGCTCTCAACATGTCCTCCAGAATTTGATTGACTCTCTTGGTTTGTCCATCTGTCTGTGGATGAAAGGTTGTACTGAACTCTAGCCTGGTACCCAAATTTCATGCAACCGATTCCAAACTTTAAAGTAAATTGTGTTCCTCTGTCTGATACAATGGTCCTCGGAACTCCATGCAGACATACAATCCTGGTCATGTATATCTTTACCAATTTAGCACTCGTATAAGTTGTCTTCACAGGAATGAAATGGGCTACCTTCGTCAAGCGATCAACTACAACCCAGATAGAGTCATAGCCTAAACGGGTCCTGGGTAATCTAGTGATAAAATCCATTCCAAGTTTATCCCACTTCCATTCGGGTATTGGCAAAGGCTGAAGTAACCCTGCTGGTTTCTGATGCTCTGCCTTAACTCTTTGACATACATCGCATACTGCTACATACTCTACAATATCCTTCTTCATTCCTATCCACCAGAAACTTTCCTTCAAATCCACATACATCTTGGTGTTGCCTCGGTGAATCGGATAAGGCGAGTCATGAGCCTCTTGAAGAATCAACTTCCTGATCTCAGGGTCATTAGGCACATAGATACGATCCTAAAACCATAAGGTGTCGTGCTCATCCTCATGAAATCCTTTAACCTTTCCTTTACTCATCCTTTCCTTTATTTCTGCAATCTCCTTGTCCATCTTCTGGGCTTCTATGATCTTTCCCAACAAAGTGAACTGAATCTCCAATGCTGCAACATAACCTCTCGGAACTATCTCCAAGCGAAGTTCTCAGAGATCATCTGCTAACTCCTGGGGTAATCCTCCGGTTATGAGCATGTTAACATAACTCTTGCGGCTCAACGCATCTGCTATGACATTGGCCTTTCCTGGATGATAATGCAACTCATGTCATAATCCTTTATGAGCTCCAACCATCTCCTTTGCCTGAGGTTCAACTCTTTCTGCGTGAAGATGTACTTCAAACTCTTATGATCCGTGTAAACATCACAACGGTTACCGATGAGAAAATGTCTCCATGTCTTGAGCGCATGCACTACGGTTGCTAACTCCAAATCATGCGTAGCATAATTCAACTCATGAGGTCAAAGATGTCGTGAGGCATATGAAACAACTCTTCCGTCTTGCATAAGCACACCTCCAAGTCCTCGACGTGAAGCATAGCAATGCACTTCGAAATCCTTGCGCATGTCTGGGAGAATCAGCACTAGGCCTGTAACCGAAACTTTCTTTAATTCCTGAAAACTGGCCTCACAATCCTCAGTCCAATTAAACTTGGTGTCCTTCTTCAATAACTCCGTCATGGGCTTCGCTATCTTGGAAAAGTTCTCCATGAATCTCCGGTAATAACCTGCGAGTCCAAGAAAACTTCTGATCTCTCCCACTGAGGTGGGTGCCAACCATTTAGTGACAGATGCAACCTTGGTAGGGTCTACTGGTATTCCTTCTCCGGATATAACATGTTCGAGAAATCCAACTTCCTTCAACCAAAACTCACATTTGCTGAACTTGGCATACAACTGATGTTCCCTGAGCTTCTCAAGAACCAGATGCAAATGTTCCTTATGGTCTTCTTCATTCTTTGAGTAGACCAATAGGTCATCAATGAAAACCACAATGAACTTATCCAAGAACTCCATGAACACCTTGTTCATCATATTCATGAAATAGGTAGGGGCATTAGTCAAAAAACGACATAATTGTATACTCATATAGCCCATACCTCATAGTAAAAGCTATCTTAGGTATATCCTGCTCTTGGAACTTCAATATGTGATAACCTGATCGAATATCCATTTTGGAGAAAACCTTGGCTCCCTATAACTGGTCAAACAAATCATTGATCATTGGCAGAGGGTATTTGTTCTTGATTTTCACCTCATTCAGCGCACGATAATCAACAACCATCCTCAAAGATCCATCCTTCTTCTCCACTAGAAGCATTAGAGCTCCCCAAGGTGATGAGCTTGGTCAAATGTAACCTTTCTCTAGTAACTCCTTAATCTGCTTCTTAATTTCCTCCAGATTATTTGCGGGCATCCGATACCGTCTCTTGGATATTGGTTCGGTGCCTGGCAATAGCTCAATCAAAAACACAATATCTCGATCTGGTGGCATGCCTGGTAACTCCTCCGGAAATAAACGGGATAATCCTTCACCACTAGTACTTCCTCTTGAGCAACTTCCGATAAGGAATTCACCTGTGTCCTCCTCGGCGCATGCCTAGACACATACTTGATCCTCTTTCCTTCCGGGGTGGCGAGAAGAATTGATTTACTGGCGCAATCAACATTTCCCTTCAAACTTGGATAGCCAATCCATGCCTAGTATCACGTCCAATCCTTGTGACTCCAGGACAATAAGGTCTGCGGGGAAAACAGAATAGAATAAGGTCTAAGAGAGATTTCACTACCCATATGCATATGAGCCAAATATAATCAATTCACTTCATTCAATATCAACCAAGGTTCACACAAATGATCTAAACTATGATTACAAATTGATCGAAGCTAACTACTTGGAAGAATGCTACTAGTAACATGGTGGTCGTCTAGAAATTTTGATCGGTGGAATACTCCATAATATCTGCTCCAGCTTCTTCTACATAGTCGTCAGCACTGTCATCATTTGCATCACTATCCGTGTTGGTGTCGTCCAAGATGATGTAGTCCTCCGAACGGATCTCCACTTCAGGTTCTCACCTCTGGTTCTCCATGGGTATTCCTAGCTTCCTCTTCAGGTCTTCATGCTTCTCTAGTAGTACAGCAATTTCTTCCTCATATCCATCACGTGTAGACTTGAGTTCCTCTTCTAGCTCCATATTCCTTTTCATCAGCTTCTTGGTCTTCTTCATGATAGAGCACATCTCGTTTTCATATCGACGAATGTGTTGAACCATCTCTTGAATGTAAGCTGCGATTGATCCATCCTTCCTAGTGCGAATCATCTCCCATTCTTCGTCTCAGCCTCCACATATCTGATAGATGGTGTCTTCAAGCTCCTTGTGATACACCTCACAAATGTGTCCAAAAGTGATGTGGGCTGCCATGCTCTTTCCCAAGTTCCAACTTGGTGCATCCAAGGTAAAATCAATGGGCTCCATTGTTGGCGCAAACGTTCTCCCAGGTACACGAACTTTGGTACTCCAACGCTCCTCTTCCGGTAGAGTTGCAGACAAAATTCTAGTGAAGCTTGGTAGTCCGATGTTCAGGTACTTAGTGACTTCCTTCAAGTGTCATCCGAAAGGGGTGTCATCATCCGGCTGAGTGAACTTGTTCCTGGGGTCCGCCATCTATAGAGTAGAAATAGAGGAGAATTAGAAATGAGCGAAGAAGACTATCATGTGGTTTTTCCTAGTGGTCGCATCCTACAGTCAGCGTCTGCTCTGATACCATCTTCTAGCGACCACGATCCCAATGGACCGAAGTCTCTATGCTTAAGTGTCATCCCTAGATCGGTATGCTGACACACACACAGTACTCGAGGAGCTATAACAAAGTTCAATCACACACTTATTACATCGAGGTCCTCATAAAGAGTATCTGTTACACAAATAAAATGGTTGAACGCCATCTAAACTAAATAACTGCGGAAGCTTCGAAGATAAATGAGTCCATCAACTCCAACGGCACAACTAGCTGCAAGACAATGACCTATCGCACCTTATTCGTCGTCTTAGGAGTCTGCAACATGAGACGTTGCAGCCGTGTAGGTCAGCACATGGAATGTGCTGGCATAGTTACACTGTAAAGGAATGAATGCAAGGAACTATATCTACATGCATATTTGGCTCATGGAGGCTCTAAGTTTAAAAGTTTTGCATAAAGCTAATTTTTTCCTACAAAAAAGGAATAAATATTATTTACTACAAATTTAAACCAATATTTGAGAAGGTTCCTCCAACTCAGATCCCAACATTAACCATATATCGTCATTTAACTGATTCATTAATTAAAGAGTGATAAGATCAACAATAACATCCACTTCTAGATACTCAAGATGTCCATAGCCGGGGACATGGCTAACCATGATTAGTTTATACACTCTATAGGGGTTGCGCACTTTTCCCCACAAGACTCGACCGCATCCACGATCGGAAGATCAAGTCATAGTCTTTCTGAAGCATTAACTCTCGACTCTGGGTAGACCGGTACACCTACTTTCCCCTACATCTGCTAGTCCACCTCTTCAAGAGCTCATACAACTTACTCAACTACGCCAGAGCCCGTAATGGCTTGTGGCTGCACACGGAAGTTTCTAGGCATGAAATGTCATAAGATCCCTTTGAGCCTGGGTGGCGAACCGAGGAAAAATCACACGGGTACTTTAGGATTTCCCTAACGGGCTAGCACTGGATTCTCCAGGTGCCCCAACCAATCCACTCAGATGTGTATTAAAGTTGCCACCTTAGTGTTATCCAAAATTATTAACTCTCACAACTTCCATGTGTATCACGATCCAATCCTCGTCTACGAGCATGGCTAAGCAATAATTGAGCATAACGTATATTCTTGGGGTAATCAAAGGTATTAGGTTCCTACCTTAAGTACTACAACCAAACCACATGTTCCCAATCCTACTCATGCAAATATTTGAGGAGCAAAACTCTTGCATAGTAAAACTAGGTATACAAGAGTATGATCAAAGTGTAACTTGCCTTGCTGACGATTAGAGAACTCTAGAGATTCATAGTAACAAACTTCGCACTCCAGAAAATCTAGCGTAGGCAAATAGTAGCATACATAAGCAATCAATCAAACGATGCAAAGAGAAATCGAGAAAAGATCCAAATAAAACTCGAAACAAGCAACCAACTAAACTAAACAGAAAATGAAACCCAACATCATTATTTTTGATGTGTATTAGATCTTAACAATAGGTCCATGTGATTAGCTACGAGCTGCAAAAAGAATCAACTCAAACGGAGCTACGAAACTCAAGATACAAACGAAACAAGATAGAATAATAATCTGAACTAAGCTCAAATTTTAAATTTTCAAAATCATGTTCAAGTTGGTTTACTGGAAAGAGGGGAGTGAAGCAAAGAATTAGGCGTTGGTTTCACCTAATTTGGATAAACGAGCTAAAAGTGACGATAGTTTGAAAATCAGGGGCTAAATCGCGATAAAAGTATTCGCGGACAAGCCCCTGGACGAAAATAAACAGAAAAAGAAAAATTTCGGACAAACGTCTGCTAACAGAGACTAACGAACGAAATTAGTTCGTTAACAGATTCTAACGAGTGAACGATCGTTATTTACTCGGTCTAAAAAAATTGGTCTAATAAAAATAAACAGAGAAAACCTAAAAAATCTGGGTGGTTCGGTTTATTATACCGTATCGGTGTCGGCGGGCAACGGCGAGGCGGGGCGGCGGCTTCCAGCGAGGGGGCGACTCGGGCGACGGTGGCTTGGCGATGGCGGGGCAGCAGCGAGGTGGGGCGGCGGCAGGTCGCAACAGCAGCGGTGGCGGCAGCGGCGCGGCTCGACGGCGGCGCGAGCGGCTTGACGGCGGCGTGAGCGGCTCGGCAGCGCCAACTCGAACGGCGATAGTGGCAGCACGGCTCGGCGGTGACTTAGGACGAGGGGAGAAGGGGCAGCGGGGCTCGTGCTTTAAAGGCCCCGGGGTCGGGGTCCCGACTTGGGCAAGGGGTGACGGCGGCGGCTCCGTCCCGGACTCCCTGCCGGATTCCGGCTCGGACACGCGCGGCGGCGAAGGCGGTTGCCGGCTGGGCCTTGGCCTGGCTCGGTTGGGCCGGCCCAGTCGGTGTGTGCTGACTTTTTTTTAAACTGCGCCGTGTAGAAAAATCCTAATAAAATAATATAAAAATCCTAAAAACTCCAGAAACAATTTTCACCATCCCTACCTAATATTTGGGATAAAGTGAAAAAAATTCTGGACTAAATGCAATTTTTAAAAATGCATGTTTTTCTCTAATTCGAATAAAATGCAACCGAACAAAATGCAAATAAAAATTCAAATAAACTAATTATTCCAAATTTCTTTTCCAATATTTCTCCTCTGTTTTTGAAGAAGTAATTTTATCTTCTCTCATTTACTTTTATTGTTTTGAAATTATTGGAAAGAATTTGTTGAAATAAAATTGATCCACTTTTCAGATTTGAATAAATTCAAAAATGAAAATTTATGAAACCTCCAACTCTCTCCTTGGGTCCTTGAGTTGCTTAAGATTTCTTGGATCACAACCAAAATGCAATAAAATATGAAATGCATATGAATGATCTACGTATAACATCCAAATTGGAAAATTTGGTATGTTACAGTCTCGCATCTAGGGCTCAAGTGTTGCATGTTATAACATTTTATCATAGGCATAAGTTAAGTGTAATAAGGATCCAATAACTTTGAGAGTATGATGTTAGAAGAACGATCATATTGAATTGGCCCAACTTATTTGTTATGATTAGAGATGGCAATGTCGAAGTCTATAGTCTATGACACGGAGAGTTGACGTATGCTCAGCTCCTTAGACCATGAGAGTATCGAGTCGCTTCATATCGGACGATGCACGTTGGTGTTGTTCTAATGTTGTCTGTAACAGCGTAATCGTAGCGGCAACTTAGTTTCATTGGAAAGTATGACAAGGGGCAAGGTAGCTCAAGAGTGGGATTTGCTCCTCCAACTACGGAGAGATATTCTTTGGGCCCTCCAGGTATGATGGCATCCATCATCGTCTGGCCTGACATGGGTTAATTGTGCACATGGATGCCGAAACATGATAGCGAGAAATAAGAGCAAAACTGGTTACGATTGAGGAGACCTATAGAGTGAGCATGAGGATGAATCAAGTGGATACTGATATATCTCACCTCGGGTTTTGTAAAGTACCGTGAAGCAAAACAAATAGCATATGATAACCAAAGGTTCACTCGAATATCATTCATGTGAGTATAGGGGTCAACATGGATGTGCATGGTTTCGTTGTTGATCACTGAAGAAAAGGAAGTATTGTCCATGTCTATTTCACCAAATCTATAGTGTCACATGCTTAAGGGGATTATGTTCTATCGAGTTCTATTGGAGTTGTGAATATGAGGAATATTACCAGAAATTTTTGGGAAATAAAAGAAATAGTTTGAGAGAAAATGGAAGTGTTTCGGGGTTACCAGAAGGGTTTTGAGGAATGCCGGGAAATGATATACAGGCAAAAAAATATTTTTGAGGACCTAATATAAATAAGAGAGGGCTCTGATATTTATTTGGGAGTCCCTAAGATTTATTTAGGGGCTATGGGTTAATATAAATTGGTAATTGCCTATTAGGGAGAGTTATTGGCCTAGAAGGCCCAATAAGGAGGAGGCACCTCTATAGCTTGTTGGACAAGCTAAGGGGGGCAAACGGTTTGGAGAAGGACTCCTCCTCACTGGTGGTGGGCCAAGGGGCGAGACTCCCCTTCCCCAAGTCGGCTACCCCCTCCCTCCACCTATATGAAAGCAGCGCCCGCTTTGAACATACAAGTTTCTCCCGTGGTCTCAGGCGCCACTCTCTCTCTCTCTCTCTCTCTCTCTCTCTCTCTCTCTCTCTCTCTAGTTCTAGTTCTAGTTTAAGATCTAGACGACGAAGCGCTGCCTGATTGTGAAGCCCGTGACCGTGCAATCTGTAGAGAGGTCGGGCTTTCTGTCATCGATTCAAGGGTCCGGTCGTGATTGGTTGGAGGGTCTTCATCCATGATCTATGCCAACACTTCTCCCACTGCAACTGAAAGTTGGTCAAGAACTGATCTAACCATGTTTGCATCTTCATAGTGATTTGGGACCTTGATTCGTAGGATATTTTTGTTTTGTTTTCTACTATGTTTCCCACGACGCAGGAACAGGGCCATAGTTCGATACATAGTAAATGGAAGCGTGGAGGGGGTTCTGAAAATTAAACCACCATGAGTAAGTCAAAACTACAAGTGATTTCAATTGTACAAATGATACACCCATTTTGCATCACTATTTATTATCATAATTTACTCTTATCAATGATATTTTGCACATCATTGCTCAATTCTAACGCCTTTCTCCCTTCAATTTGCATGCACAAAGAGGGAAATTCTCAAGAAATTACCGAACAAATTGAAATCAGGGTTAAAATTGGACAAAAGAAAAAGTATTTTTCTAAAGCTCTAGAAACCGAGAAATTTACTTATTTTTTTGGAATGTATGGAGAAATAGGTTAGAATATGGGCCTTCTGGAGCCCACAAGGCCTCCACGCGGCAGAACCACGCGACCCTGGCGCGTGGGGATGGAGCGTGGGCACCTAGCGCCACCTTCTGACGTCCCTTTGCTACCAATTCACTTCTGACCTAAAATAGGCGGGGGACTTTTTCGGAATTTTGCGCCGCCATTGCGAGACACAACGGAGGCGGAACACCTTTGCCTTCCAGCAGGTTGATTCTACCATAGACCCATCAGTCTAGGAGAGGGAATTTAAAGCCTCTTCATCACCAACACTTGGATCACCATCTTCATCACCATATTCGTAAGCATTGTCATCTCCATCAACCCCTTTCATCCCATCTCTTTGATCTATGAACTTCCTTTTGAGATCCTTTGCTGAGAGTAGTTTCAGGTGTTGATTATTCCCTGTAGCTGACACTTATAACTTTTATTAGTGAAATATTATTTTCAAAGTGTTAATCATATATTCATGTCCACTGACCATGATCTATATAATGTGTTGTGACTAGTTCTTTACATTATTAACGACATGGGATAAATCTTGTTACAAGTAATCATCTGAAGTTGAATCTAGTTCAATGTTTTGATATTGGGTTGTGCTATAATCCTCTAGTGGTGTTGTGCGAATGTAGACTATCACTTCACCTTTACGGGCCTAGAGAAGAGCATTGTGTGATTAGTTCGTTTATGGTTGGGTGGACAGAGCGACAGATATTACCATACCCTAAGTTTATGAAAGGTTGCAAGAGAGGTTATGAAACCTTAGAGTTCTCTGTTATGGTTAGATTGTTAAATTACTTTGTTGTATTTATGTATGCTTGCATAGAGGTATAATCATAAGTAGGTTGGTTATTCAAGTAAGAACATCACCTTATCACGGGCTTCACTGCACAACATATTATCAAAACAATGGATGGTAACTTGATACGTCTTCAATGTATCTATAATTTTTGAATATTCCTAGCTATTAAAGTATCATTCTTGGATGTTTTATACCCATTTACTAGCAACTTTATATCATTTTTTGGGACTAACCTATTGACATAGTGCCTAGTGCCAGTTGATGTTTTTTGCTTGTTTTTTAATTCACGGAAATCAATACCAAATAGAGTCCAAATGCCACGAAACTTTTTGGAGATTTTTTTCTGCCCAGAAGACACACACGAGGCCCAAGATGTGCATCAGAGGGGCCCCGTGGGGCCCACTAGGCACCAGCCCCCCCAGGCGCACCCTGGTGGGTAGTGGGGCCCATAGGCACCCCCTCCACCGCCTCTCAGCTCTATAAATACTCTAATATTTCAGAAACCCTAGGAGAGTTGACAAAACACAATTCCAGCCGTCGCAACTTCCAGAACCATGAGATCCAATCTAGAGGCCTTCTTCGGCACTCTGCCGGAGGGGTGAACGATCACGAAGGGGTTCCTCATCAACACCCTTGCCCCTTCGATGATGCGTGAGTAGTTTACCACAGACCTACAGGTCCGTCGACAGTAGCTAGATGGCTTCTTCTCTCTTTTTCATCTTCAATGCAGTGTTCTCCTCGATGTTCTTGGAGATCCATTTGATGTAATGACTTTTTGTGGTGTGTTTGTTGGGATCCGATGAATTGCGAGTTTATGATCAGATCTATCTATGAATATTATTTGAGTCTTTATTGAACTCTCTTATGCATGATTGTTATAGCCTCGTATTTCTTCTCCGAAACTTTGGTTTGGTTTGGCCAACTAGATTGATTTTTCTTGCCATGGGAAGAGGTGCTTTGTGATGGGTTCGATCTTGTGGTGCTCAATCTCAGTGGCAGAAGGAGACATGACACACATGTATCGTTGCCATTAAGGATAAAAATATGGGGTCTATTCCTACATGAATAGATCTTGTCTACATCATGTCATCGTTCTTATTGCATTACTCCATTTTTTCATGAACTTAATACACTAGATGCATGTTGGATAGCAGTCGATGTGTGGAGTAATTGTAGTAGATGCAGGAAGGAGTCGGTCTACTAATCTTGGACGTGATGCCTATATACATGATCATTGCCTTGGATATCGTCATAATTATTTTCTCTTCTATCACTTGCCCAACAGTAATTTCTTTACCCATGGTATGCTATTTTCTCGAGATAAGTCTCTAGTGAAATCTACGGCCCCCGGGTCGATTTCCAATCATATTGTTTTCAGAGCAATTATTCTAAAAACTCAAAAATACATTGCTGCATTTTTTCTTTACTTATTTTATTTTGTGTTTTTGCTAGATCTATTTATCCAATCTCATACAATTTAATCTATCTTATTACCGAGGAGAGATTGACAACCCCTCTGACGTATTGGGTTGCAAGTTTTTGTGGTTTGTGTGCAGGTGTTGTTTACATAGTGTTGCTAGGTTCTCCTACAGCATTGATAACATTGGTTTCACAACACAGAGAAATACTTACCGTTGCTATGCTGCATCATCCTCTCCTCTTCGGGGAATTACCAACGCAAATACAAGCAATCAGGAAAAATTTCTGGCGCCATTGCCAGGGAGACGTCATCAACATCTATAAAGTACCTACGGATAAACTCTCATCTCCTTGCAATTACTTTATTTACCATTTGCCTCCCGTTTTCAGCTCCTCCACTTCTATTTTTTTTTACAAAAATCACAAAAATATTTTCTGTTTGCCTTTTTGTTCATTTGCTATCTTTGCTAGTGTGCCATGATCCTTCTATTTGCTTGCATCTTCCCATGCTAAAAATCTGTTGATATGGATCCTCATCCACTTGCTAATCTTTCAAAAGATCCAATTATGTGAACCAATTGCTAGTGAGTTGAGTGCACTTGATTATCTCTATGAAGTTTTGCTTGAAAATCATGAATGATAAAATTGTCATGAAGTGTTGAAAGAAGAAATTTATAAATTGATTCATGATAGCTCCTTCAATGAAAAGCACGATTCCAATGATGTTACTATAAATTCAATTAAATCTACTTGTGTTAATGATATGCAAAACCCCAAGCTTGGGGATGCTAATTTTTTTATGTCTAGTACTTATTGCAATGATCATGATTGGGTGATAATGATTCTTATGATCTTGAAAATTTATTTAAGGCTCATGACGGATATGTTTTCAATACTATTGTAACTGGGTTTGGAAGAGTGTCAACTCTAGGTAAAAATAATCCCACATATTTTGAGAGTGCTCAATCTTATGAAATTATTGATAAAAGTGGGTTTAGAGAGGCCATGACTTTAGTTGATGTTAATCCCACTATTTTGGAAGATTTTAAAACTTTTACACATGTGGATCATGAAGAGAAAATCTTATATGATAGCTATATTGTTCAATTTGATTATGATCGTACATTTAACTATTACGAGAGAGGGAAATATGGTTGTAGAAATTTTCATGTTACTAAATTACCTCTCTTCATGTTGAGATTGTCAGTGTTTTATTATTCTTCCTTGCATATGCTAGAAATTGCTTGTCTTGATAATTTGTTCGATTATAAAATGCCTATGCATAGGAAGTATGTTAGACTTAAATGTGTTTTTCACATGCTACATGATGCTCTCTTTGTGTTTCAATTATTATCGCTGTGTGAGCATCATTGAAATCCCAAGCCTATCTTAATGGCGAATAGTTATGCATTAAATTTTTGTTTCTTTTTTGTTATTTAATAAATACACAATTATGCTACTGTTTTGATTGTGTTTTCATGCTTTAATTAGTTTTTGTGCCAAGTAAAGCCTTTAGGATCATGTTGGGTGATAGTTGATTTAATCCTGTTCAAAAACAGAAACTTTTGTGCCCATTTCTAGAATTTTAGAAATTCACAGAAATGTGCTTTTGCTTAGAATTTTTTACACATGATTTATATACAAACTTCCCACGTTTTCCTAATTGTTCAGAATTTTTGGAGTTACAGAAGTATGGTCCAAGTCCAGAACTCCAGATTACCACAAACTGTTCTATTTTTGACAGATTATGTTTTTGTTGCATTGTGTGCTTATTTTGACGAATCTATGGATTGTATCGTGGGGTATAAGCCATGGTAATGTTACAATATAGTAGGTATAATGCAACTATAAAATATGAATGGGTTTGCAACAGTACTCAGAGTGGTAATTTTCTTTATTATACTAATGGATCTCATGAAGGTTTTGTTAAGTTTTGTGTGATTGAAGTTTTCAAGTTTTGGGTGAGATCACGATGGATGAAGGAATTAGGAGTGAAAAGAGCCTAAGCTTGGGGATGCCCATGGCACCCCAAGGCAATATTCAAGGAGAACCAAGCAACTAAACTTGGGGATGCCCACGAAGGCATCCCCTCTTTCTTCTAACGACCATCTGTAATTTTAATTGGAGCTATATTTTTTGTATGTCACATATCATGAGTTTTGCTTGGAGCGTCTTGAATTATATGAGTCTTTTCATGTTTTGCTTTTTATTTTGTCGCAATCATCCTTGCTGAACACACCTATTTGAGAGAGCCATAATGATGCCATGATTTGTTAGAATTGCTCTATGTGCTTCACTTAATTTTTTTTTTGAGCTATGGAATTGCTCTAGTGCTTCACTTATATCTTTTTTAGCATGGTGGTTGCTTAATTTTGAAGAAAATCCTCTCATGCTTCACTTATATTATTTTGAGACATGAAATTTTTGTAGAAACTTTTATTCTCTTGTCTTCACTTCAATTTTTGAGAGCTTGTTTAAGCAATGGTAATATATGAAACTAGTCCCAAAGTGATAGATATCAAGATGGATAAGAAAAACTATCATGAAGATCATTGGATATTAAAACTTGATTCCTTGCAATAGTTTTGGGATATGGAGATAGTAATATGTGAGTCATGTTGGTGAGTAATTATGCTTTAGTAAGAATATTTTTTATGCAAGCACAGAAGTCAATAGTTATGCAATTAACTTACATCCTACTTGTGGTGCATTATTCGGGTTAGTTATGTTTAATGCTCGTTTTCGTTTCTTGGTTGGTTGCTTCTCAATCTATTTGCTAGCCTCCATTTGTAATAAACGGGAATAATGCTTGTGCATAAAAAATATCCTAAAACCAAGTTGTGCCAAATGAGTCCACCATACCTACCTATATGCGGTATTTCCATGTCGTTCCAAGTAAATTTGTATGTGCCAACTCTAATTTTCAAAATTATTTCCTTTTTGTGTGCCCATACCGCTCATGAAGCGGCAGGGGGTGGCCAATAATTTTCCATGCTAGATGTGTTATTCTCAAGAAGAGTGTTTATTCACTTGTCATTGCACGAGAGTGTGGTCAGTAATAGGGATGCCCAGTCCTGAATTGAAAAACATATTTACTTTATGTTGTCAACAATAAATTCCTTAGAAAGTGTTGGTATGGAAGGCACCCGTGGATATGGCTAGCCATGGATTGTGAAAGAATGGTGGGAAAAGGAATAAACTTTATTTATGTTTGGGAACCGCCTATGATGTATCTAGCATGGAAGGTACTCGGAATTCTCGATCGTTTTCGTTGACGGGAAAAGCATGCCTCTCAAAACAATTTTATCTCTTAATTTAAGCTTTGAGCTCTAGCACCTCTATAAATCTCTACTTCCCTCTGCGAAGGGCCTATCTATTTACTTTTCTGCAATTTTTATTTTCATTGAGTCTCCATATTCTCTTATAAAGCACCAACTAGGAGCACTATTGTCATACTTGAGCATTGGATGTAGCTAATATTTCTGTGTGTTTCATGAATGGATCAACGATTGAGCATAATGGGCTAGGGATAGCTTTCTTTAGTGTTGATATTTTTAAATACATGGTTTATTGTTGATATGCTTGAGTATTGAGGTCTTCATGTCAAATTATAGACTGTTTCTTTGAATCATCTAAAGTCCAAATGTCCATGCTACAAAAGAACAGAATATGTGATAAATATCATGCGTAGCATTCCACATCAAAAATTCTTGATTGTTCCATGCTATTAAAGTATCATTCTTGGATGTTTTATACTCATTTACTAGCAACTTTATATCATTTTTTGGGACTAAGCTATTGACATAGTGCCTAGCGCCAGTTGCTGTTGTTTGTTTGTTTTTTACTACGCAGAAAATCAATACCAAAGGGAGTCCAAATGCCAAGAAACTTTTTGGAGAATTTTTTTCTGCCCAGAAGACACACAGGAGGCCCAAGATGTGCACCAGAGAGGCCCTATGGGGCACACTAGGCACCAGGGCGCGCCAGGGCCCCCAGGCGCACCCCGGCGCGTAGTGGGGCCCACATGCACCCCCTCCACCGCCTCTCAGCTCTATAAATACTCTAATATTCTAAAAACCCTAAGGGAGTCGACGAATCACAATTCCAGCCGCTGCAAGTTCCAGAACCAGAGATCCAATCTAGAGGCCTTCTTCGACACTCTGCCGGAGGGGTCAATGGTTACAGAGGGGTCCTTCATCAACACCCTTGCCCCTCCGATGATGCATGCGTAGTTTACCACAAAAATACGGGTTTGTAGGCAGTAGCTAGATGGCCTCTTCTCTCTTTTTGATCTTCAATACAATGTTCTCCTCGATGTTCTTGGAGATCCATTTGATGTAATGACTTTTTGCGGTGTGTTTGTTGTGATCCGAAGAATTGCGAGTTTATGATCAAATCTATCTATGAATATTATTTGAGTCTTTATTGAACTCTCTTATGCATGATTGTTATAGCCTCGTATTTCTTCTCCGAAACTTTGGTTTGGTTTGGCCAACTAGATTGATTTTTCTTGCCATGGGAAGAGATGCTTTGTGATGGGTTCGATCTTGCGGTGCTCAATCTCAGTGACAGAAGGAGACATGACACGCATGTATCAATGCCATTAAGGATAAAAGGATGGGGTCTATTCCTACATGAATAGATCTTGTCTACATCATGTCATCGTTCTTATTGCATTACTCTATTTTTCCAAGAACTTAATACACTAGATGCATGCTGGATAGCGCTCGATGTGTGGAGTAATAGTAGTAGATGCAGGCAGGAGTCGGTCTACTAATCTTGGGCATGATGCCTATATACATGATCATTGCCTTGGATATCGTCATAATTATTTGCTCTTCTATCAATTGCCCAACAGTAATTTGGTTACCCACCGTATGCTATTTTCCTGAGAGAAGCCTCTAGTGATATCTATGGCCCCCGGGTTTATTTCCTATCATATTGTATTTAGATCTATTATTCCAAAACTCAAAAATACCTTGCTGCACTTTTTCTTTACTTATTTTATTTTGTGTTTGTGCTAGATCTATTTATCCAATTTCATACAATTTAATCTATCTCAATACCGAGGAGGGATTGACAACCCCTCTTACGCGTTGGGTTGCAAGTTTTTGTGGTTTGTGTGAAGGTGTTATTTACATAGTGTTGCTTGGTTTTCCTACTGGATTGATAACCTTGATTTCATAACTGAGGGAAATACTTACCGATGATGTGCTACATCATCCTCTCCTCTTCGGGGAATTACCAACGCAGAAACAAGCAATCGTAACTCAATGAATCTTGATCAAAGTAACTAGGTTAATACTGAATTGAAGCTCAAGCCCGTAACTCAATGAATCTTGTTGTTGTGAATGTTTCCTATCATACTAATCCTTGGTGCACTGGTTATTCAAATTTTATTGTTTCTAAGTATATGTATATCCCTCCTAAATTCACTTATTAACAAAAGAGAAGATTCCTCTAGGATTTGAGAACATATTTTTGAGATGATCCATATCTATATAAAAAAGTAGTAGATGGTATTATTAGATGTTGTATTCCAAAACATGAGCAGGAATAAATATTAAGGAAGTGTCACTCCAGTCCTTATGGATGACATCATGCTAGAGACAGAACTCTACACAAGGTATTGCAATTTTGTTGTTATTGGCCTAATCTTTTTAAGGCTGGTCGTAAGCTTATTCTCTCTTGTGATGAATGTCAAAGAATTGGTAATGTTGATAGACGCTAGGAAATGTCAATGAATTATTCTCTTGTCATTTAACCTTTTGATGTCTGGCATTTTGATTATATGGGTCCTTTTTCAACCTCAAATGACTATAGACATATGTTGCTTGCTGCCGATTATTGTGGGTAGAAGCTACATGTAATACAACTACCTTGCCTTAGCACAATTAAGGAATGATCCACTTGGTGCACCGTTGCAACTCTTGTTACTATTTACTTTCTTGCAATTACTCTTGCTTTCAAACAATCATAAAACACTCTTTGTAGCTTTTATAGTGATCGTTGCTAGTTTCCGCAAACCAATTACTTTTGCTCCCTGTTGGGTTCGAAACTCTTACTTATCAAAAAGGCTATGATAGAGCACCTATACTTGTGGGATATCAACAATAGCCTCCAAGAACCAGTACAAGCAGTTACAATTTGCAACCACCATGAGAACAAAAATAACCACGGGCACTGATTTATTGCAAACAACTTTGATCAGCTTGGTCACATCTGCTCTCGTGGCATGCTGCTAATGCCCATTTTTATACTAGTGATTGCGCCCTCGACGAGGTCTGTTTACCCAACCTCTGGCGATTTGGTGAAGGGGGGGGGGGACGAGGAGGACGATAAGGTCATGAAGGACAATGTCGTCCTCTTGAACTCGGGCGCGGACTCGCTCCGTGCAACTGAAGAGCGCGCTGCCGACGGTAGCACCTAGTAGAAGAGTCCAAAGGCTATTATGGGAGTGAGCGCGCTTACCGTGTGCACGTTGCCACCTAGGAGCATGGCCAACTAGGAGCACTCTATGGAGGAGTGCAAGGTTGCATACTCCGTGAGCACCGCCCCACGCACATCATGGTCCGCACCGACTACATCAACGCTTGGGACGAGCCACGAGACAACTTGGCCGCTGACGAGGACACAACGGTGGGAGGGGAGGAGGCAAATGCGCGGCGACGACACGGGACACCGACATCTAGGCCTAGGTCATCATCGGGCAGAAGTTTAACCTAAGCGAGTTTCTCAATCCATAGTTTAGGTTTTACTTCAGTCGAGTTTAGGAAATGTTTAGTTTGAGATGGGTTTAGATAAGCTAAAATTATAGAATATATTCTGTTGGACCTATGTTGTTCAACGGGTAGCTCAAAGCAAGAACTTGCAAGCTTCTGTTAACGACAACTTGAAGTTTAATTACGCAACATAGTTAATTATAAAGTTTAAGCTATGTGGTACTTCCCCGTCCTGATTTATTAGCCCCCTTGTATTTTGGGCCAAACTTTTAACTACCAAAAAATAACGTATATATAAAAAGTAGTATCATTGAAAACCTCTATTGGATATAAATCCAACAATATTAATTTTGTGGCATACCAACTTATATTTTGTTAGTAAAATTTACGGGCAATCTGGCACGAAATACGAAGGAGACCAATAACCCAGATGAATGTACCATATGTAACTATGAGGTGCATGTTCATATGGATGCACAACACAAGAAGCACCGAGATTCAAATTGTCTTTTAGGGTTCATGTAGATTCTTGTTTTAGGAACCGATTAGAAACTAATCTCACAATTCTCCAAAGTTTTTGGTGTTAGATTTTGTGAAAGGGTTCTTGTAGTTAATCCTAACAGCGATCGTATCTAAAAGCCCTCCACCACCCACCCGCATTGGTCAAGTCGTTGTCCTGGCCTACGTCAACGACGCGGCAGCGAGCACTGCCATCGCTGCCTCCGGCTTGGTCTCGGAGCTCTGCCTCGCCTCCATTTCCCTTTTCTAGAAATATCGACTTGGGCCTCCTTGGTTTGTATAGTAATTTTGTAGGAATTATATAGGTTATATGGTTCATATAATTTTTTTAGAACTCTGTGGTTTGTATGAATGGATTCCTATTCCTACGTAGGATTGGTTTCCTATGTATCCTTCACATTTTAAAAGGAAAAAAAAGCATTAGCTTAGACCTATTGAAAAACAGAATTCCTATCATATGAATCAAATGACATATCGTTTTCTCCATCGACTGATTGCTAGCACCTTTCCTATTACCATCTCAAAAAAAAACTTTCCTACGACCTCTCCGATTTTCAGGCAACTTAACAACAGCTATTGCGATCGAGATTGCCCATGTGGAATGGAGCAGTCAAAGTGGATCAAACCCATCCTTCTGCATGTGCACATTGTCACAACGGAAACGTGACAACCGTGACAGTGTGTGTTGAGCAGGGTTCGTTAGCAAAAGCCAACAGAAAGCCCTACAACACGGCAAAGCTATAGGTTAGTAGGCCGTAAGATCGAGATTGAGAAAAAGCAAAGGCAAAAGGCACCCACATCCACTGAACCACACCCGGCGCTGCCCCCCGGCCAGTGGTAGATTAAACTCGAGAGAAGAATCTCCCCAATAATATGGTCGAGCGATAGCACATATCACCATATTACCTCTCTCTCTCTCTCTCCAGCCTCCTCATCGATCCGGCCAAAAGCGAGGCGGAATACCATCGATCTCGCCGCAAAAGATACAAGTGGAACTGCGGAGAGGAGGAAAGCGAGCGCGTCGCGCAGGGGCGCTCCAGCTTTTCTCCCACTCAAAAGAATACACATCACCACACCACACCACACCGCATAGCCTAGCTAACTAACAATTCGCATAGGCGCACAGGCTAGCGCTGGCCAGCTGATCCCTACGTAGGAGTACGTGCAGGTGCAGCTCGCCGGCCATTAAAATCCCTCGGCGCCACGGTGCGGTAACCCTCATGTTGCCCCCTCGCCGTAGCTTACATGGATACGCTGTTTAGGTTGGTTAGCCTCCAAGCCTCCGAGCAGCAGCAGCAGCAGCAGCAATCGGCGTCGTACAACTCCAGGAGCACCACCTCCAGCGGCTCCAGGTCGTCTTCCCACCAGACCAACGCCTCCTACAACTACTACCACCACAGCTCCAGCAGCGGCGGCGGCGGCGGCGGCGGGCAGTACTACTACAGCCAGCAGCAGCAGCCGCAGCAGTCCTACTACCTGGAGCCGTACCAAGAAGAATGCGGTGGCAACGCCCACCAGCACCACCTCTACATGGATGAAGACTTCTCTTCCTCGTCCTCGTCGAGGCAGCACTTCCACTCGCATGGCGGGGCGGCCCATCCGCCCACGTCGTCCGCCACGCCCACTGCGCCCACGCCCCCGCTCTCCACCTCGTCCACGGCTGGCGGGGCGGGCCACGCGCTCTTCGAGGCGGCCGACCTGTCCTTCCCGCCGGACCTCAACCTCGACTTCTCGTCCCCGGCGTCGTCGTCCGGCGCCGGGGGCACAGCGTCATCGGCCGCGGTGGGGGGAGGTGGCGGCGGGAGGTGGGCCAGCCAGCTGCTCATGGAGTGCGCGCGCGCGGTTGCGACGCGCGAGAGCCAGCGCGTGCAGCAGCTGATGTGGATGCTCAACGAGCTGGCGTCCCCGTACGGGGACGTGGAGCAGAAGCTTGCGTCCTACTTCCTGCAGGGTCTCTTCGCGCGGCTCACGGCGTCCGGCCCCAGGACGCTGCGCACGCTCGCGGCGGCGACCGACCGGAACACGTCCTTCGACTCCACGCGCCGCACCGCGCTGCGCTTCCAGGAGCTCAGCCCCTGGTCGTCGTTCGGGCACGTGGCCGCCAACGGCGCCATACTGGAATCTTTCTTGGAGGCCGCGGCCGCGTCGTCGGAGCCGCAGAGGTTTCACATCCTCGACCTGAGCAACACCTTCTGCACGCAGTGGCCGACGCTGCTCGAGGCCCTGGCCACCCGGTCCCCCGACGACACGCCGCACCTGTCCATCACCACCGTCGTGTCGGCCGCGCCGTCGGCTCCGACGTCCGCCGTGCAGCGCGTGATGCGGGAGATCGGGCAGCGCATGGAGAAGTTCGCGCGGCTGATGGGCGTGCCCTTCCGCTTCCGCGCCGTGCACCACTCCGGGGACCTTGCGGAGCTCGACCTCGACTCGCTCGACCTGCGTGGGGGCGGCGCCACGACCGGCATCGCCGTCAACTGCATGAACTCGCTGCGCGGCGTGGTGCCGGGCGGTGCCCGCCGGCGCGGCGCTTTCGCCGCGTCCCTCCGCCGCCTCGAACCTCGGGTCGTCACCGTGGTCGAGGAGGAGGCAGACCTGGTGGCGACCGACCCCGACGCGTCCGACGAAGGCGGCGACACGGAGGCGGCATTCTTGAAGGTGTTCGGCGAGGGCTTGCGGTTCTTCTCGGCTTACATGGACTCGCTAGAGGAGAGCTTCCCCAAGACCAGCAACGAGAGGCTGGCATTGGAGAGGGGAGCAGGGCGTGCCATTGTTGACCTGGTCTCGTGCCCAGCGTCGGAGTCCATGGAGCGGCGGGAGACGGCGGCGGCATGGGCACGGCGGTTGCGGTCGGCCGGGTTCTCACCGGTGCCATTCAGCGAGGACGTAGCCGACGACGTGCGGTCACTTCTGCGCCGGTATCGGGAGGGCTGGTCGATGCGGGAGGCCGGCACGGATGACTCGGCGGCCGGAGCCGGCGTGTTCCTGGCGTGGAAGGAGCAGCCTCTGGTGTGGGCAAGCGCGTGGAGGCCATGATCGGTGGAGATGGAGCGAAGTCAGCAATGCACGTGCGACGACTGGATGCATCCATCCATGCCATGCATTGGGTCCTCAGATCAACGGTACGCGCATGTAGGGTTTTGAAGCGGCGCAAGCAAGCGTAGGAGGCGACAGACATTAATGGATGGCTCACGTACGTATGTTGGAGGTGATCGAGGAGGTGGGTGATCATAGCTTTAGCTCTTAGACTCGCATCGATTTTTATCATCATCGTTCGCCACAAGTTCTTGGCGTACGCCATGATTTGATTTGTTTCCTTAATTTCTTTGCTCTTTGCTTTTGTGTTTCGATCGTCCTGTAAGGTTAACAAATTCTTCTTCCTTTTGGAGCAAACTTACGTGCATGCTTCTGTCATACGGCCGGAACCCCTATAGCTATAGCTAGCTAGCTAGGTTTGCATTATCGATTCATGATTTACATTTACATGTTTCTTGTCTTGTTGGGATGTCAGTTCTTGTCTTCTTGACGGGAAGTTTAGGACAGACACTTGCACGGCCTACTACTTTTGGTCATCAAACATGAACCACTAAAGCTTTGCTAGACCATATATACGTACGTGCTAGTTTCTATTTGTTTCAGGAATGATCTCGTTAAACCCTTTCTTTCTTTTTTCTGCTCGCATATCCCGTTTTCAGTTAGCATAACCCTTACTTTACCTGATCCAAAAAGAGTGGCATTAGGTCAATGTTCAAAGGGATCTTTGAGAGATCTCTGGCTGATACAAACTAAGCTAGAGCCAAATACCGCTCATCCAGGCAGCTTCTGCTGCATAGACCTTAATTATAATAATACGTGTTGGAGTTTCATTGAGATTGAGAGTGACAAATGGCCCTGTGTATGTTGTTTTTTCTAGAAGACAATATCTGGTGAAATGGTACAGAGCATCAGCTGATGCTATAATGATTTGTTGTCGTTGTCTTTGGTCCAAGAAGCCGGATAAAATTTTGTTGTGTCTATCCCAAGCTAGTAAGACCGTTTGACATGTTTTGGGAAGAAAGGGCCGGCCTGTGGTTGACAGATAATTACTTCCCACGCACCACTGAATCTGTTAAATAACTTATAAGCTTGATGCTACGTAGAAGACAAGATCAAGAGTTGTTCCGGGTTTGCAACGTAGTGCGGAGTGACGATGCAACACTAGGCGGAATTATGAAAATAAGTCAGGAGGAGGAGTAGGATAAAAGCGAGAGAGAGAAGCACGAGGAATGTCGATCTCAGAGGATTAGGTGATGGGGTGATATCATTAGTTCAGAGCCGTTTGCAGACAAATCATAGTTTGCACACTCAGGCTTTTCCTGATCTTCTTGCAGAACCGATGGATCCATTATTTTGACGTTTCAGTCTTGACGTACACACCTCCCCGCCGGTTACGTACTTACGCTGGGGCTTATTGTTTATTCTGTATAATTTCACAAGCAAGTTAAACACCGGCCTGTTGATTAGAGCACGCAACTCGTGGGAAGAACTAGTGGTAGTGCAAACCAAATCAAACCAAAGAGAGAGAGAGAGAGAGAGAGAGAGAGAGAGAACAGAAAACATCATAGGGAGTATAATCCAACAGAAATGGGCTCTGGTCAGCAGTTCACTGGCAATATTTCATGTGTGCAGTGCAGAACAACATATGTATGCGCCTGTGTTTTACAGTGGTGGGAACGAGTATCCACCAACCACTTCCATGCAAGTGCCGGCGCGAGGCATGGGCGTACATGCCCCCTGCCACCCAGAGCTAGATACGGTACGAGATCGACGACGGATCGCGCGAAAAGCTACAAGGAAGAGAGAGCGGCAGCGCGAGCGAGGAATGGAAAGGTGATGGGGGCATGGCATCAGGCACGAACAAGATCAGGCCGCCGCGCGGGTCGTTATCGCGTGGGCTTGGCGATCCGCCGATGGCGAGCGAGCGAGCGAGTGTGCGGGGCGCGAGATGGATGGATGGATGGATGGATGGGAATGGGAATGGTGGTGGAAGCGAATCTCCGGGCGGGCGCTGGTGGAATCTAACAAAAGAAGGTGGCCTTGGACTGGCCGGCCGGCCGGCCAGTGGCCTGCTCCTGACGTGCCTCACGGGGCCCCGCGCGATCTTTACCTTTCCCTCCTTTTCTCACGCGAAATTATTATTGCGCCGACCCGACCCACTCACCGCGCTTCCCTGGCTGCCCTTCATCTGCAAGGTCGCTGTCCACTGCCACAGCCGCGGCCCATCCCCTTTCCTCGCAGCGTCGTCGAGTCAGCACTTACGCTGCTGCTACGACAATCATCGTCTATTCATGGCCGCTCTCCTCTCCCACTCACCTTCGTGGCTCATGTGTTTGGGAGTCGGCTTCGTAGGGTCTCCGATGAAATACAGATCCGTGTTAGCATGAAATGGAGAGAAAAGATACGTAGTGACTATACGGTTAGCACTGGTTAGAGCATCTCCAACAGCATCCCTAAGAGCGTCTACAACCGGACTTGGCAAATCTGGACCCCTCAAACGCCCGTGGACGAGTTTGGGCACGTTCGTAGGCACTGACCGGGTACCCCTCGAATAATGTAATTCACACCCGGACACCTCAATTACCATATCTTAAATCCATACAAACTCATGCAATTACGTCGATGTATACACATCATCCGGCTACTCCATCGCTACTAACTAACATGCCATTGGACTACAAAAATTTGGCATGTTTGGCTATGGTGGAGTTCATCCACGGCTACCCTTGCCCATCCCGGCGCCCTTGCCGTCCTTCTCACTGAAGTACCGGTCGAAGAAGTACGGATCAAGCCGGATCTACTCGTCGCTGGAGCTGTCCTCGCCATCGCCGTCCTCCTTTTCCTCCTTCGGTGGCAGTCCAGCCATGGCACAGACCACTCGATTCTGCTCTCGAGCGAGGGCGCACATGTTCCTCTGCTGCCATTTCTTCACAATGCAGGCGCGGATGGCTTCCTCCTCTGCGCCCGCCCACGCCACCGCATCGGCTACCTCCGCCGTGATACGAGCCTCGGCGGCCCTTATCCTCTCCTTCCCACATCGGGCCGCCCTTTCCCGATGGGACTCATAGTCTGCCCGGCCGATGATGGAAGGAGAGGTGTTCCCGCTGCTGGGGCCGCGAGGATCCAACACCAGAGGACGCAAGCGCCCGATGAGCCGACGCTACGGCGTCGCGGCGGACGGATCCGTCCGTCGGCCGGGCGCTGTCCTCCCGGGAGCGGCGGAGTGCAGTGCGGACTGTCATTGCTTCCTTCAACCCACACGGGATGACACCCCAGTCGACGGATCCGGACTGGTCGGAGTCTGATCTGCTGCCTGCCATGGCGGAGAAGGCCGAAAACCGCTGGAGGTGAGCTTAAAGTGGCGGAGGGGAGTGGAGGGAAGTGGAGTGTAGTGGCTAGGGTTTGCTCCGGCGAGCGGATGGGGACGAATATAAGTGGGGTTGGGTGGGCCAGCATGGGCCGGGTCCGACGTGGTTGGTGTTGCTACCTCTTGAGCACTGCGTTGGTTTTCCCTTGAAGTGGAAAGGGTGATGCAATAAAGTAGCGTAAGTATTTCCCAGAACCAAGGTATCAATCCAGTAGGAGGCTCCTCAAAAGTCCCACGCACCTATACAAACAAACAAGAACCTCGCAACCAACGCGATAAAGGGGTTATCAATCCCTTCACGGTAACTTGCGGAAGTGAGATCTGATAGAGATAATAAGATAAGCTAAATATTTTTGGTATTTTTATGATATAGATTGAAAAGTAAAGATGCAAATAAAAGTAGATGGGAAACTTATATGATAAAAGATAGACCCGAGGGCCGTAGGTTTCACTAGTGGCTTCTCTCAAGATAGCATAAGTATTATGGTGGATGAATAAATTACTGTCGAGCAATTGATAGAAAAGCGCATAGTTATGAGATTATCTAGGCTTGATCATGTATATAGGCATCACGTCCATGACAAGTAGACCGACTCCTGCCCGCATCTACTACTATTACTCCACATATCGACCAACTCCTGCCTGCATCTAGAGTATTAAGTTCATAAGAACAGAGTAACGCATTAAGAAAGATGACATGATGTAGAGCGATAAACTCAGACAATATGACATAAACCCCATCTTTTTATCCTTGATGGCAACACTACAATACGTGCCTTGCTGCCCCGCTGTTACTGAGAAAGGACACCGCAAGATTGAACCCAAAGCTAAGCACTTCTCCCATTGCAAGAAAGATCAATCTAGTAGGCCAAACCAAACTGATAATTCGAAGAGACTTGCAAAGATAACCAATCATACATAAAAGAATTTAGAGAAGATTCAATTATTTCTCATAGATAAACTTGATCATAAACCCACAATTCATCAGATCTCGACAAACACACCGCAAAAAGAGTTACATCAAATAGATCTTCAAGAAGATCGAGGAGAACTTTGTATTGAGATTCAAAGAGATAGAAGAAGCCATCTAGCTAATAACTATGGACCCGAAGGTCTGTGCTAAACTACTCACAACTCACCAGTGAGGCCTTGGAGATGATGTAGAGGCCCTCCATGGTCGATTCCCCCTCCGGCGGAGCGCCGGCGAAGGCTCCAAGATGGGATCTCACGGATACAGAAGGTTGCGGCGGTGGAATTAGGTTTTCGTGGTGCTCCTCGATGTTTTCAGGGTACGGGAGTATATATAGGAGAAGTAAGTACATCGGTGGAGCAACAAGGGGCCCACGAGGGTGGGGGGCGCACCCACCCCTAGGGGGCGCGCCGGGCACCCTCGTGGCCGCCTCGTCTGCAGCTTGACGTCCACTCCAAGTCTCCTAGATTGCGTTTGTTCCGAAAAGATCGCTCCCAAAGGTTTCATTCTGTTTGGACTCCGTTTGTATTCCTTTTCTTCGAAACACAGAAATAGGCAAAAAAACAACAATTCGGGCTGGGCCTCCGGTTAGTAGGTTAGTCCCAAAAATGATATAAAAGTGTAAAGTAAAGCCCATAAACATCCAAAGTGGGTAATATAATAGCATGGAACAATCAAAAATTATAAATACGTTGGAGACGTATCAAGCATCCCCAAGCTTAATTCCTCCTCGTCCTCGAGTAGGTAAATGATAAAAACAGAATTTTTGATGTGGAATGGTACCTAGCATAATTCTTAATGTAATTTTATTTATTGTGGTATGAATGTTGAGATCCAAATGATTCAAAATAAAAGTTCATATTGACATAATAAATAGTAATACTTCAAGCATACTAACTAAGCAATCATGTCTTCTCAAAATAACATGGCATTGGAAGGTTCATCCCTACAAAATCATATAGTTAGGCCATGCTTCATTTTCATCACACAAAATACTCCGATCAAGAACAACCCCGGTTTCATCCAAGCAATTGGTTCATACTTTTTAACGCGCTTCAGCTTTTTTCAACTCTCACGCAATACATGAGCGTGAGCCATGGATATAGCACTATGGGTGGAATAGAATATGATGATGGAGGTTGTGTGGAGAAGAGAAAAAAGGAGAAGGTAGCACATTGATGAGGCTAATCAATGGGCTATGGAGATGCCCATCAATTGATGTCAATATGAGGAGTAGGGATTGCCATGCAACAGATGCACTAGAGCTATAAATGTATGAAAGCTCAACAAAAACAAACTAAGTGGGTGTGCATCCAACTTGCTTGCTCACGAAGACCTAGGGCATTTTGAGGAAGCCCATCGTAGGAATATACAAGCCAAGTTCTATAGTGAAAAATTCCCACTAGTATATGAAAGTGACAACATAAGAGACTTTCTATATGAAGAACATGGTGCTACTTTGAAGCATAAGTGTGGAAAAGGATAGTAACATTGCCCCTTTTTTAAATTTCTTTTTCTCTTTTTTGGCCTTTTTTTCTTTGGCCTTTCTTTTTTTGGCCTTTCTTTTTTTCTTTTTGGCCTTTTTTTATTTGGGGACAATGCTCTAATAATGATGATCATCACACTTCTATTTATTTATAACTCATGAGTTACAACTCAAAACTAGAACAAGATATGACTCTATAAGAATGCCTCCGGTGGTGTACCGGGATGGACAATGAATCAAGAGTGACATGTATGAAAAATTATGCATAGTGGATTTGCCACAAATACGATGTCAACTACATGATCATGCAAGGCAATACGGCAATGATGATGCGTGTCATGATAAATGGAACGGTGGAAAGTTGCATGGCAATATATCTCGGAATGGCTATGGAAATGCCATGATAGGTAGGTATGGTGGCTGTTTTGAGAAAGATATAAGGAGGTTTATGTGTGATAGAGCGTATCATATCACGGGGTTTGGATGCACCGGCGAAGTTTGCACCAAATCTCAAGGTGAGAAAGGGCAATGCACGGTACCGAAGAGGCTAGCAATGATGGAAAGGTAAAAGTGCATATAATCCATGGACTCACATTAGTCATAAAGAACTCATATACTTATTGCAAAAGTTTTATTAGCCCTTGAAGAAAAGTACTACTACGCATGATCCTAGGGTGGAGGTTGGTAGGAGTTAACCATCGCGCGCCCCCGACCTCCACTCAAGGGAAGGCAATCAAAAGAGCACTCTATGCAATAAATTTGTTACACAAATTTTACCATACCGTGCATGCTACGGGAATTGCCAACTTCAACACAAGTATTATTTAAATTCACAATCACCCAACTAGCATGACTCTAATATCACCACCTCTATATCTCAAAACAATTATCAAGCATCAAATTGATCATAGCATCCAATTCACTTACTATGATAGTTTTTTATTATACCCAACTTGGATGCCCATCATTCTAGGACCAATTTTATAACCATAGAAAATACCATGCTGTTCTAAAAGACTCTCAAAATAATATAAGTGAATCATGATAGATCAACAGTTTATACAAAATCAAGCCACCGCCGTGCTCTAAAAAGTATAAGTGAAGCACTAGTGCAAAACTATCTAGCTCAAAAGATATAAGTGAAGCACATAGAGTATTCTAATAAATTCCAAATCATGTGGGGTTTTCCCAAAAGGTGTGTACAGCAAGTATGATTGTGGTAATCTAAAAAGCAAAGACCAATATCATACCAGACTCTCCAAGCAAAACACATATCATGTGGTTAATAAAAGTATAGCTCCAAGTAAAGTTACCGATAAATGAAGACGAAAGAGGGGATGCCTTCCGGGGCATCCCCAAGCTTAGGCTTTTGGTTATCCTTGAATATCTTGGGGTGCCATGGGCATCCCCAAGCTTAGCCTCTTGCCACTCCTTATTCCATAGTCCATCAAATCTTTACCCAAAACTTGAAAACTTCACAACACAAAACTCAACAGGAAATCTCATAAGCTCCGTTAGTGCAAGAAAGAAAAACCACCACATAAGGTATTGTAATGAACTCATTCTTTATTTTTATTGGTGTTAAACCTACTGTATTCCAACTTCTCTATGGTTCATACCCCCCGATACTAGCCACAGATGCATCAAAATAATCAAACAACACACGAAAAATAGAATCTGTCAAAAACAGAACAGTCTGTAGCAATCTGTAACTTTTGAGTACTTCTGGAACTCTAAAACTCCTAACAAAATAGGAAGTCCTGGGAAATTTGTCTATTGATCTACAGCAAAAAATAATCAATGCAAAAGCACATTTCTGTGATTTACTAAAATTATTTTCGTGCGTGCAAAAGTTTCTGTTTTTCAGCAGAATCAAATTAACTACCACCGTAGGTTATACTATAGGTTCTACTTGGCACAAACACTAATTAAAACATAAAATCACATCTAAACCGAATCCAGATGAATTATTTATTTAATAACAGCAAAGGAAAATATTGGGTTGTCTCCCAACAAGCGCTTTTCTTTAAAGCCTTTTAGCTAGGCATTGATAATTTTAATGATGCTCACATGAAAGACAAGAATTGAAGCGCAAAGAGAGCATCATGAAACACATGACAAACACATCTAAGTCTAACATACTTCCTATGCATAGGCATATTATAAGAAAACAAATTTGCAAGGCAAGCAAAAACTAGCATATGCAAGGAAGAAGAAAGAGATTATAGCAATCTCAACATGACAAGAGGTAATTTAGTAAGATAAAAATTTCTACGGCCATATTTTCCTCTCTCATAATAATTACATGTAGGATCATAGGCAAATTCAATAAAATAGCTATCACATAACATATTCTCAACATGATCCACATGCATGTGAAGTTGACACTCTTCCAAAATAGTGGGATTATCATTAACTAAAGTCATGACCTCTCCAAACCCACTTTTATTAAAAATACCATAAGATTGAACATTCTCCAAATATGTGGGATCTAAAGTTGACACTCTTCCAAACCCACTTTCAATATTATTGCAAACACTATTATCAATCTCATATTCATCCTGGGGCTTAAATAAATTTTCAAGACCATAAGAAGAGTCACCCCAATCATGATCATTGCAACAATTAGTAGACATAGCAAAACTAGCATCCCCAAGCTTAGGGTTTTGGATATTATTAGCACAACTGACATCAAGAGAATTTAAAATAAAATCATTGCAATCATGCTTTTTATTCAAGGAGCTATCGTGAATCTCTTCATAAATTTCTTCATCACAATTTTCAGATTCACGAATCTCAAGCAAAACCTCATAAAGATAATCTAGTGCACTCAAATCACTAGGTTTTGGTTCATCATAATTGGATCTCTTAAAAAGATTGGCAAGCGGAGATGCAAGCAAAAAGAAGGTACATGGTAACACAAGATCAAACGGAAGGAGGGCGAACAAAACGGCAAGGGTGAAGTGGGGGAGAGGAAAACGAGAGGCAAATGGAAAATAATGTAATGCGAGGGAGATGAGTTTGTGATGGGTACTTGCTATGTCTTGACTTGAGCAAAGACCTCCTCGGCAACGGCGCCAGAAATCCTTTTTGCTACCTTTTGAGCACTACGTTGGTTTTCCCTTGAGGAGGAAAAGGTGATGCAGTAAAGTAGCGTAAGTATTTCCCTCAGTTTTTGAGAACCAAGGTATTAATCCAGTAGGAGGCTCCTCAAAAGTCCCACGCACCTACACAAACAAACAAGAACCTCACAACCAACGCGATAAAGGGGTTTTCAATCCCTTCACGGTAACTTGCAAAAGTGAGATCTGATAGAGATAATAAGATACGATAAATATTTTTCGTATTTTTATGATATAGATTGAAAAGTAAAAGATGCAAATAAAAGTAGATGGGAAACTTATATGATAAAAGATAGACCTGGGGGCCATAGGTTTCACTAGTGGCTTCTTTCAAGATAGCATAAGTATTATGGTGGGTGAATAAATTACTGTCGAGCAATTGATAGAAAAGCGCATAGTTATGAGATTATCTAGGCATGATCATGTATAAAACCATCACGTCCGTGACAAGTAGACCGACTCCTGCCTGCATCTACTACTATTACTCCACACATCGACCGACTCCTGCCTCCATCTAGAGTATTAAGTTCATAAGAACAGAGTAACACATTAAGAAAGATGACATGATGTAGAGGGATAAACTCATGCAATATGACATAAACCCCATCTTTTTATCCTTGATGGCAACAATACAATACGTGCCTTGCTGCCCCTACTGTCACTGGGAAAGGACACCGCAAGATTGAACCCAAAGCTAAGCACTTCTCCCATTGCAAGAAAGATAAATCTAGTAGGCCAAACCAAACTGATAATTCAAAGAGACTTGCAAAGATAACCAATCATACATAAAAGAATTCAGAGAAGATTCAATTATTTCTCATAGATAAACTTGACAATAAACCCACAATTCATCGGATCTCGATAAACACACCGCAAAAAGAGTTACATCGAATAGATCTCCAAGAAGATCGAGCAGAACTTTGTATTGAGATTCACACAGAGAGAAGAAGCCATCTAGCTAATAACTATGCACCCGAAGGTCTGTGGTAAACTACTCACAACTCATTGGAGAGGCCTTCAAGATGATGTAGAGGCCCTCCATGGTCGATTCCCCCTCCGGCGGAGCGCCGGTGAAGGCTCCAAGATGGGATCTCGTGGATACAGAAGGTTGCAGAGTTGGAATTAGGTTATCGTGGTGCTCCTCGATGTTTTTACGGTACAGGAATATATATAGGCGAAGGAAGTACATCGGTGGAGCAACGAGGGGCCCATGAGGGTGGGGGCGCGCTGGGCACCCTCGTGGCCGCCTCGTCTGCAGCTTGACGTCTACTCCAAGTCTCCTGGATTGCGTTTGTTCCGAAAAGATCGCTCCCGAAGGTTTCATTCCGTTTGGACTCCGTTCGATATTCCTTTTCTTCGAAACACTGAAATAGGCAAAAAAAACAACAATTCGGGCTGGGCCTCCGGTTAGTAGGTTAGTCCCAAAAATGATATAAAAGTGTAAATTAAAGCCCATAAACATCCAAAACGGGTAATATAATAGCATGGAACAATCAAAAATATAGATACGTTGGAGACGTATCAGGCGCGCCCGGGTGCCCCCATATCCGCCCCATATTTGGGGTCGAGAAAATGTGACCGGTTTATGTAGGATCGAAAGTATGTCTAGAGGGGGGGGGGTGATTAGACTACTTGACCAAATAAAAAACTTGCCTTTTCCCAATTTTAGTTCTTGGCAGATTTTAGCAACTTAGCACTAGTCAAGCAATCAACCTACACATGCAATTCTAAGAGTATAGCAGCGGAATGTAAAGCAATTGCGTATGAAGGTAAAGGGGAGGAGTTTGAGAAGGCAAACACAATTGGAGACATAGATGTTTTTGTCGTGGTTCCAATAGGTGGTGCTATCGTACATCCACGTTGATGGAGACTTCAACCCACGAAGGGTAACGACTGCGCGAGTCCATGGAGGGCACCACCCATGATGGGTCCACGAAGAAGCAACCTTGTCTATCCCACCATGGCCGTCGCCCACGAAGGACTTGCCTCACTAAGGGTAGATCTTCACGAAGTAGGCGATCTCCTTGCCCTTACAAACTCCTTGGTTCAACTCCCCAATCTTGTCGGAGGCTCCCAAGTGACACCTAGCCAATCTAGAAGACACCACTCTCCAAGAAGTAACAAATGGTGTGTTGATGATGAACTCCTTGCTCTTGTGCTTAAAATGATAGTCTCCCCAACACTCAACTCTCTTTCACAGGATTTGGATTTGGTGGAAAGAAGATTTGAGTGGAAAGCAACTTGGGGAAGGCTAGAGATCAAGATTCATATGGTAGGAATGGAATATCTTGACCTCAACACAAGTGTAGGTGGTTCTCTCTCAGAAAATGTATGTTGGAAGTGTAGGCATGTTTTGATGGATCTCTCCACGAATGAAGAGTGGGTGGAGGGATATATAGCCTCCACACAAAATCTAACCGTTACACACAACTTACCAATCTCGGTGGGACCGAATCATCAAACTCGGTCGGACCGATTTAGCAAATAATGTGACTGTTAGGATTTTCGGTGGGACCAACATGTCAACTCGGTGGGACCGATATGGTTAGGGTTAGGGCATAATGTAATCTTGGTGAGAACGATTACTCAAACTCGATGGGACTGATTTTGGTAATGGACACACAGAGGGTTGGTCAGACAAACTCGATAGGACCGATTCGCTCATCTCGGTTGGACCGAAACATTACGAAAGGGAAACAGAGAGTTTGCATTGCAATATCGGTGGGACCGATCTCTCATCTCGGTTGGACTGAAACATTACGAAGGGAAACAGAGAGATTACAATCCCATCTCGGTGAGATCGAGATCCCTATCGGTGAGACCGATTTGATTAGGGTTTCTGGCAGTGGCTATGACATCTGAACTCGGTGGCGCCGGATAGAAAGAATCGGTCATATGTGGATGTGAAAAAGTAGTTGAGGGTTTTGGAGCATATCACTAAGCATTTTGAGCAAGTGCCTCATTAAGCATCCCTCATCCCTCCTTGATAGTATTGGCTTTTCCTATAGACTCAATGTGATCTTGGATCAATAAAATAGAAAATGTAGAGTCTTGTGCTTTGAGCTTGAGCCAATCCTTTTGTCCTTAGAATTTTGAGGGATCCACTTTTCTCATCCATGCCATGCCAATCATTTAGCTTTGCTGAAATATTTATCTTGAAATAGCATTAGCTCAATGAGCTATATGATGTTAGGAATTACCAAAACCACCCAGGGATAACTGCACTTTCAATCTCCCCTTTTTGGTAATTGATGACAACATATAGATCAAAGCTTCGACAAATAATAATAAGATTGAAAGATTTTCGCTTTGAGAAGTATGTGAAAAGTAAGAGCTCCCCCTAAATTTGTGCACTATTTGAAATTTACTTTGGACTGCAAATGCACAATGAGTTAGGATCATGAGTCACTCTTCCATGTCACATACATCTTGGTGGAGTGCTCAAAATGACAATAATTAAACACATGCACTCATGACCAAGCAAAGTAAATGATCATATGAGGATATAAGAGATAATATCATCCAACAAGCATTAATGTAGCATAGCACATGATCAAACACATGATCATCCAAGTATCTCATAAAAGGCATAAAGTATCAAGTACACACAGAATAAAAAGGTTCAACCACCAAAACAAGAGAGATCAAAAGCAACACTCTCTCTCGAAGCCTATGATCTATACATTTTTCTCCCCCTTTGGCAACAAGTTATCAAAAAGTTCACAAAAAAATGCATAGTGCTAAATGAATCTCGGGCTTGGTCTTCATGAGGTCGTGTAGAGATGACTCCAAGGACGAAAGCATCATTTGATGTAGCTGGAGCTGGTGGAGTGGGTGCTGGAGCTGGAGGCACTGAAGCTATAGCTGGTGCATATGATGTAGCTCAATAGGCACTGCAACAGATCTCTGTCCTCTAGGCACTCTAGCAAAAGCATCTGTGGTAGACTTGCCCTTCTTCTCCTCCACATCCTCCTGAAGTTTCTCCACTGTAGTTTGGATCTCAGTAACTTTGACATCAAGAGCATACAACTTCTGCTCTATGATTCTCTCCAAGCTCTCCTGGTTTTGAGTCATGGTGGCCAAGCCCTTCTCAATCCTCAAGGTGGAGGCAATCAAGTAGCCAAGCTGATCTTGCTTGCTCTTCAGGAAAATCTGAGATGCCTCTTCAGCAGTTGGCATCTTTGCAGCTTTCCCTGCCCTTGCCTTCTCTCTTTTTTTCTTGTGCTTGCACAGATGATGGATCCTCATTCATCTCAACTATGTTGTCTTCAAATTCAAGGTATCGGGGTAAATGCTCCTTATCCAAAAGATATGTGCATGTGCCCATGTTTGAGTTGATGAGCTCCTGAATGTGTGGAGCATACCCACAACCCCGCTTCTGATCAGCAGCAGTCCTTTTGATTGTTTCCACAATCAGGCTCATGACTTTGAACTTTTGAGGAATGTCAAACAAGTGCAGCAAGTTAATAGCATGACTCTGATCATCTTGTGATCACCTGATTTTGGCAGCAATGTGTGCCTAAGGATCCAACTTATTGTAGGAAGACCAGACAACAGGTAGTGTACAGATCCAAGCTTGTGAGTTTCCCAAGCTTTATCTAGGATCTCTCTATACATGTGAGCCATAGAGTTGTGGTCTTTCTTCTTCTCTGCATACACATCCAGGTCATTTTCAGATTCCTTAGGGACATTGATCAGCTCAGCCCATTCCTCAGCTGTGGATTGGTACCTAGTATCCTGAGACATCCAGACAATCTTCCCATCTGGGTAGAAGTGAGCTGTGGAGTAAAACTGCATAATGAGCTCATCATTTCACTTGGTGAGCTTCTGGGCAACAAAGTCATCAACTCCAAAAGACTTGAAACTGTCATAAACTCCTGGATAGTGAGCTTCATTCTTCTTGATGTAATCCCAGTGGATCCATCTCATGTCACACACAATGGGCTTCTTGTGAAGCAAAATAGTCTCATAGAAATCCTGTTGCTCCTTTGTGTGGAATCTGTAGTCAACTGTTGTCCTTCTCCTCACAGCATAAGGATCAGATTGTCTCCACAATCTCAGTGCAGCATCCTTTCTGATATGCATGTCTTCTGCAACTGGATGAGCATCATTATGATCAAGAATGGGCTTCAACTTTCTCAAAACAAGAGAATCTTCATCTTCTTCAGCAGCTTCAGGCACTGGGGCCTTGTTCTTCTCAGATGCAGGTATGCTTCTGGTGTTCCTCTTGGGTTTAGACTTGGGTGCTGGTGCAGCAGCCCTGGGAGCAGACTTGGGCTTAGATGGAGAAACCCTGACTTGATTGCATCTCCCATTATCTTCTGAGCTTTAGGAGCTGGTGCAACATCCTCTTCCTCTTCTTCTTCCTCATCAGAGTCTCTCATAGAGGGCTTGCCAAGTATTTTGGCAGTAGTAGTTTTGACTCTCTTCTTCTTCTTATCTTGGCCAGCGGCTTCTTCATCAGACTCAATGGTGAACTTCATGGTTTCACCAGTGGCAACCTTCCTAGGTTTGGAAGTGGGAATTCTCCTGGCAGGTGCCTTCTTTTGCATTCCTGGCTTATTGGATGCAGCTGTGCCATACTCCTTCTTCATCACCTTCTTCTTTGAGGTGGCCTCATCCTCAACAGCAACATAGTCCTCACCTTCAGAATCTGAGGTTTTCTTCTTCCTCGCCCTGGTTGCTACCTTGGGCAAATTGCTGGGTGTGCTCCTGCTACCCTCATCATAACTGCTAGATGGACTAGTGCCCTCACTCATATGAACTTGCTCCTCAAACTTGTTCTAACTGTCACTCTGATCTGACATGATGCAAACTCTGACAGCAGACCCTGTGAATAGATGTAGATGAGGTAGAGTAGATGAGCATCACAAAGCACAGAGGTTTTTGCAAAAAAATTGAGTCAAAAACTTAGTTTTAGTTTTCCACAGAAAGCATTTCGTAGCTACCGATTTGTAAACTCGGTGATACCGAAGCAGATTCTAGAACCTAAACTAGTGAACTTGGTCAGACCGAGTCACAGTTCAGTGGCACCGAGACTGCTAGGGTTTCACAAAGAATCGATCTCGGTCACACCGATTTGCAATTCTCGGTCACACCGAGAATCACATGTGCAATGGCCTGAGCCAAATCGGTGAGGCCGATTTCTACAACTCGGTCGGTCCGAGATGAATTTGGCGGAAACCTAACCCTAATTGTCAATCCAAGACTAATCTACGGAGCAGTTTTGCTGGATAGGAAGATTTAAAACATGGCAAGATTCATGGCAATGCAATGTGCTAGGAATCGGAGTTATGAATAGCACAAAGTTCAAATCCATACCCTAATGCGGCGATGGACTTGCTACGGCGGCAACGGCGGAGCAGAATCCCGTTGACAGCGGCGGAGACCAGTGGAGGGAGGTCACTGACGACGAGGAGGACGATCCGGAGAACCGAAGAGGCAGAGCTGGCTATGCGCAGGCGAAGGGTTTTGGAAGATTTTCCAAAATTTGAACCGTGAGTATATATAGCCTGACCCTGTTGGTGTGACCGAGTGGAACAACTCAGTGGCACCGAGATGCATTACTGCAACCAGTTACTGCAACTCGATGTGACCGAAAAGTTCTAATCAGTTGCACCGAGATTGAAAACCTAGATTAACTTAGTGATCTCGGTATGAACGAAAGGGTTGAATCGGTCAGACCGAAACGCACAAAGAGGTTTTAGAAGTTTAAGTCTACGACGAATCAGGGACTCCGAGTGCTCCTCACACAGAGTGGTTAAAATCTGACTTGATCAAACTTTGTGATATAGCATGAATAGAGTTAGAGACAAGAAAAGCATAGATAGCTAGAGAAGGTTCTTAGGCATTCTTGTCCATCCACTTGGCAAAAGGAAAGAAACCAAACAATCAAAGCTACAAGTGGATGTCCTCGAATGAGTAAATTATGCAAACAACATGCTCACACAATAAAATGGCAAATGAAATATGTGACAAAGCATGCACACACAATTCTAGCATCTATCAAGCAATTGGCGATGACTAGGTCATCTATATATGAGTATATTGACTTAGGAGTCAAATGAGAACATTTGATCATAGGTCATACTCATCGTTTAAGCACAAGTGGGGTTACCACTTTTACATAAACATTGGTGTGTTCACACCATTAGAGTTGCTTTAGCTCAATTCTTAGAGTAAATCTCCCCCTAGATGTGAGATCCCCCCTAAGAGGGATGAACTAACCTTGGGTTTTGTCGATGATGACTTCATGTAGGTGTTGAAGATGTGGATGCTAAATGTTGATGTAGATCATTTGGAGCAATCCTTTGGAGTGAGTTGCACTTTCAATACCTACATGAGTTAGTCCCACAAGGAACAAACAAGGATATCCATAGAAATAGAGTGATGCATGCACACAAGATGATGTCTATGAAAGCATTAGGTTACCTTGTCCCTTGTCTTACCAACAAGAGGGTTTGTGACTCCTTGAACTAGTGCAAGATGTGGAAGTTGATTGCACTTGTCCTTGCCAAAATGATATGAGTGAAGTATGTTGGCGGAGTCACCCTCAAGAACTCTCTAGTTCTTCTTCTTAGGGATCCACATCATCTTGATGGGAATCCTTGGAGTTGTAGTTGTACTTGATGAAGTAGAACTTGATGTAGTCTTGGGAACCCACTTGACCAAGGCCTTAGGAGCTTCTTCAAATGCATCAATCTCCTCTTGAAGCTTGTCCTTGCATTTTTGCTTGTGGTCTTCTGGTGGAAGATCATCTTGAGCTTGTGTCCCTTTGAAAGAAGTAGGATCATACTTCTCTTGTTGAGGAACAAACTTCGTCTTGGGGTATTGATCTTATTCCCACTCAACTCCATTGACATTGAACTTTCATTCAAAACCAACACCTTGGTTCTTCCGGTGCCTTCCTTGCTTGCGTACAATTTCCTCGAATTGCTTACTCCCGGCAAGGCTCTTGTAAACACCTTTCTCTATAATTCCCTTCAACAAGCTATTTTCTTGCTCAAGTGTAACTTGGCTAAGAGAATAGTTAGTGGAATCAAGAGAACTACTAGAAGCAACAACATTGGATTTGGCATGATTATTGTTACTACTAAAGGAAGAATCTTTCTTGTTCTTGTTACTAGACTTGACTTGAGGCATGTAAGTAGATAAGAGTAAACGCTTGGCAATGTAAGAAGAACTTTTCTTGCGAAGATCATCATTGATTTCCTTTAAAAACTCATGTTCTTGCTCAAGGTTGAGCTTTTCAAAGCGTAACTTCTCATGAGTCCTTAAAAGTTCTTGATGATATCCTAAGATAGTTTCATGAGCTAACTTAAGAGTGTTTAGTTCTTTAGTTAGGAGCTCAATCTTCTCCTTATCATTGTCATTCGTTTTATCTTGATTAGCATGATTATTTGACGTTTCATCGTAGTATTCATCACTAGAGTTGTCAACAAGTAAATCATCATCTCCTAACAAGTCATCTTCATCACTATTGAAATCAACTACTCGGGGTGTGTTACCTTTGGGCCTTTAGCCATGAAGCATCTTCCAAGTCCTTCATTTGGTGAATCAAATATGTTGTAGGAGTTGGTTGACACAATGATGTCTACTACACAACCTTCTTCTTGTAGACGTTGTTGGGCCTGCAAGTGCACAGTTTTGTAGGACAGTAGCAAATTTCCCTCAAGTGGATGACCTAGGTTTATCAATCCGTAGGAGGCGTAGGAGGAAGATGGTCTCTCTCAAACAACCCTGCAACCAAATAACAAAAAGTCTCTTGTGTCCCCAACACACCCAATACAACGGTAAATTGTATAGGTGCACTAGTTCGGCGAACAGATGGTGATACAAGTGCAAAATAGATAGTAGATATAGATTTTTGTAATCTGAAATTATAAAAACAGCAAGGTAACAAGTAATAAAAGTGAGCGTAAACGGTATTGCAATGATAGGAAACAAGGCCTAGGGTTCATACTTTCACTAGTGCAAGTTCTCTCAATAATAATAACATAGATAGAACATATGACAAGACCTCAACATGCAACAAAGAGTCACTCCGAAGCCACTAATGGCGGAGAACAAACGTAGGGATTATGGTCGGGTACGAAACCACCACAAAGCTATTCTTTCGGATCGATCTATAAAAGAGTTCGTACTAGAATAACACCTTAAGATACAAATCAACCAAAACCCTAATGTCACCTAGATACTCCATTGTCACCTCAAGTATCCGTGGGCATGATTATACGATATGCATCACACAATCTCAGATTCATCCAACCAACATAAAAGTACTTCAAAGAGTGCCCCAAAGTTTCTACCGGAGAGGCAAGAACGTGTGCCAACCCCTATGCATAGGTTCCCAAGTGTCACGAAACCCGCAAGTTGATCACCAAAACATACATCAAGTGTCACATGATATCCCATTGTCACCACAAATAATCACGGCAGGACATACATCAAGTGTTCTCATAAAGACTCAATCCGATAAGAAAACTTCAAAGGGGAAACTCAATTCATCACAAGAGATTAGAGGGGGAGAAACATCATAAGATCCAACTACGATAGCAAAGCTCGGGATACAACAAGATCGTGCCATAGAGGAACACGAGAGAGAACACGAGAGAGAGAGAGATCAAACACATAGCTACTAGTACATACCCTTATCCCCGAGGGTGAACTACTCCCTCCTCGTCATGGATAGCGCCGGGATGATGAAGATGGCCTACGGTGATGGGATCCCCCTCCGGCAGGGTGCCGGAACGGGGTCCCGATTGGTTTTTGGTGGCTACAGAGGCTTGCAGCGGCGGAACTCCCGATCTATCTTCTGTTCTGGAAGTTTTAGGGTACGTAGGTATATATGGGTGCAGGAGAACGTCGGTGGAGCTACGGGGGCCCCACGAGGCAGGGGGGCGCGCCCAGGGGGGAGGACGCGCTCCCCACCCTTGTGAGCACCTCCCGTATCTTCTGACGTGGGGTCCAAGTCCATCAGGTGGGTTTCCTTCCAAAAATAACTTCTCCAGTTGATTTCGTTCCGTTTTGACTCCATCTGATATTCCTTTTCCTCGAAACACTTAAATAGGCATAAAACAGCAAATCTGGGCTGGGCCTCCGGTTAATAGGTTAGTCCCAAAAATAATATAAAAGTGGATAATAAAGCCCAATATTGCCTAAAACAGTAGATAAAGTAGCATGGAGCAATCAAAAATTATAGATACGTTGGAGACGTATCAAGCATCCCCAAGCTTAATTCCTGCTCGTCCTCGAGTAGGTAAATGATAAAAAAGAATTTTTGATGCGGAGTGATACTTTGGCATAATTTCAATGTAATTCTTCTTACCTGTGATATGAATATTCAGATCCGAAAGATTCAAGACAAAAGTTCATATTGACACAAAAATAATAATACTTCAAGCATACTAATCAAAGCAATCATGTCTTATTAGAATAACATGGCAAAAGAAAGTTCATCCCTACAAAATCATATAGTTAGGCTATGCTTCATTTTCGTCACACAAAGATGTTCCCAACTTCTATACCCCCGATGACAAGCCAAGCAATTGTTTCATACTTAAATAATCTCAAACTTTTTCAACCTTCACGCAATACATGAGCGTGAGCCATGGATATAGCACTAAGGGTGGAATAGAATATGATGATGGGGATTGTGTGGAGAAGACAAAAAAGGAGAAATTCTCACATCAACTAGGCGTATCAACGGGCTATGGAGATGCCCATCAATAGATATCGATGTGAGTGAATAGGGATTGCCATGCAATAGATGCACTAGAGATATGAATGGTCAACAAAAGAAAACTAGTGGGTGTGCATCCAACTCGCTTGCTCACGAAGACCTAGGGCATTTGAGGAAGCCCATCATAGGAATATACAAGCCAAGTTCTATAGTGAAAAATTCCCACTAGTATGAAAAGGACTACTTATGAGACTCACTACATGAAGAACAAGGTGCTACTTTGAAGCACAAGTGTGGAAAAAGAGATAGTAGCATTGGCCTTTTTTATTTTTTATTTTTTTTATTTTCTTTTTTTTGGGCCCATTTTTTTTATTTTGGCCTTTCTCTTTTTTGCGGCCTTTCTTTTTTTTGGCCTTTTTTTGGGCAATGCTCTAATAATGATGATCATCACACTTTCATTGATTACAACATAAGGATCACAACTCGAAACTTAGAATAAGATATGACTCTATATGAATGCCTCTGGCGGTGTACCGGGATGGTGCAATGAATCAAGAGTGACATGTATGAAAAATAATGCATGGTGGCTTTGCCACAAATAGGATGTCAACTACATGATCATGCAATGGCAATATGACAAAAGTAATGTATGTCATGATGATGATGATGGAAGTTGCATGGCAATATATCTCAGAATGGCTATGGAAATGCCATGATAGGTAGGTATGGTGGCTGTTTTGAGGAAGATATAAGGAGGTTTATGTGTTATAGAGCATATCGTATCACGGGGTTTGGATGCACCGGCGAAGTTTGCACCAACTCTCAAGGTGAGAAAGGGCAATGCACGGTACCAAAGAGGCTAGCAATGGCGGAAAGGTGAGAGTGCGTATAATCCATGGACTCAACATTAGTCAAAAGAACTCATATACTTATTGCAAAAATTTAGAAGTCATAAAAATTCAAGTACTACGCGCATGCTCCTAGGGAGATAGATTGGTAGGAAAAGACCATCGCTCGTCCCCGACCGCCACTCATAAGGATGCACAAGCCAGGTACACTTCATGTTTCAAATTTGTTACATAACTTTAACCATACGTGCATGCTACGGGATTTGCAAACTTCAACACAAGTATTTCTCAAATTCATAATCACCCAACTAGCGCGACTATGATATTATCACCTCCATATCTCATAACAATTATCAAGCATCAAACTTATCTTAGTATTCAACGCACTCAAAAGAAAGTTTCACATATCTTGAATACCAAGTATATTAATATTAAGCAAATTACCTTGCTATTAACGACTCTCAAAATAATCTAAGTGAAGCATGAGAGTTCATATATTTCTTCAAAACAAATCCTCCACCGTGCTCTAAAAGATCTAAGTGAAGCACTAGAGCAAAAATTGTCACGCTCAAAAGATATAAGTGAAGCACTATGAGCAAAAACTATCAAGCTCAAAAGATATAAGTGAAGCACATAGAGTATTCTAGCAAATTCCAATTTGTGTAAGGCTCTCTCTCATTTAAGAATTTCAGATCTTGATACTTCATTCAAACAGCAAGCAAAGCTAAAGAAAACTAGAATGCAAGGATAGCACAACTCATGTGAAGAAGCAAAAACTTAGGCTCAACCGATACTAACCGATAGTTGTTGAAGAAGAAAGGTGGGATGCCTACCGGGGCATCCCCAAGCTTAGATGCTTGATACTTCTTGAAATATTATCTTGGGGTGCCTTGGGAATACCCAAGCTTGAACTTTTGTGTCTCCTTAATTCCTCTCATATCATGGTTTCTCTTTTTATCAAAAGCTTCATTCACAACAAACTCAACAAGAACTCGTGAGATAGGTTAGTATAAACCAATGCAAAACCTTATCATTTTCTACTGTAACAAATCACTAAAATTATTATTCAACATTGAATACTAAATGCCTCTGTATATTTAATACTCCTATCCTCAAATAGAATCATTAAACAAGCAAACATACGCAAACAATGCAACCATAACAGCAATCTGCCAAAACAGTACAGTCTGTAAAGAATGAAAGAGTATCAATACTTCCCTAATTCCAAAAATTATGAACTAAAATTCCCACTGTAATAAATTTCTCATAGATTAATATGCAAATAGATTCAACGTTATAACATGCCCTGACTTTTCTAGGGAATTTTTGCAACAGCGGTAAACTTTCTATTTTCAAACAGCAACATGCATACAAGCAAAATAAGCATGGCAAAGGCTATCCTTGACTTTTTTATATTGAAACTAAAGAGGCAAAACACAATTCTAACTAACAGCAAGCAAAAACTAACAAAAGAAATTGACGCTCCAAGCAAAACACATATCATGTGGTGAATAAAAATATAGCTCCATGTAAAGTTACCGATGAACGAAGACGAAAGAGGGGATGCCTTCCGGGGCATCCCGAAGCTTAGTTGCTTGGTTGTCCTTGAATATTACCTTGGGGTGCCTTGGGCATACCCAAGCTTAGGCTCTTTTCACTCCTTATTCCATAGTCCATCGAATCTTTACCCAAAACTTGAAAACTTCAACCACACAAAACTCAAAACAAAACTCGTAAGCTCCGTTAGTATAATAAAATAAAACCACCACTTAGGTACTGTAATGAACTCATTCTAAATTCATATTGGTGTAATATCTACTGTATTCTAACTTCTCTATGGTTCATACCACTTAATACTAGCCATAGATGCATCAAAATAAGCAAACAACACATAGAAAACAGAATCTGTCAAAAACAGAACAGTCTGTAATAATCTGTATAAAACGTATACTTCTGGAACCCCAAAAATTATGAAATAAATTTCTGGACCTGAGAAATTAGTCTATTAATCATATTCAAAAGGAATCAACCTTAAATCACTCTCAGTAAAAAATGGCAGCTAAACTCGTGAGCGCTAAAGTTTCTGCTTTTCACAGCAAGATCACATAAACTTCACCCAAGTCTTCCCAAAGGTTCTACTTGGCACTTTATTGAAACAAAAGCTATAAAACATGATTACTACAGTATCATAATCATGTGGACACACAAAAACAGTAAGGGTAAATATTGGTTTGTCTCCCAACAAGTGCTTTTCTTTAATGCCTTTTAGCTAGGCATGATGATGACAATGATGCTCACATAAAAGATAAGAATTGAAACATAACGGGAGCATCATGAAGAACATGACTAGCACATTTAAGTCTAACCCACTTCCTATGAATAGGGATTTTGTGAGCAAACAACTTATGGGAACAATAATCAACTAGCATAGGATGGTACAACAAGCATAACTTCAAGAATTTAAGCACATAGAGAGGAAACTTGACATCATTGCAATTCCTACAAGCATATGTTCCTCCCTCATAATAATTTTCAGTAGCATCATGAATGAATTCAACAATATAACCAGCACCTAAAGCATTCTTTTCATGATCTACAAGCATAGAAAATTTTCTACTCTCCACATAAGCAAACTTTTTCTTTATAGCATACATATCATCACAATAATCATCATAGATAGGAGGCATGCTTTCATCATAGTAAATTTGCTCATCAAAGCTTGGGGGACAAAATATATCATATTCATCAATCATAGCTTCCCCAAGCTTGTGGCTTTGCATATCATTAGCATCATGGATATTCAAGGAATTCATACTAACAACATTGCAATCATGCTCATCATATAAAAACATTCTATAGATTTCTTCTTCTAGCACTTGAGCACAATTTTACTTTCCATCATACTCACGAAAGATATTAAAAAGGTGAAGCGTATGAGACAAACTCAACTCCATTTTTTTGTAGTTTTCTAAACTAGTGATAAAAACAAGAAACAAAAAGATTCAATTGCAAGATCTAAAGATATACCTTCAAGCGCTAACCTCCCCGGCAACGGCGCCAGAAAAGAGCTTAGTTGACGGGGTGTGAGTGAGTGCCCTTTACCTTTGCCTCCCCGGCAACGGCGCCAGAAAAGAGCTTGATGTCTACTACACAACCTTCTTCTTGTAGACGTTGTTGGGCCTGCAAGTGCACAGGTTTGTAGGACAGTAGCAAATTACCCTCAAGTGGATGACCTAAGGTTTATCAATCCGTAAGAGGCATAGGAGGAAGATGGTCTCTCTCAAACAACCCTGCAACCAAATAACAAAAAGTTTCTTGTGTCCCCAACACAGCCAATACAACGGTAAATTGTATAGGTGCACTAGTTCGGCGAAGAGATGGTGATACAAGTGCAAAATAGATAGTAGATACAGATTTTTGTAATATGAAATTATAAAAACAGCAAGGTAACAAGTAATAAAAGTGAGCGTAAACGGTATTGCAATGATAGGAAACAAGGCCTAGGGTTCATACTTTCACTAGTGCAAGTTCTCTCAACAATAATAACATAGATAGAACATATGACAAGCCCTCAACATGCAACAAAGAGTCACTCCGAAGCCACTAATAGCGGAGAACAAACGTAGAGATTATGGTCGGGTACGAAACCACCACAAAGCTATTCTTTCGGATCGATCTATAAAAGAGTTCGTACTAGAATAACACCTTAAGATACAAATCAACCAAAACCCTAATGTCACCTAGATACTCCATTGTCACCTCAAGTATCCGTGGGCATGATTATACGATATGCATCACACAATCTCAGATTCATCCAACCAACATAAAAGTACTTCAAAGAGTGCCCCAAAGTTTCTACCAGAGAGTCAAGAACATGTGCCAACCCCTATGCATAGGTTCCCAAGTGTCACGAAACCCGCAAGTTGATCACCAAAACATACATCAAGTGGCACATGATATTCCATTGTCACCACAGATAATCGCGGCAAGACATACATCAAGTGTTCTCATAAAGACTCAATCCGATAAGAAAACTTCAAAGGGGAAACTCAATTCATCAGAAGAGAGTAGAGGAGGAGAAACATCATAAGATCCAACTACAAGATCAAAGCTCGGGATACATCAAGATCGTGCCATAGAGGAACACGAGAGAGAGAGAGAGAGATCAAACACATAGCTACTGGTACATACCCTCAGCCCCGAGGGTGAACTACTCCCTCCTCGTCATGGATAGCGCCGGGATGATGAAGATGGCCTCCGGTGATGGGATCCCCCTCCGGCAGGGTGCCGGAACGGGGTCCCGATTGGTTTTTGGTGGCTACAGAGGCTTGCGGCGGCGGAACTCCCGATCTATCTTCTGTTCTGGAAGTTTTAGGGTACGTAGGTATATATGTGTGCAGGGAGAACGTCGGTGGAGCTACGGGGGCCCCACGAGGTAGGGGGGCGCACCCAGGGGGGAGGGTGCGCCCCCTACCCTTGTGAGCACCTCCCGTATCTTCTGACGTGGGGTCCAAGTCCATCAGGTGGGTTTCCTTCCAAAAATAACTTCTCCAGTTGATTTCGTTCCGTTTTGACTCCGTCTGATATTCCTTTTCCTTGAAACACTGAAATAGGCATAAAACAACAAATCTGGGCTGAGCCTCCGGTTAATATGTTAGTCCCAAAAATAATATAAAAGTGGATAATAAAGCCCAATATTGCCTAAAATAGTAGATAAAGTAGCATGGAGCAATCAAAAATTATAGATACGTTGGAGACATATCACACAAGTGCTAAACCAGCAACTCCTTCATCTTCAGTATATTCAGAGTCGGAGCGATAGCTTCTCTCAGAGTGATTGTCAGAGTCAGAGCCGGATACCCATCCACCAACATGAGCTTGATGTCTTCGTTTTGTGTAGCTCCTTGATGACTTGTCCTTCCTTTCCGAATCCTTGCTTCTCTGGGATGTTCTTCATTCATAACGATCATCCCTACTCCTTCTTTCTCTTGATGGTGATTCTTCTCTTCTACTTCTTCTTTTTGGAGAGTCTTCTCTTCTTTTGTAGGGTGCCGTACACTCATTGGAATAGTGTCTGGGTCTTCCACAATTGTAGCAATTACGCTCTCGACTAGAAGATCTTTTGTCATTGTAAAACCTTGACTTGGAGCTTCTTTCCTTGCTTCTATTCTTGTAGAACTTGTTGAAGTTCTTCACCATTAGGCTCAATTCTTCATTGAAGGTTTGTTTCTCACTTGATGATGTGGGATCTTCACATGAGGCTTTGTAAACACCACTTGACTTGTTGTGGAGCTCCTCCTTATCCTTGAGTGACATCTCATGAGCAACAATTCTTCCAGTGACTTCCGTTGGCTTGAGATCTTTGTAATTGGGCATCATTTGGATCAATGTGCACACGGTACCATATTTTCCATCCAAAGCTCTTAGGATCTTTGATGATGAATTTCTCGGTCATCTCTTCACTTCCTAAGCCGGCAATCTCATTTGTGATAAGAGCAAGCCTAGAATACATTTCAGCGACACCTTCACCATCCTTCATTTTGAACTTGTCAAGTTGACTTTGATGCACATCCAACTTGGATTCCTTGACGGAGTCGGTACCTTCGTGCATATCAATCAAGGTATCCCAAATTTCCTTTGCATTCTCAAGATGGCTGATTTTGTTGAATTCTTCGGGGCACAATCCGTTGAAGAGGATATCACAAGCTTGAGCATTGTATTGCAGCATATTCAACTCTTCCGTGGTAGCTTCACGGTTCGGTTCTCACCCATCAAAGAATTCACCTTGCAAGCCAATACACACAATAGCCCAAACGGCGGGGTTATGTCCAAGAATATGCATTTTCATCTGATGCTTCCAACTAGGAAAATTAGTACCATCGAAGTAAGGACCTCTACGCTGGTAATTTCCCTCACTAGACGCCATACTCTCCTAGGTTGTGAAACCAAGGCTATGACCACCAAAAGCTATGGAAATCAAAGAAAATGGAGACCAAAGCTCTGATACCACTTGTAGGATCGAAAGTATGTCTAGAGGGTGGGTGATTAGACTACTTGACCAAATAAAAAACTTGCCTTTTCCCAATTTTAGTTCTTGGCAGATTTTAGCAACTTAGCACTAGTCAAGCAATCAACCTACACATGCAATTCTAAGAGTATAGCAGCGGAATGTAAAGCAATTGCATATGAAGGTAAAGGGGAGGAGTTTGAGAAGGCAAACACAATCAGAGACACTGATGTTTTTGTCGTGGTTCCGATAGGTGGTGCTATCGTACATCCACGTTGATGGAGACTTCAACCCACGAAGGGTAACAGCTGCGCGAGTCCACAGAGGGCTCCACCCACAAAGGGTCCACGAAGAAGCAACCTTGTCTATCCCACCATGGCCGTCGCCCACGAAGGACTTGCCTCACTAGGGGTAGATCTTCACGAAGTAGGCGATCTCCTTGCCTTTACAAACTCCTTGGTTCAACTCCGGAATCTTGTCGGAGGCTCCCAAGTGACACCTAGCCAATCCAGGAGACACCACTCTCCAAGAAGTAACAAATGGTGTGTTGATGATGAACTCCTTGCTCTTGTGCTTCAAATGATAGTCTCCCCAACACTCAACTTTCTCTCACAGGATTTGGATTTGGTGGAAAGAAGATTTGAGTGGAAAGAAACTTGGGGAAGGCTAGAGATCAAGATTCATATGGTAGGAATGGAATATCTTGACCTCAACACAAGTGTAGGTGGTTCTCTCTCAAAAAATGTATATTGGAAGTGTAGGCATGTTCTGATGGCTCTCTCCACGAATGAAGAGTGGGTGAAGGGGTATATATAGCCTCCACACAAAATCTAACCGTTACACACAACTTACCAATCTCGGTGGGACCGAATCATCAGACTCGATCAGACCGATTTAGCAAATAATGTGACCGTTAGGATTTTCGGTGGGACCAACATGTCAACTCGGTGGGACCGATATGGTTAGGGTTAGGGCATAACATAATCTCGGTGAGACCGATTACTCAAACTCGGTGGGACCGATTTTGGGAATGGACACACAGAGGGTTGGTCAGGCAAACTCGGTGGGACCGATTCGCTCATCTCGGTTGGACTGAAACGTTACGAAAGGGAAACAGAGAGTTTGTATTGCAATCTCAGTGGGACCGATCGCTCATATCGGTTGGACCGAAACGTTATGAAAGGAAATAGAGAGATTACAATCCCATCTCGGTGAGACCGAGATCCCTATCGGTGAGACCGATTTGATTAGGGTTTGTGGCAGTGGCTATGACATCTGAACTCGGTGGCGCCGGATAGAAAGAATCAGTAGGGCCGAGTTGGAGTTTTGGTTTGGGTCATATGTGGATGTGAAAAAGTAGTTGAGGGTTTTGGAGCATATCACTAAGCATTTTGAGCAAGAGCCTCATTAAGCAACACCTCATCCCTCCTTGATAGTATTGGCTTTTCCTATAGACTCAATGTGATCTTGGATCACTAAAATAGAAAATGTAGGGTCTTGTGCTTTGAGCTTGAGCCAATCCTTTTGTCTTTAGCATTTTGAGGGATCCACTTTTCTCATCCATGCCATGCTAATCATTGAGCTTTCCTGAAATATTTATCTTGAAATAGCATTAGCTCAATGAGCTATATGTTCTTAGGAATTACCAAAACCACCCAGGGATAGTTGCACTTTCAGTCTGTGACCGGGCGGGTCGCCCGGGCGTATGAGACGGGTTTGAGAGGTCCGACCTTAAAAAAGCTCCCCTATCTCCAATCATCTCTGTTAAGCAATCCTTCCTTGTTCATTTGCATAGAGGTTATTAATTGATGAGTTTCATTATTTATAATTTTCTATCGGATCAATCAATCGATTTTGGGACGGAGGGAGCACATAAGATTTTGATTCATTTTTTTTATGAATGGAACCAATTGTGAAGAAAAATGTTGTGGTTGGGTGTTCTATTTTAGGGCAGCCGTTGAAGCAGTGGTGCGCTATTACAGTGCTGTTGTTGGAGCAGAAATCTTTTGAACGTCTTAAAACCTAATTTTTAATGCCACAAAAACTACTTGGTGTCCTATTATTGGACTGCCGTTGAAGATGCTCTTAGACCAATCTAATGTGGATAATGGCGATCCTGAGGCACGACCAACATGACGAGAATGATCTAAAATGTAGGTGTATTTTTTCGACAAACATGCTTGTCTGAGTGTGTACTAAAGACACCAGGGATCAAGGATACCTTGTATTTGTGAGTTCAACCAGGGGCTAGAGGCATTGTCAATCCATAGGAAAAGGCATACAAGAACATAGAGACACAATTGGATTTTATACAGGTTCATGCCACCATCAAACCCGACGTCCTGTTGGTATAGATATGAATTGGGAAATACAAGTGCTTTTGTGTTAAAATGGTGGTGGTCGGGGTGAGAATAGTAGTGGTCGGGGTACTAGCTAGAGTGCCCAAACACTCCTAAAGCTACCATTCTTCCTCTCTGCTTGTTTTCTGCTTTACTGGTAGTTGCTGGTGGTGTGGTGGTTGCTAACCGTTGTCCTACCCTCTTTTCGACCTCAGTCCTCCTCTTATATAGACTGGGGTACCACATTTTTTTCTACAAAATACGTGTTAATGTACACGAATAATGGTCGGCGAGGCGTACCACTTTCCTCTGTCATGTTTCGGTAGATGAGCTGACATTGTTGCATGTCAGGTGCTCGAGTATTTCCATCGATGTGACGCGCTACACCGCCCTTCTCTTTCTTTACACCATGCCATCACCTGGTCTTATCATCCGTCCCTGGTGGTAGTTGTGATGATGACACTACTGCAGGGCTTTGTTGGGAAAAGTAGTAGAAAAATAAAAAAAAATCGCACCTACGATCACCAAGATCAATATGAAAATGCATAAGGGTTGGGATCAACGATCGTTACCAACTCCGGAGTGCAGCAGAAGAAGAAGAGTCACTGTAGATCGTGCTTGAAGTCCCTCAAACTATGATGACGATCCCGTGAACCGCCCTCGAATGATACATCGAACAGAAGATCGAAAGCACGACCTCTCTACTTGGTTGCAAGCGTACGGTCTTCACGATCCGGCAGTGCTTCGCCGTCAAAAGCTAATCACTGTCGGAGAATTAGAGGGAGGAGATTAGAACCACATTGGGCTTCTAATTATGAGGATTAGAGGTGGCTAGGGCTAGCTCTAATTAGTCTAGGACCAACTAGAACTAGAACTAGATCAACTAGAAGAAGCATCCAAAAACTTGTGTATACAGAAGGTGGAAATCCTCTAGTATATATAGGTTGGAGGGGAAGAGGAGGGCTGCCATCAAGGAGGGAAAGCCTCCTTGGGGCGCCACACAAAGTGGGGAGGAGTTAGACTCCTCCCCTAGTAGGATTCGCCCCCTTCCTTAGGGAAGGGAGGCGCCTACTCCACTTGGGCCCTTGTGGCCCAAGTTGCCTTCCACCTCTTGGCCTTTTTAGGCTCGTTGATATTTTAATTAAATATAAAATGTTCTAAAAAATTTCAGACCATTATATATAATTTAACATCCCCAGAAACATTTGCCACCTATATATAATTAATCGGTAATACCCGGTATTACCCGATATTCACCGAAACCCTTCCGAACCTCTCGAAACTATTCCGGATATTAATGAAGCAATTCCACAAATATATTCTCATCACTCTCATCCCACTAACACTCAGTATATCTTGATTACCTTAAGCTTGTGACCCCGTAGGTTCGGTAAACCATAGACCTGAACGAAACCCCTTCGTTCAATGACCGATAGCGGAACCGTGGACATCCATATCAGTCCTTATGATTACACGAATGAGATTTGAGTGAACATTTGGTTATCATGTGATGTTCCCTTTGCTTCACAATACTTTACAAAACCCGATGTGCATCGGTATTCTCTTGAGTCATCACCATGCTCACTATACTGTTGCTCCCGTTATCGGTTTTGTTCTTCTTTGTCGTTGACGTGTTCCGTCATCCCCGTGACATAGTTACCATTGTGGTGCAACGAGACCAAGACCAGCAGAGCGGCAGGATGGAGGTCACCGTGGACCCCAAGACGGCGTCATCGCCAGTGCCTTTGGCAGCCGAAGACCAACTTTAGTCAGGATAGCTTGTACTAGATGTTCCCCTTCAAAATGGCGGTTGTTGGAGCCCTTCCCGCTCAATATTTGGGAAGAGGACCAGGGCCTCTATATATAGAGCTAGCCACCACAGTAGAGGGCATCTCTTAGAGCCCTCGTCAGATCAAGAGGCAATCGAACTCTCCCAAGTAGTTCATCGCACCAGCCCAAGAACACCTCTCGCGAGGCTGTTCTTCCCCTTGTACTGTTCATCATGAGCCCCTGAGGCAATCCACCACACCACACACTGGAGTAGGGTATTACACCACAACGATGGCCTGAACCAGTATAAATCTTGTGTCCCTCATGTTGTTCATCATTTAGCTTAGATTCTCACGAGGCGCTTGGACGTGGATTGGTAGGGGAAAGATCTTCATGCGCACCCCAAAGTTTGAACCTTAAGGGTTTGCCGGAACCCAACATTCGACATTTGGCGCACCAGGTAGGGGTGCGCCAGAATCTTTCTTCCGCTGTTCCACGTTCGATCATCGGTCGTGTCCATGGCTGACGCTCGCCGGGCTCGTGCGAGCGTCGGGCTGCTCTCGCCGCCCGCGTCGCCCAGACGGCCCCCGTCGGCGGGTGTCCCCGTTGTTCCCCATCGCCTGCCGCCAACACTGCCACCGGCCCGGCGGGGAACGAGTAGCAGGCCTCGTCACTACATCCCTCAGTGCGGCGGGAAGGCCGCACCACCACCCCTTCGCTGACTCCAGCTGGTTCGTCGTCGCACGCCCGTCGCGCTCCCACGGACGCGCATGCCGTGTTGCTCCTGGCGCGTGATCTCCTGCACTACCGTCCCGTCGACAACCTCTACGAGGAGTGTCTCGCTCGCATCACCGAGCTCGTCAACGCCGCAGGGGGCTCCCCTGAGCTGTCCCTCTTGCTGCCTCGCCCTCCGTCCTGCGCGGGCGATGCAGCCCAGGAGGTGCCTCCGCCACCTCCTCCCCAAGAAGGTGCCCTGGCTCCAAGGTGCATGGCCCCTGGACGAGATCCACCGTGTCCAGCGCCCGCGCGACAAGAAAGGAGCTACCAAGAAATCCCTCGTCCCCAAGAAGGTGCTCGCATGCTTCCTGCACCGGCACGCCATGACCGCATCCCTGCGCCAACACGTCAAGACCCCGCGCTGCTCCAGGAAGCGGCGCGTGGGAATCCCCAAGAGCACGCCCCACGTCAGTAGAGAGCTCTGGTGGCCACCGCAGGCTGTCGCGCCTTCACCACCGAGCTGTGCAGTGTCGCCTTGCCGGGCAAGTTCAAGCCGGAGCTGCCCCCTTGCTATGACGGCACTGTCGACCCCGTGGAGTTCCTGCAGCTTTACGAGCCGGGCATCATAGCGGCCAACGGGGAAGAAAAGGTCATGGCGAACTGGTTTCCCATGGCGCTCAAGGACAGTGCCCGCACCTGGCTCCTGAACCTGCCTCCTGGCACGATCTCCTCCTGGGACGAGGTGCGCACCCGATGCATCACCAACTTTCAGGGCACTCACGACCATCCCTCGGCCGTGGGTGACCTGCGCCGCATCAAGCAGCAACCCGGAGAGACCTTGCAGAAGTACATCCAGTGCTTCAACAGCGCTCGCCTCAAGATTCCCAAGGTGACTGTGGAGGCCATCATCTCGGGGTTCTCCGACAGCGTCCGCGACGTCGATATGAAGGAGGAACTGGCGATTCACGAAGATCTGTGCACGTCTCTGGAGCTGTTCAACCTGGCGACCAAGTGCGCAAGGGCTGAGGAGGGACGCCTCTCCCTTCTCGAGCTCCCAGCTGTAGATACAGAAGAGAAGAAAGCCAAAGCCAAGGATGTGAAGCATAAGGGAGCAGTTGTGCTCGTAGCAGAGCCGGATACGAAGCGCGGCAGGGACCAGCTGGAGTCGTCCAAGGGCAGCCGGTACTGCGTGTACCACGATCTCCATACCCACAACACCAACGAATGCCAAGAACTTAGAGCCGTGAGAGAAGGTCGTGTCAGTCGACGCCCCGAGCGCAACGATCGGGGCTACAGCCGAGGCAGAGGAAGAGGTGGAGGACGATGGGACGACCGTGGCCCTCGCCAAGGGTGGCGTGACTGGCCTCGCGAGAACCGCTGGCAAGACCAGCCTCGCGAGGGGCCTTGGAGGGATCAGCCTCGTGAGGATCGCCCACAAGCCAACGCAGGCCTTCCTCCTCTGCCACCACCACCAAGAAGGAATGACAACCATCATCAGGACGAGGGGGCTGGGGGCTTCCAAGAGCCACGTGCTATCGCTTGCATCTTGGGCGGTGCCCAGGCCCCAGCTTCTCAGCGCATCTTCAAGCAGTTTGCTCGCGAGCTGAATGCACGCCTTCCCAAGCTCGAGGCCACGCACCCTCTCAGGTGGTCCGCATGCGCCATCATGTTCAGCTCAGTAGATCAGCTCAAGTGCGCGGCCATAGCAGGTGTCCTCCCAATGCTTTGTTCCCCAGTCACCAGCAATGTGCAAGTTACCAGAACCCTCATCGATGGCGGAGCAGGGCTCAACATCCTGTCCGTCGAGACGTTCAAAAATCTCCAAGTGCCATACGATCAGCTTCAGCCGACCAAGTCTTTCTCAGGAGTCACTGATGGTTCCACTGTCTCGATAGGGAAGGTCCGCCTCCCTGTCACCTTTGGACAGCGCATGAACTACCATACCGAGCTCACCGACTATGACGTTGCCCACATTCGCCTGCCATACAACGCCATCCTCGGGTATCCAGCCCTGGCCAAGTTCATGGCTGTGACTCACCATGGCTACAACATCCTCAAGATGCCAGGAAGTGGCAGAGTCATCACGGTCCCCTGTGAAGAGAAGGATGCGGTGTGCTCTCTTGAGAGCGCCTTCCAAGCCGCGTCGATTGAGAACCCAAGCAGCAAGAGTGGAAACCTTCCTGAAGCAGCTCCCAAGAAGAAGAAGACATCACCCGGCTCAAGGCCTCAGGAGACAGGCACCTACGGTGGCACCGCGCCAGGATCTGCGCCCGTCCAAGGGGCGCCGCCCTTGCATAGGATGGCGCGCCCGGCGCCCTCCTCGGGCAAGGCTCGGGGGCTCTCTCCTGTAGGGTCACTGACTTTGCCAAGATCACGAGAGAGGCGCTCGGGCACCACTTGGAGGCGTGCTTCTTGGCACGTTTCCCTCAGGAAGGCATAAGGCAAGGAGGGCCTAACCCTCATGAGTTCATCACCAAGGTCACTCAGGAGCTGCAGGAATCGAGAGTCATGCGCGGCAACCATCGCCTGCCCGGCGTAGCTCCCCATCCAGGCGAGGATGGCAGGCTTTGCATTTGCATCGACTACCCAGGGCTCAATCGAGTTGCGTCCCAGGAGCGCTTCTGGCCATCGCGCATGAGGTGTTCCGAGGGTCCACCTCACAGCTACCTTCGCATGTCTTTCGCCCTGCCGCTCACCAGCGTGTGACGAGGAGCATTCTGGAGGCTCAGGTGGCCAGGGACCGCGCGTTCCTGGAGGGAATGGAGATGGACCTTGCCGAGCCGCCCGGACCTCCAGAGCCTGCCGAGGCTCAGAGTTCCGAAGGCTCGTGAGGATTGGCTTCTTCGCCACGCGCCGTCAGCTGCTCCAACAATCTCTCTGCAATGATATCAAGTGACATCCTTTGAGTTTCCTTTCAGCTGGGAGCATCCTCAGGGCTGCATCATTCCCAGGTCGCGTGGGTCTGTCCCTGCGGCATGTATCCATTTTGCTTATGTCTTTAACTTACCTTGTTGGGGGCGCCCCTCAGGCTGCATCATCCCCAAGCCACTCGGACCTGACCCAGTGGCGTATGCCTTTCCTGCATCTATCTAAGTTGGATTGCCTTTTCATGCTTAACCTGCCTGTGATAATCGCTTTCTCGATTGACACCTACCTTTGGATCCGCTCGCTCTGGCACGACGCTTGTGCATGGGTTCGTCCCTGCAACATCGACAAATCTGAGTGGTCGAGCTCTGGCCGCGGCAGCCCTGCAAGGCACCACCTCACCAGGCCCTCAGTGCCTCAATCACTCCCTCGGAGCAACCAATGCCTGGCTGGCAACCGTAATGGCAGTCCTTGTTTTCCTCGCGTTGGTTTACAGGGTCCACCTAAGGAATAACGTGGGGGGCGTCGTGAGCTCTCTCTCTCTCTCTCTCCTGTGCGATCCGCTCACGCGCTAAAAGGGGGGCGCCTGAGCATCGCGACTCAGGGGCTCCTACTGGCTCTCCAGCCCTCACCCCCTAGCCTTGACCCACGGCATCGCTACCTGTCATACCAGCGGCGGCTGAGCTCGCTCGAGGGCCGGGACCTGAGGACGTAGAGCATGAAGGAAAGTGCGGGGAAGAGGGGAGAAGCTCACGAGGGCCTGACCCAGCGACATCCCAGCTGCCGACGCGCATGTCCGGCACCTCGCCAAGGAGCGACTCCAAGCTCTCGAGATAAGTCACGCTCCTGGAAAAGCTAAATCAGCGCGACACCAAACCCTCGCCTAATGCGGTTCTGTCTCGGCGACATCGCCTTCCTTTCTCTCGGCGACACCAAACTCTCTCTCGGGACCTCCCGAGCATCGCGCCTCAGGAGCTCTTACTGGACCTCGGGCCGCTCACCTCCTGGCCTTGACCACGGCATCACGACCTGGCATACCAGCGATGGATGAAGCCTGCCTGGGGACCGGGACCTGTCAGCGTAGAGCATCAAGCCCTCGTGAGGATAGAAAGGGGGAACTAAGCCGAGACAGGACAAGCATCTTGCACCACTTCATAATAAGGATGATATTCACAAAAGACATAGTAGATGCTTTACATACCCCCACGGGGTGTTTCCTTGATTCATCGTAGGGAACAAAAGGTGCTAATCCTAAGGGACGCTAACTACGCGCGCCTCCACCGTCGACGCCATCATCAACAGTGGGCCACCAAGCGCCGGCGCCAACCCCATCCAGATCAGCCGAGCCGGCGGCCTGATGCAGCTGCTCTGCTCCGAGCGCGATGCGAGCTCAGGGGCTCGTAGCTATCGTCGCTCGTCTCCGGAGTCACGAGAAGCTCGGGAGAGTCGCTGGACCCTCCGGCGTCTCCGCTGCCACTAGAGGAGCTGCTGAGGAAGCGGTTGGCGGGCCTAGCCCTCGCCACTTCGATGCCCCAGCCGCCTTCCCTAGGGCAGCATTCCAGTCGGCGTCCTTCCGCGTTGAAGACCTTGAAGAACATCAAGGAGGCGCCATCGTATTTGAAATGAATCATGAGGGCACCTCCAGTTCGGCAGACCCGGGCGATCTCGCCCCAGCCCCGGGTCATGTAGACTTTGCCCGGAGCGACAACCTCGACCTCCGCTCCGGTTGCAGGGGTACTGCAGTCAGCGTGCTGCAGCCAGAGCTCAAGAGGCCCCCTCGGCGGCATCTCGAAGGCAAAAGAGGAAGTAAGGAGAATCCAGGAGTTTGGAGGCATTGCAGCGTGAAGCACGAGCTCGTGAGAAGATCCCTCGGCATGGACTCCAGGGGCGACGATGCGCACTACCGTGATTCGTCGGCATCGCCGGTGGCGCGGCTGGTGCCGCTCGACGTCTCCTTCTCTAGGGCCCTCAGCCCGGGCATACAATGGCAGCGGAAACCCAGGCGGTGGCCGCTCGTACCAAGGCCTCGATATCTCCTACCGCGTGACCTCGTCGCGGCGGCCGGGGACCGGCCGCTTCTTCGGCGGAAGCGGGTCGGGACCCTCTCAGGGGGCCTTCCCTTTCTCATTCACTGAGAACCGGCGGATCGGCGCCATTGGCGTGAAGATGGAGGAGGGGCAAGGAAGAAGGAGTGAAGCAAGAAGAGATGGACTGCGGGGGCTCTCGCTCGTCCATACTTATAGTCCAGAGGAGACCAACCGTCGGCCTCCACGATCACAGGTAATCATGACCCGTTTTCTGCATGCACGGACTTGTCAAGTCGGGCAGTTGCTGAGGCAGTGTGGGGAAGTGGAGAAGCCCATGTCCAATCAACCGCCACGCGGTGCCCAAGGCCGTAGGCTGTTGGGGCCCGCGGCGCTCCGCACTTGCCCCTTCACTTCTCTGCTAAGCCAAGTCCGAGCGTGCCTTGGGCCCGGGGGCTACTGTCGGCGTCCTGGGAACGGGGGTCCCCAGATTTTCCTGCCTGCGGCCTGCGGCGTGGCTCAAGTGGTGGCCAAGTGCGGGCCATCTTCATCAACACAAACCCAAGACTCTCGCGAGGGGCCAAGCCTCGCGGGGTGGAGGGCGCAAGGTTTCCTCAGGAGCAACCTCACCAGGCAGGCTCGCAAGGAGGCAGAGAGATCAAGGCAAGGGTACCTCGTGAGGTGCTCGTGACGCAAGCGGTGACGATCAAGACTAGGCGGGCGCCAGGCGGGTGCCGGCCTGCGTAGTGCCCTTGTTTCCTCTTTGGTGCAAAGGGGGCAAGCCTAGGCGTGGAGTATCGAGGCATCAGGCAAAGGTTACCATTCCAGTTCAACGAGACCAAGACCAGCAGAGCGGCAGGATGGAGGTCACTGTGGAGCCCAAGACGGTGTCATCGCCAGTGCCTTTGGCAGCCGAAGACCAACTTTAGTCAGGATAGCTTGTACTAGATGTTCCCCTTCAAAATGGCCGTTGTTGGCGCCCTTCTCGCTCAATATTTGGGAAGAGGACCAGGGCCTCTATATATAGAGCTAGCCACCATAGTAGAGGGCATCTCTTAGAGCCCTCGTCAGATCGAGAGGCGATCGAACTCTCCCAAGTAGTTCATCGCACCAGCCCAAGAACACCTCTCGCAAGGCCATTCTTCCCCTTGTACTGTTGATCATCAGCCCCTAAGGCAATCCACCACACCACACACTAGAGTAGGGTATTACACCACAATGGTGGCCCGAACCAGTATAAATCTTGTGTACCTCGTGTTGTTCATCGTTTAGCTTAGATTCTCACGAGGCGTTTGGACGTGGATCGGTACGGGAAAGATCTTCGCGCGCACCCTAGAGTTTGAACCTTAAGGGTCTGCTGGAACCCAACATTCGAAAAAAAATTCGGTGAGCCTAAAAGTTGTCGTTATGATCACGTTGTTACAGATGAAGTTTGAGCAACCCCAAAGCCCATCGTCCGGTAGGAAGTGACCAAGACACTCTCATCGTCTAAGGAACTAAAACACATGCTAACACTCCGTGTTATAACAGATGATTTCAGACCATATGATCACATAGTATAACAGACAAGTATTGGGTCGATTCAATATGATTGTTCTTCTAACGTCATACCCTCATTGTTGTATTAGGACTATCATTACACTTAACGATATCCTAAGATCTGGAAAACTTGATCACCAACAACACTTGAGCCGGTCTTAGAGGCGAGACCGGGAACCTATTTTTTGCCGTTTATCATTCCACACATGCATATGAGTTTTCCACTGAATCACATATTCTAGGATCATGGTAGTTATAACATGGACTATAAACTCTTAACTATGAATAATGGAAACATAATAAAACAATATTATTGCCTCTAGGGCATATTTCCAACAGTCTCCCATTTGTACTAGAGTCAATAATCTAGTCAACACTTTTAACTTCTACACCAACTACAGTCAAGTGTCAGTCCATGCTTTGCTTGTGGTATGGACTTCATCCTATCGAATCTGATAACTTCAGATCCGCGTGTATCATTTGCATTTCTATGCATCTATAATGATTTCACAAAAAAACTTAATTTGTGTGAAACCGGCTTTGTATATATATTGAATCACTGGTAGAACCTTTGATTCCTTAGACTGAGTTATGGAACCACAATTAAGAATAGTAATCCAATGATACAATCATCTAGAAACCATTCCAAGCTCATGAATGAACTTTCGATTCATCACCCTTCATTTTTGCTTCTAAAGCAACAATAACTTTGCCTTCTGTTATAGAATTCACCACATTAACTTTTGGATCAATTCCAACTTATTGTGCCACCATACATCACTTTTAATTTGAAATCTAAAAATCACTTCGAGCATAGATGAAGATTTTATCGATGTACACTACAAAAAAAAGACACATCCGTGACATTTTGGGCCGAACGAAATTTTTTTCTGTCATACTTATGACACTTCTATGACGATAATTGTGACAAAACCCGGTATCATCATAGATGTGGTGGGCTCCTACTTCTATGACAAAAAAGCATGACAGAAAATGGGCTTTTCGTCCTGGGTGGGCCGGAGACGCAGCTACATGATATTCTTTGGGCCGTCCATGACGGAAAAAACCGTGGTAGAAGCGAGGGCGAGGAAAATTTTGGGGCGTTCCTGGTTACGGTGGGTGGTCGGGGGCCGAGCGATGCGCGTTTCTCTTGTACACGTTCGCGCGTGTGTGCGAGGCGTTGGGCTCTAACCGAACCCGAGCGAGGCGTCGCCTAACTGAACTGGAGCGATTGCACTACAGGCTACATGTTACTGAACCCGAGCGATCGAGCGATTCCTTCGCTACTGCTGCTAACTGAAGCCGATCGATGCTGCCTCTGGATGAACAGTGAGCGTTGCAGGGGGTTTGGATGAACAGTGAGCGTTGCAGGGGGTTTGGATGAACAGTGAGCGTTGCAGGGGGTTTGGATGAACAGTGAGCGGTGGGGGTGGATGAACCGGACCCCGTGGTGTTGCCTCTGGATGAACAGGACCCCGATCGATCGTGCAGGCTAGGGTTGGATGAACAGGACCTGTGGAGGGCTGGATGAACAGGACAACCCCATGGAGGGCTAGATGAACAGTAGACGGTGGAGGGGTGGATGAATAGTAGCCCGTGGAGGGGTGGTTGAATAGGAGCCCGTGGAGAGGGGTGGTTGAACAGTAGCCGGTGGAGTAGCGCGCGGTGGAGGCTGGATGAACAGGAGCCCGTGGAGGCTGGAGGAGGTCGACGTGGATGAACAGTAGCCCGTGAAGGCTGGAGGAGGTCGACGATGGAGATGAACAGTATCCCGTGGAGTCCCGTTTTGCGGTACGCCAGACCCCTCCCGATGGACAGGACCCCCGTTTCGACCGTAGCGCTCCAACACAAGTCCGTTTCGTCCGTTTTGCGGTACGCCACACCCCTCCCGATCAATAGGACCCCCGTTCGACCGTAGGAGGTCTGTTTCCTCCGTTTTGCAGTACGCCAGACCCCTCCCAATGAACAGGATCCCGTTTCAAACGTGGCCAGTCGAACACAAGGCCGTTTCCTCTGTTCTGCGGTACGCCAGGCCTTGTTTCCATCGCCTGTTCCGTCCAAACCCTCCCGATGAACACGACGACGCATTCCATTCCGATCCAGCCCGTTGGTTCCCCATGAACACGATGACGAAGCTGTTTCTCCGTTCCGACCCAACCATGTACATGAGCCCTGGCCGTATGTATGCGCGAGTAGGCGTTCGATACCCCGCCCGTATGTACGTACGTGGCTGTATTTTCTTTCTTGCACACTAGCCGCTGTACGTACGTGTACATGCTACGTGCGCGCCTCTACTACGACACGTGCGCGCCTCTACATCCACCAGTATGTACGTACACGTTTGCGACCAGAATGGCAACGTTATGTACGCTTCGACCAGGTGGGTCCCGACTGTCAGGCACTTCCTTGCATGCGAAGATGTAGCTCGTGGGTCCCAGCAGTCAGGGGGGCGAATCATTTTTTTTCATGCACTTCCTTGCGTGCGAAGGTGTAGCTGGTGGGTCCCAGTAGTCAGGGGGAAACATTTTTATTGCGAAATACGGTGGCCCATCCGGTGGGTCCCTACTGTCAGGTGGAGGAATCATTATTTTGCGCGTAATAAGGAGGCACTTCCTTGCGGTCATCGTGGACCCTGGTTTCAGCCTCTCCACGAACAGTACTCTTCCGATGGAAGTCGTTCCTTGACCATGTTGACCATGCCGCGCGGAGAGCACCAGTGCGGTGGACGACGGCAAGGCCTAGGAAGGGGACGACGCGGAGCCGGGGAAGACGCGGCAGTGGAAGCCCGCGCAGAGAGGAGTACGAGGGTTCACTGGTTCGGCTGCGGTGTGAGGCTGCCATCGCCGCAGGGCCTGGCCAGCGGTGGGAATAGTAGGGGGCGGTGAGGCCTCCGCGGCAGCACAGCCGGCAACGGGTGGTAGGAGCATGCGGCACGACCAGCGCTGCTTTGGGCGGCTGGAGGAAGAAGACCAGAGGTTGAAGAAGCACTACGGCCGTTGGATGGACATTGTACGGTCACTGGAGCTAGAATCGTTCATATTGACTAAGTTGACAAAGCCCTCCATTCCCGTCAACTTAGTAGACCAAGGTGGGTCCCAGCTAGCAGGGGGAGTATTCATTTTTTTGTGCGTAATAAGAAGGCACTTCCGGTGGGTTCGAGCTGACAACGGGGGGAACGTTTTTTCGCGAAATATGGTGGCCCGTCTGGTGGGTCCCAGCAGTCAGGGGGAAATGTTTTTTTTTGCGAAATACTGGTGGCCCGTCCGGTGGGTCCCTGCTGTCAGGTGGAGGAATAATTATTTTCCGCGTAATAAGGAGGCACTTCCTTGCGGCTGCCGTGGATCCACCTGTCAGCCTCTCCACGTACAGTACTCTTTTGATGGAAGTCGGTCATTGACCACATTGACCACGCCGCGCCGGGAGCACCACAGCGGTGGACGACGGTGAGGCCTAGGAAGGGGACGATGCGGAGCCGGGGAAGACGCGGCAGTGGATGCCCACGCGGAGAGGAGTACGAGGGTTCACTGGTTCGGTTGCGGTGTGAGGCTGCCGTCGCCGCAGAATAACAGGGGGTGTGGGTGAGTGGAGGGATGACCTGGCTAATGGTGGGAGTAGTATGGGGGCGGTGAGGACTCTGCGGTAGCACAGCTGGCCACAGGAGGCAGGAGCAGGCAGCACGACCGGCGCTGCTTTGGGAGGCTGGAGCAAGAAGACCAGAGATTGAAGAAGCACTATGGCCGTTGGATGGACATCATACGGTCACTGGAGTATTGACTAAGTTAACAAAGCCCTCCATCCCCGTCAACTTAGTAGGCCCACAAGTCAGCCCAACAATATGGTGGGTCCTAGCTAGCAAGGGGTATTCATTTTTTGGGCGTAATAAGGTGGCACTTCCTTGCGTGCGAAGATATAGCTAGTGGGTCCGACCTGTCAGTGGGGGAACGTTTTTTTTCATGAAATACAGAGGCCCTTCTTGTGGGTCCTAGCTATCAGGTGGAGGAATCATTATTTTGCGCGTAATAAGGAGGCTTTTTCCTTGCGTGCGGCCGTGGACCCAGCTGTCAGCCTCTCCACGTACAGTCCACTTCCGATGGATGTCGTTCATTGACCACGTTGACCAGGCCGCGTCGAGAGCACCAGGGCGGTGGACGACGGCGAGGCCTAGGAAGGGAACGACATGGAGCCAGGGAATACTCGGCAGTTGTTTCCCACGCGGAGGAGTATGAGGGTTTACTGGTTCGTCTGCCATCCCCGGAGAATAACAATAGGTGTGGGTGAGTAGAGGGATGGCTAGGCCAGCGATGGAGTACGGTGGGGCCATGAGGCCTGTGCAGCAGCATAGCCGGTCGCGGGAGGAGGGAGCAGGCAGTCTCGCCGCACTTGTTTGAGCGGCTGGAGCATGAAGAGCAGAGGTTGAAGAAGCAAGACAGCCGTTGGATGGACATCCAACAGTCACTGCTCTCGTGTGTCGACTAAGTTGACAGGGCGTTGCGTGTGCGTCAACCTTTTTTTATGAAAGCATGTGCGTCAACCTGTACTAGGTGCACAAGTCAGCCTCAAATCTGTGGAAAACAACATACAACCCATCTGCCATTATTTCTAATAATGTACAACCCATTTGCTAATTCTTAATAATTTTTTTGGAGCCCATCTTATTTTTGTTAGCATTACACCCCATATTGTGGCCACGGTTAAATAGTATACTAAATTTTGCATATTTTGGTGCGGTCAACTGTTTTTAATCCAGAAATATCGATTCACATTCAAACTATTTTGAAAAATAATTTATATAAATATAAAATCCAAATAATTGTCCATGCATAAAAATCAATGGAATTTAAAATCTTGTAATGAAAAAAGTTGAAACTAATTCCCGGTTTGATGTGTTTTAAAAATGTACAACCCATTTCTGGGAAAACCGAATGAAACTCTCCTTGTCTTGAAAGATTTACAGCCCAGAAGAGCCGGTAAAGCAAGTAGGCCTTGTTTGGGTATTTCTTTAAAAAAATAGAACTGGGCTAGCCATTTTCAGCAAGAAAAAAACACAACTGGGCTCATGATGTGGTAAACATAAATAAAACCCTGGCTAGACGGGCCACAGCCCCCCGCACAGCCCCGTTGTTACCCTGATCGGTCGCTAAAACTAGTATAAATAACAACTGCTTGTTCCTAAAAAAACTGTGCGACCTGCTGGGTCCCTGGTGTCAGCCGCTCGTAGTGTAATTCTATCGTTTATTGACTACGTTGACAATGGCGTGAGCCCCAGATGTCCAACCATTAGGAGGAACCATATTTTTGGGCTTGTAATATAGAGGCACTTGCTTGCATACTGCCATGACGCTGGTGGGTCCCTACTGTCATCCTCTCCACGTATAGTCATCTCCTTGTTCCTCTTGGTTGTTGACGACGTTGACAATGCAAGAGGGCTGCGCACCACGCACGGTGAGCGAACCAAGGCCACAAGGCAGAGGACGATGGCGAGGCCTCGTACGGAACGAATAGCAGTAATGGAAGATGCGCCGGTCCAGTCGCAGGCGGAGGGGAGTATGAGGGTTGACTGGTTCAGGTGCTGGTGCATGTTGGGGCTGACGTCGCCAGAGAATAACATGACGTGTGGGGAAAGAGAGGGAGGGGCTGGCCAATGTTGGAGGGTACGTATGGTAGGGCGGCGGAGGCGCAGCCAGCCATGGGAGGCGGGAGCAGGCGGAGCCGACGGGGTGGTTTGGTTTGGGCGGCTGGAGAAAGAAGAAGACAAGAGATAGAAGATACACGACAGATGTTGGATGTCAATCCAACGGCTGGTAGGCAGAATCGTTTGTTGACTGGCTAGTAAGTCGACACCACCTTGGATAGGCTATTTCTTTGCGGGTCCCAAATGTCAGAATCCAAATCTGCCACGATCATGCAGCCTTTCCTATGAAAATTTATAGCCCGTTTGATGTGCTAGTTGGAAATAAGTTTGTGGGTGCTGGTGGGGGCTAATCACTTGGCTTCTGTAATGCACAGTGAGCTCAAGCAGACGGTGAGAGTGATGTTATTTCCATTGGTTGGAATTTGTCACAATATTTCACTCTAAATTAAACGAATGGCAAGCCATTTGCCTTGTTTCAAAGAAAATATGACAGTCACAGCCGATTTGAAAACGGCAGGAACATCTAACTTCAGCATACAAACTGTACAAAAGCACGAGGGTTAATTGTTCATCAGGTTTAGAAAAAACCCAGGTTGAAAAGGGCAACAACATCTAAGTCCAGCACTATTTTCGGTAGTCACAATCAAATGGATCGGTCAGGTCCATAGAATGAACATCCTGGGTCGTAAAATTTACTGGATTATGACCATGTTGTAAATAGAAGCCCAGCATGTTCAGAAGCTCTTTTGCCCACCTGAAACTCCTTTTTTTTGCTCTTCGACATACCCATCCGTCAAAACCATGCTGCTGATAAACTTAAGCCTGATGGACAATAGTAACCTTGCATTCAGCAGGAAGAATGTGACAAATCTAGTGTTTGCACGGTTGGCTACATATCGTTCTAGTATTCAATCGAATCTCATGAGAAGTGAGAAAATCCCGATGCTTACAAATCCACTGATTGGTTATCACTTTCTTTCCCCGTCCTGTTGCCTAAATAGACATGAAGATTGAAAACAGTTAAGGTCTAAGAAAAGAGTGTCGAAAGAGCAACAGCTGAACGGTTAATTCTAGTACACTATATGCGGGCTTCCAATGTGCATGAAATTATCACCTTTATATACAACTTCTCCAGACATGGAAAGCATTGCAGCAAGCCAATAATCTTGTTCAGATCAAAATTATTCATTTGGATATATAAGATCTTGACAGAATCCAGCACCATTGATAGGCCATCCATGGAGAAACTCTTCATTGAGCATAGAACATAATATTAGTACAAAATGTGTACTCCAAGATGATACATAACTTATGCGCCGAAATTTAAAATGCAGCTTATAGTTACAAGTGTAGATGATAATGTAAAGTACCTGAAGAACTGTGGAGCCAAACACCATATTGAAATGAGCACAGAGATCATGTATTACACCCAAGGTCTCTAGTTTAGGCACAGAGAGGACGGTTATTTGCAACGGTGAATAAGTAGAATCAAGGATCAACCTTTGAAGTGAAGGTGCATCTTGGATGATGAGCTGCCTTCCGTCAAAAGAAATTCCAATTCTTACAAGGTTAGGCGACTTTATTTGGAGACAACCGATTCTAACTGTGAAAACAAGCACCAAGCACTCCAGGGCAGGGCAACTGGAGTGGATGATGTTCTGAATGAGGCCTCCGATATATGAACCCGCACAAGTGAAAGTTTCTTGAGAAATGGGAGTCGAAGGTTTAGTACCAGATTGTCTGGTAGGTAGCACAGTGCAAAGGTGGCGCTGTGGAGAGAGGAGGAAAACCGCGAGATGGACATCGGTGCTGAGGTCACAAGTTCATGGCGTTGGGTATGTGGTATATGATTTCCAGGGGAATAGTAGAACTCAAGCAGCTGTAGTTCTGTGAATTCAGGGGATTTCAGCCAGGCGCCACCGTGCAGGGCATGGTATACTTACTCAGGTAGCATGACGGGATGCAGAGGCTTTGAATGGAGCCCTGGTGGGAGGAGATGATGGCTCTGGGGATTTCAAAATCATTGAAGAGAGATAGCCGACGACAGTCGAGATTAAGGGGCACGGCGCGCCATAGAGGGCGCCACCGAATTGAGAGGACTTGGGTGCGGCAGCAATCCTTGGTGGGGAGAAGCAAGATGATCTCCCCAAGGACGGCGTCCGGGAGATCGCTGATGCGGTCCACCCGAGATTCTATGCGTTTCTGGGATCCGGTGGGGGCAGGGTCGCCGCTTCTCCCCGCGCTGCCGGGCGCGGGATCTACAACAGGCGTCACCGCTGGCGGGAGCCTCATCTTCTTGGCGCTGGGGTCAGCTGACTCCATTTTCCTCGAGGGCATCGCGTCGCGCTCACGGATTTGAGCAGAGTAACGAATGACGAGCCTAGTTATAGTGCGAGTGAAGAAGAAGGGGAGCTGGGGGTTTTCTGTAGTAATGAGGAAGAAGGGGAGCTGGCGTTTTTTGTAGGAGTGAGGTGAGGAATTTGCGGGTACGAGTGGAGCGAGCTGACGTGAGGTGGGTGGGAGCGAGGAGGAAGAAGAGCACCCAGGTTTTTTGGGGGGCGGTGTGTTGGGTGTGGGTAGCGCCTCTCATTTAGTAAATATATGGGGTTTTGAATTGATTTTACTATTTAGTAGTGTGGATGGGCTGTTTTGTCTTGGGCCCAGAGAAACAATTACTACTAGTACAGTGGAGACACTCTACAGCTACCCAGAAAAACAATTACTACTAGTACAGTGGAGACACTCTACCACTTCTGGCTCCTCCTAGGTCACTGAAACATCTCCCTCTACTGAATGCCGTTATACTTTTGTTCACTGACATGCGGGCCATGCAGCGCGCGGGCCCAAATGCCATCCACCAATTAGAAGGCGGTGTGCAGGCGAAGTGTCACCCCGGTCGTAGCACGGCAGTAACGAGCCGTCGTATCACAAAACCCCACCTCCCAGCAGTCTAAGTTTGACGGACGAAGCAACCATCATTTCACTCTTCGTCGAATCCCCTTCTCCCTCACCGTCTTCAAGAAAGGCAACACTCGCATCTGCCACTATTCTTCTCTCCCAACGAAGGGAAGGTAAGCGGATCCGTGATGTTGGTATATTTCGTTCAGAGAAAGAAAAAGAACTTTTGCAAAGCAGTAACCGATCCTCACTCTCTTTTTTGTTTCATTGTCATTGCGATTGTGTTTTCCTTTCAGTGCTCTCCTAGTATTCGTCAGTTTCATGATGGACCAAGGAGAACCAGGCAAAGATCTTCCCATATTGGAGCAGACGCGGGAGGCTGATCCCCACGAGACAGAGAGCTCCAAGAAGATGGAGGCAGCCACCGAGCCGACCCTAGATATGCTCACGGCCACTACTAAGATGGTCAACGCCCCGTTTGAGGTTACAGCCCCCGTGGCACTGTAGGAGCAGTTTTCCCCCTTCGAGGATGTGTCCCCCCTCCCCCCGCTGAGCTGCCCAAGGTGATTTTCTTCTTTGCCGATCTCGATTGTGGTTTTTCATCTAAGTATGTGGTGATTAATAATGCAAAATTTTATTAGCTTCGATGCCATGATATACATAGTGGTTTAAATAACTTGTGTTTCTTATACTGAAAAGTAATTCAGAATTTGTTTCTGTTTCAATTAGAGCCCTGATGCAGACAAGGATTGTGTGGCTGTACATGTCACTTGCTATGAGGTGGATGACCTGAATATACGCACTGGGAAAACAGAGTTCTTAGGCTGTTGGATCCTGGAAGCCATTTGCGGTTATACCAATGAAGAGTTGTATTCCAGCCTCACTGTTGTCAGGCATGTTGTCCAGGGTGTACTGAAGCACAAGAAGTTCAAAGCTACTACTTCGTTTGTGAGGCATACTATTCTTGTCAAGCTTATGCAGGAAGATGATGTGGCATGCCTCCACAAACAAGTTTATCAGTGGCAAGGCCACAAGGTTATCTTCATGAAGGTTCACAGGATTGAGCTGCTGTGGGACGTCCTTGATGATGTTCACGGCAAGGTCCGTCTTGTGTCCAGCCCAAATTAGATCGAGGCATGAAATAGTTGCCCCGGCTAGTTTTTAATAGTAGTTTGGATTGTTTCTAATTATCCGAACCTTGCCCGTTATCGGCCCCTCTGGGGCTAGTACTCTGTTTGAATCCGTCTATGGGAACTGCTGCTACTTTTGTGTGCCCGTGAATCATGTGAGAACCATCATAATTGTTGCCAAAACAGATGCGTCCTCGCTAGTTTTTTCATGAATATGGCATGGTAAGACATAAGTTGTCACGGTTTATCATACGAGCAGTGTGTGTTTTGATGAAATAGAGCACTCGTTCGAGAACTGTGCGCCGACGTATACATAAGTACTTGTAAACACTGTTGGTGCTACCCCACTTGTAAGCAGTTGTGCAAAACACAGCACATTGGCTCAGCTCGCTTCAACACTAGGCTATCGACCAGCTAACAATCAGCAATCTCCTGTTTGACATATAAGCAACTATGTATCTTGTTACAGTGGTTCATGCAGTTAACTGAGGCCACAATGTAAATTCTAAACGTTCACACGCTAGTCCAGCACTCATGTGGAACACTCACATTAAACTCGTCTTCATAAAAAACTTGAAAAACATAAGTTAAGCAATTTTATACATCTCAATGATTCATAGAACATAACAAACATATACTAGTTCACAACAAAAGACAAAGTTGTGAGAAGGTTTACAAATCAGGAAAAAACAAGCAAGGCTTCTCTGAGCAAAGGGCCTCCCGGCAGGCTTAAATTTCCTGGAGTTCACTCTGGTTTTTTCTTGTTGCCACCATCCAGGGTTAGGTTCTCTCATTCCAGAATAACCAATTATAATTGTGGTCTCAGCTGGAATGCTGGAGTGAACCATGCAGTGTACTGACCAGGTGAAATTCTTGTGCATTCCACTAAATTTAAGCACAGCTATTTGCAGAAATAAGAAGACCACAATGCCTCTTGTCCGCGCACCTGTCCAAAAAACCGCCGTGCAGCCGTGCCAGCTAGTCCTCGGTCCACGGATGAACTGGTAGAAAGTGCATTCCGGACTAGGATGCAGTTGTTTTGGCTCGTCCCTACACTAGAATCAGGAAGTAAAACGTACGAATCAACTTCTTTTAGATTGCGTTGGTCATTCTACCTTAGTTACTACCAATGTAGGAATACCTTGAAGTCTAGATGTTAGACGACAACAATGAGTGATAGCCATCTCATTTTGCGCAGTTGTACTAAAACTGAGGTGTGTGCTTTTGATTGCGCAGATAGAAACGATACGGAGACAAACATCCTGAAACGATATGGAGACAGACATCCTTTGTCGGGGAAACTGATCCACGGACACCTATGGGGATCGGCGGACCGAGCCCCTTTCGATTCGGTGAGGGCGGAGGTTGAACAAAGAGCGGATCGAGGCGGTACACGCGAGCGGTTTTACCCAGCTTCGGGCCGCACGGATGCGTAAAACCCTACTGCTGCTTGTTTGTGTGTATTGAATTCTTGCTCAGGAGCGATGGACGCTATCAGACTGAGCGTGGGAGTGTTTCTGGTGTTTCGGATGAGCCGAACCCCTTCTACGTTGCGCCTGGGCCTCCTTTTATATTCTCAAGGGGTCACCGATAGGTGGCAACGTAGACGAGAGGGGTAAAAATGGAAAAAGATGCGGTAGGTGCAGCTACCGCTACTGTAGACACAGTGCACCCTACCTAACTCTGACGGCAGGGGACAAGAGCATTGAATGCCTGTCTGAGTTGCCTAAACAGTGCAAAAAGTGACCGCTAGGAGCGCCACCGTTCGCCACGATGGCCTTCTCTTCATCTCCGCTTGCCACCACGTACCCCTGGCTGCACAGGCTCCCGCCACGCGCCCCCTGAGGAAGCCTCATGGCGACACGCGGGTGGGTGCGCTGGAGCGTGGGTACAGAGTGGCAACTGGCCCCCGGCATGTACCTTGCCGGAGTCGTTGTCTTGTCGCGTCCGGAAGCTTGTCGCTCGCCGGATCCTGCCGGGACGCAGGGCGCGTCGCGGCAAGCTTCCTTGGTATGCCTTGAGTGGCCTTCCCGGCAAGCTCCTCTTGCCGGGGTCTTGTCTCTTCCCGGCAAGATCCTCTTGCCAGGGCCTTGGTTGGCCTTCCCGGCAAGCTCCTCTTGCCGGGGCCTTGGTTTGAGTACTTTGTTCTTGAATGGTCTTCAAGGGAACCACGGAGGGTCTTGGCGGTCACCCGGCAAGCCTTGCCGCGGGGTGCTGCAACTGCCCGTGCACGAGTTCGGGATACTAGGGTACCCCTACTCTAGTACACCGACAGGAGCCCCCGGGCCTGGGCCATACACGGTGCCGAGCGTTGTTGGGCCAGGCCCAAAATAGTGCACGGGCACGCGCGGCCTGGGTCCACACCAAATCTCGCTCCGTATCCACCGCACCCCCCGCAATGGCACGCGTCAATCACGGCGTCGTGGGGGAGATCGTGGGTGGTTCTTTATTCGGAAGGAGCGCAATGTCCACCCCCTCCTCCTTATAAGCAGGGGAAACAGGGGGTATTTTCCCCTATCTTCGCCATTTGCTGCTGCAATCTCAGAAACCTCCGCCGCCCTCTTCCGCTTCCAAAGTCGAAAGAGAGCAGCGCTCCGCTCCCGTCGCCGCCGCCACTACCAGCGCCGTCGATCTCCCTCACCGCCTCCGCCATGGCTCCGAAGCCCAGCAAGGGGAAGGCCGCGAAAGCTGTGAAGTCGACCGAGGCGCAGCGGCTTGAAGCGCTGCGGAAAGAGCGGGCCACCTTCCTCCCCGAGCTCTCCGCAAAGGATCTGAGGGAGTGGTACTATCTCTTCTGGTCGACGGAGACACGGGCGCATCCACGCACAAAGGTACTCTCCGCCATCACCTCGCAAGAAGCTCCAGTTGGCGGGTACCCTTTCTTTGCCGTGTTCTTCTACTGCGGGCTCTGCCCGCCATTCTCTGATTTCTTCTGTGATATCATGAATACCTACGGACTCCACCTCCTTTATTTCACCCCCAACACCATCTTGACCATGGCAGTTTTCGCCCATCTATGCGAAAACTTTGTCGAAGTCCACCCCAACGTAGCTCTCTTCCGCCATTTCTTCATGCCCCGTGTCGAGAGAGGGGAAACCCTTGCCGGGGGCATCGCCTGGATCTCGCGAGCCGGCAAGAAGGAGACCTATCTAGAGGGGGAGCTCCGCAGCAAGTGGGATGAGTGGAGAGCAAACTGGTGCTGGGTTGTAGAGGAGAACCCGCAGCCGTTCACCGCCCTGCACCAAGCCCCAGCAGTGCGAGGCAATGATTGGAGCGCTCTGTCCGCGGACGATGACAAGTTGAAGATCGCCACCACCCGGATCTTGCGCCTCAGGCTTGTCGGGTTGACTGTAGGAGCTGTCGGCGCAGATTTCCTTCGCCGGCGCATCGCCCCTCTGCAGGCGAAGGGGAGACCCGCCTGGGAATTTGGAGGCCCGCAGATATCATGAGGTTGCGCCCAGGCCTCAACTTCAATTTCACCGTCATAGAATTGGACGGGATACTTAAGGAAATATTTAAGCACGACCCGCAGCATCCCGAGTGGTTCAGGTTGCCGGCAGACGTTGTGCCTCTGTGTAACAACTCCTCGCACGACCGCATCTGCGCCATGATGCCGTTGTGTGACTCGCACGGGATCGTTCCAACTTGGCAAGAGCCCGCCGGCGACATCGTGCATCAGTTCTTCGACAGCCTAGTGGAGGTGGCGGTCAATGCTGACGAGAAGAAGCTCCTCACCCGCGACACCACTGATCAAGAGATGGAGCGGATCGCCACCAGGGCGGAAGAGGAGGTGGCAGCCGCGGCCGCGGGTGAATTCGGGTTCACCGTGGAGGAAGCGGACGCGGCGTTGGCAATGAGTCTTGCCGAACGGGAGCAGCCCGAAGAGGAAGAAGAGCTCGCCGCGCCCGACGCCGAGTCGAACGAGCCCGCCGAGGGTGCGAGCGGCCCGCCATCTCCGAGGAGCTTGCCGCGAGCAGGGCCCGCAGCGCAGCCCCCAGCGCAGCCAAGAAGGCGCCTCCGCAGGGTCGGCGACGCAGCAGGGCGGCATGTGGGCCAACAGCCGCAGCGTCGCGCGACGCACTCGACCGCGGCAAGTACGGTTGCCGCGGGAGCGCCTCCCGCCGCAGCGACAACTGAAGCGGGGCCGACTCGGGCTGGCGCCGCAGTCCCCGCCAAGCGGCCAAGGGATCCCACCCCACCACCTCGTCGCGCCGGGGGTGGGCCGAACTTCGACCTCTCCGCGCTCAGCTCCGACGAGGAGGAAGAAGAAGAAGAGTAAGATTCCCTTGCTTGTTCTTGTAGTTCTTCAACTTGCTGATCTTGTCTTGTATCGGATCTGATCCACCCTGGGCTCTTCTTTTCAGGACTCTGGCCCAGAGGGCGGCGAAGAGGGCCAAGGCTCAGGTGGTGGTCATTGAGGACGAGCCCACTGTGACGACAGGAGGCGCGCCCGAGACCACCTTGCCGGATCCGGCCATCACTTCGAAGAGCAGCCCCCAGCGTAAGCATATGGTTTACTTTCTGCTTCTGGGTGCGCGTGGTTGCTTTTTTCCTTTGTTGATACCTGATCGCAAGTTTGTTTGTGCAGGAGCAGAACAGCTTCATCAAGAGGGCATGGTGATCTCCTCCGACTCGTCGTCTGCTTCGACTACGCCGCCAAGGGCGGACTCCCCGGCAAGGGAGCGTTCTCCGGCAAGGAAGCGATCTCCGGCATGGGAGGAGTCTCCGGCAAGGGTGGAGTCTCTGGCAAGGGACAGCGTCAACGATCCCCCGGTGGTGGATGTCATGACAGCAGATCCCAGCACAGGTAGTCCTTCTTGCCTGAAACTTTCCTTGTAGTCTTTTGCTGATTTTTCTTCTCGGATACTTGTTTGATTTCTCCTTCTTCTCCGGTCGTCAGACCCACCCTCCGCGGATCCGATGGAGACCCACCCTCAGCAGATCCCAGCTCCGACGAGGAGGACGCGCGCGGCAATACTAATGATGCCGCGACCGCCGAAGAAGGAGCCGGCGCTGACGTGCCCGCCGGCGAAGAGGCCGCCAAGGCTGCCGCCGAGGAATCTGGCGGGGGATCTGGCGATCGCACTGACGGCCCTAAGGCCGCAGGAGCGTCAGGCGCTGCACCGACCGCCGATCCCTCCGCCGCTGCCGCAGCGCCAGGCTCCGAGGAGCCCCAGCCCGGCGCCTATCTGAAGGCTGGCGAGGGCATCTTCATCAAGCTCCCCTGGGCGTCGAGCTCCAGGGCGCCGGTGGAAGGAGAAGCTCTGGATGGGGAGGTGCTTGCCTCCGCCGGGTTATCGATCGTCGACGCGCCGGGAAGCAGCAGCGGCGAGCCTGAGGAGGAGCGGCTGCTACGGAGGCTGCTGGCGCTCTACCGCGCCCGCCAAGTCAAGTTGGAGTCCCGGGAAGCGCTTGTCGCGAGGGCGAGCGTGGACATAGAGAAGCGTGCGGAGGAGCTCCGGGGTCTTCGCCAAGAAACTCTCCGGGCCTTGGCGGAGGAGCGGGAGCAACTTGCTGAGGAGCGGAAGGCCTTCCTCCTTGAGAAGGCCGAAGCTGAGGAGCAGCAGCGGCTCACCGGTGAGAAGCTGTACGCGCGAGAAGGCGAGCTGACTCAGCGGAAAGTGAACCTCGACAGCCACGAGGAGGAGCTTGCCGCGCGCGAACGGGCACTTGGCGGGTCGCTCCAAGAGGCAAAGGATGCAACTGCGGCTGCCGAGACTGCCAAGAAGGAATTGGAAGTAAAGGTGGCGCAGCTGGAGGCTGATCTGAAGGTGGGTGGCGAAGAGCTTGCCGCGCTCAAGCTGGAGCGCGAGAAGGACGCCCTTGCCCATGGTGAGCTGCAGGGCCAACTCTCCGAGAAGGGCAAAGAGCTGCGCGCCGCCAAGAATTCCAATGCTGATCTAGAGCTGAAGCTGGCCACCCTGACGGAAACGTTGGACAGCGCCAGGAAACGGGAGGCAGACTTGAAGAAAGACATCAAGGCCAACGATGCGCTGCTGGCGAGGGCCGCCGAAACCCAGAATCTTCTCAGAGATACTGTGGAGCTCTGGACGGAGGGCCTCGTGAACATTGCTGCAGTCATCGAAGAGGAGCTGGTGCAATTGGGGGTGGAAGGCTTCGGGTATTCCTCCGACGAGAATCTCCAACCCAGCGCCAAGCTTACTCTGTTCTTCAAGGGCGTGGTGACGGGTCTCCAGCAGCTCCGGGAACGGATCCCAAAGCAGTTGGCCGACGAGTCACGCTCGATTTGTGCCGGAGTTCTGGAGAAGGTGCTGGTGAAGGTGGCCTTCCGCAATCCGGGCCTCAACCTCACTAACGTCCTCAAGAAGCTGCCGGCGGATGCTGATCTTGACGCACTTAGGGCCCTCGTCGCACCCATTGTGGACAGGGTGAACGAGGTCAAAAGGGTTGACGGCGGTCGCGTGGATTAGGCCGTCCGTTTTCTTCTTTCCTTGTCGCTGCCAGTCATGTCATGGGAACACTTTATTAGAGGCGCGACAAGTTATTTTTGTAATATGACTCTATCTTAGGCAAAAAATTGCTGTGTTACTTCCTTTACTCGACTCTTGGCTTTGTATGGTTCTGCCCTATGCTTTTAGGGAACTTGCCGGTGCAGACACCCTTGCCGCGAGCACCGAGTGCGGAACTTCAGCAGCCTGCTGGCGGGGTCGCTACTGACAAGCAACCTTGTCGCAACTAGTTGCAGCTCACTTAAGTTGTTGAGCGAACTCGAAACAAAGTAAGGGCGCTAGCGGCTCACTTAAGTTGCTGAGCGGACTCGAAGCAAAGTAAGGGCGCTAGCAGCTCACTTAAGTTGTTGAGCGGACTCGAAACAAAGTAAAGGCGCAACTAGCTATGAGCTGGTTCCTCCGCGCACAGGTTTTCCATACAAAGCACGGTCGTTCAAGGAAAATAACTTAAAAACTTTAAAAACTGATTGCTCAAGCTTTAGCAAGTTAGCTTTTCTATTGTCTGCTTCCCGGCAGGGAGAAATTTTCTTGAACGGCCTGGTCCACACCATTATATTCTCCTCCCCCCGGTAAACCTTGTGGGCGAGGGAACCTTCCTTCTTTTGAGAAAGAAACAGAGAAATAAAGTAATGATATGGAGCCTTGGGTTCGTTATTGCTTACCGGGGTCTGGTGCTGCACAAAGTGTCAGATAACATATGCGAAAAAGGATTATAGCATAAAAGAAAGCTGACAAGATGTGCGGGGCACATGAACTTTACTGGTGCACGGGGTCTGCGCCCGGCTTTGTACAAAGGATTACATGCAACAGCGGCAAGACTTGTACAAAAGGTGGTTGCCGGAAAAGCTTCCGGCAACCGCGCCCTATGGGTAAAACTTACGAAGATGTTCAATGTTCCAGGAGTTGCTCACCGGAATGCCATCTTCAGTCTCAAGGAAGACAGCACCGGGCCTAGTGACTCGTTTCACCCGATAAGGGCCTTCCCACTTCGGCGTCAACTTGTTGGAATTCTTGGCGGACTGAACGCGCCGAAGAACAAGGTCGCCTTCCTCGAAGCTTCTGGCTTTTACTTTGCGGCTATGGTAGCGACGCAAAGCTTGCTGGTAGCGAGTGGCTCGCACAGCAGCCTGAAGACGGTCTTCCTCAAGGAACAGCGCGTCATCTTGTCGCAGCTGCTCTTGCTCGAGCTCATCATAAGCGAGCACTCGAGGTGACCCGTATACGAGTTCCGTGGGGAGAACTGCCTCCGCTCCGTAGACTAGAGCGAAGGGTGTCTGGCCAGTGGCTCGATTTGGCGTCGTTCTGATCGACCAAAGAACCACCGGCAACTCCTTGATCCAGTTTCTTTCGCACTTGTGCAGCCTGTCGAAAGTTCTGGTCTTGAGGCCTCGCAGCACTTCAGCATTTGCCCTCTCTGCTTGACCGTTGCTTCTTGGATGAGCAACAGAAGCGAAGCAGACCTTGGCGCCAAGGTCTTGGACGTACTGCATGAAGGTGCGGCTCGTAAATTGCGTGCCGTTGTCGGTGATGATCCTGTTCGGGATCCCGAAATGGCAAACAATCGACCTGAAGAACTTGACTACTGACTGTGCTGTCACCTTCCTCACTGGTTCCACTTCCGGCCACTTTGTGAACTTGTCGATTGCGACGTACAAGAACTCAAAGCCCCCGACAGCTCGGGGGAAGGGGCCGAGGATGTCGAGCCCCCAGACCGAAAATGGCCAGGATAAAGGGATCGTCTGGAGAGCTTGAGCTGGCTGGTGTATCTGTTTGGAATGGAACTGGCACGCTTCACACTTGGTTACTTGTGCACTTGCATCCTGGAGGGTTGTTGGCCAAAAGAAGCCTTGCCGGAAAGCCTTGCCGGCAAGTGCTCTTGCGCCAATGTGGTGACCACATATGCCTCCATGTATCTCTGCCAACAGCTGTTGTCCATCTTCCTGGCGAATGCACTTCAATTTCACACCGTTGAGTCTTATTCTGTATAGTGTGTTGTCGACAAACTTGTACATACTTGACTGCCGGGCTACTCTTTCCGCTTCTTCTTGCTCTTCGGGAAGTTCTCCTATCTGAAGGAAATGGACAATCTGCTGTGCCCATGCTGGAGCTTGTGGCTCGACAACAAGGATTAAAGGCATATCTGTTGCTGTGGGAACATCCGCTTCTATGGCAAGAACCTGCGGTTCGGTCGGAGCGTGACATTCCCCGGCAAGCTTGCCGGAGAAAAACTTGTCGGGAGCGTCTGCTTCAACAGAACAAGCCATAAGGCTTGCCGGAGCAAACTACTCCTCAGCACTCTTGGTGTTGATCTTGGGGACTTTCTTGGCGGCGGCTTCGGGGAGCTCTGCTGGAAAGTAGTCACCGGAAACCAACTTCCTCTTTTTGCTTGGTCCAGTTGATGGTGTCACGGATGGTTGAGTCAGCTTGAGCACAAAAATCCCTGGTTCCACAGGTAACTTTAGTGCTGCGCACTTTGACAGGCCGTCAGCAATATCGTTCTGAGCTCGTGGAACGTGTTCCATTTGCAGGCCGTCAAAGTGTGCTTCTAGCTTTCTCACTTCATCAACATAAGCTTCCATCAATGGACTCTGGTAGTTCTTGTTCACTTGGCGGACGACAAGCTGCGAGTCACCCCTTACAATGAGTTTCTTGATCCCAAGGTCGGCTGTGATTCTGAGGCCGGCAAGCAAACCTTCATACTCTGCGGTATTGTTCGTTGCTTGCTCCTTGGTAAAGTGCATCTGGATTACGTACTTGAGGTGCTCTCCGGTGGGTGCGATAAGCAGCACGCTACCATCGGCGCCTTGCAGCGAGAAGGCACCATCAAAGTACATCAGCCACTCTTTGCTTGCCTCTTTGACGGGGATGCTCGTCTCTGGAATTTCTTCGTCTGGGGTTGGCGTCCACTCTGCTATGAACTCTGCCAAGGCTCTGCTTTGGATAGTTGAAGTGCTCTCAAAATTGAGGCCAAAGCTTCACAGTTCCAGTGCCCACTCGACAATCCTGCCTGTTGCTTCTGGATTCTGCAGTATCCTCTTCAGCGGAAAGCGAGTGACAACTGTGATCTCGTGTGCCTGGAAGTAATGGCGCAGCTTTCTCGAGGCCATGAGAAGGCCGAAAAGCAATTTTTGCACACCAGAGTACCTCGACCTAGCCCCCTGGAGAAGGGAGCTGACAAAGTAAACTGGGCGCTGCACCATCTTCTTCTGCACCTCCTTGTACGTCTGCGCAGATTCATCTTTGTCGGGACCAGAGCTTGTCGGAGAAGCCCCCTCTTTGTCGCTGGATTCGCTTGCCGCGGTTGCTGGCTCATCGCCCGCCTCCCTCTCCACTACTAACGCAGCACTAACCACTTGATTGGTTGCCGCTAGGTACAGCAGCAGCTTCTCTTGTGGCTTAGGTGCGACAAGTATTGGAGTGGAGGACAGGTACCTCTTCAAGTCCTGCAGCGCGTCCTCCGCTTCCGGAGTCCATTTCATTGGACCTGCCTTTTTCAATATTTTGAAAAACGGTAGGTCGCGCTCAGCAGACTTAGAGATAAACCTGCTGAAAGCAGCCACGCAACCGGCAAGCCTTCGCACATCCTTGACGCGCTTCGGTGCTTCAATCTGTTCGATGGCCTTGATCTTGTCGGGGTTGGCTTCGATTCCCCGCTGAGACACAAAGAACCCAAGAAGCTTGCCGGAAGGGACTCCAAACACACACTTCTCGGGGTTGAGCTTGAGGTTGATCCTGCGCAGATTTGCAAAAGTTTCTTCTAAATCTTGGATCAGGGTAGCCTTGTCCTTGCTCTTGACCACTATATCATCCATGTAGGCTTCCACATTTTTGTGTATCTGTGGCTCAAAAGCAACATGGACTACCCTTGCAAATGTTGAACCAGCATTCTTCAACCCAAAGGGCATCCGTAAAAAACAGTATGTGCCGCAAGGGGTGATAAATGCGGTTTTTTCCTCATCCTCTTCTGCCATGAAGATTTGATGGTATCCTGAATATGCATCAAGAAATGAAAGCAAATCACATCCAGCAGTGGAGTCAACAATCTGGTCAATGCGCGGCAAGGGGAATGGGTCTTTGGGACAAGCTTTATTGACATCAGTGAAGTCTATACAAAGCCTCCATTTCCCGTTCGCCTTGCGCACGACTACAGGATTGGCCAACCACGTGGGATGGAGCACTCCTCTGACAAGGCCTGCTGCTTCCAATTTCCTGATCTCTTCTGCAATGAACTCTTGGCGCTCCACTGCCTGCTTCCTGACCTTCTGCTTGACGGGCCGAGCATGAGGACAGACGGCAAGGTGGTGCTCGATTACTTTCCTGGGAACACCGGGGATATCAGATGGTTGCCATGCAAACACGTCGACATTCGCCCGCAGGAAAGCAATGAGCGCACTTTCCTATTTGGGGTCAAGCGTGGCACTGATGGTGAAGGTACCACCAGTGCCGTCCTCCTTGGCGGACACCTTCTTAGTCTTGGGTGGAGCTGCCATTGCCTTCTTGCACTTGCCGGTGGAGCTCGATGGTGCGTCCTCGACGGTAGCGCAGCACTCCGAAGAGGTGCGCTTGCCGGAGTGGGCATCAGAGCTCTTGCCGGACTTGGTCTTCTTCTTCCCCTCGGGAGCTTCAGCGGCAAGTGTGTGGTGATCAGCTGTGGCTGCTGCTTCCCGGTAGATCTTGTCGGCGCAGATAAGGGCATCCTTCTTGTCGCCGGGGACAGAGATGACACTTATCGGGCCTGGCATTTTGAGCACGTTGTATGCATAGTGAGAGGCTGCCATAAACTTGGCGAGCGCTAGGCGGCCAAGGATCCCATTGTAGGGCAATGGAAAATCGGCAACGTCAAATGTGACCCTCTCAGTTCTAAAATTCAGCTCGCTGCCAAATGTGACCGGCAGCGTGATCTTCCCCTTCGGCTTGCTCCTTCCCGGGTTGATTCCTTGGAATGTGCCGGTCTCTTCGAGCTCGCTGTCAGGGATCTGGAGTTTGTGAAGGACCGCGGAGGAGATGAGATTCAAGCCGGCCCCGCCGTCAACTAGCATCTTCGTGACCTTGAGGTTGCGGATAGTTGGTGAAACCAACATCGGCAAGCACCCAACCACAGTTACGCGATCAGGGTGATCCCCAATGTCGAAGATGATAGGCGTGCTGGACCATTTCAGGGGCTTGCGTGACTCTATGGATGGCTCCGCTGCATTCACTTCCCGCATCCACTGCTTGAGTTGGCGGTGCGAAGTATGCAGAGAGGCGCCACCGTCAACGCACAGGACCTCTGTGGCTTTCTGAAATCCCTGCTCATCGGCCTCATCATCATCCACGTCTTCGTCATCATCGTCATCTTCATCCTTGTCGCGGCCGCGGGGAGGTCTGTCTCCTTGCCGCTGCTTGGCCTTGCCGCGGCGTCCTCCCCGGCCGGGGCGTTTCTTGCCGGATCCACCAGTTCCTTCCTGGGCCTTCTCTTTGTCGCGTCGTTCGTATTCAGCTTTCTGCTGCTCAACAAGCTGTTCGACCTTCTTGCAGTTCTGGAGATTGTGACCTTTGGTGCGGTGAATCTTGCAATACTGCATGCCGGAGCTGTCCTGCTTGTCGGCGGCCGCCACAGGATGGGCCTCCTTGTCGGAGCCACCAGCCTTAGTTTCCTTGGCACCGCCTCCGTTGCTGGTCTGCTCGCAGCTAGCACTTCCTTGCCCTTTTTCCTTCTGTTGTTCCACCGCCGGCCTTTCCTTGTCGGGCGGCATCCTCACTGTCAGATTCTCCTGCTCCTGTACTCTCTTCGGGGAACCTCCTCCCCTCTTCAGCGCGTGCACACTTGTCAGCCAGGGCGTAAAGCTCGCTGACGTCTCTGATCTTACACATCGCCATCTCCTCCCTCATCCTTCGGTTTCGCACGTTCTGATGGAATGCGCTGATAATCGCGGCGGGGTGGACGTCTGGGATGTTGTGCTGTACACGGCTGAATCTCTGAATGTACTTGCGCAGTGGCTCTCCTTCCTTCTGGACGAGCAGATGAAGATCGCTCTCTTGGCCATGTGGCTTGTGGCCGCCTGTAAAGGCGCCGACAAACTGATGGCACAGATCAGCCCAGGAGGATATGGAGTTGTCCGGCAAGTGCATGAGCCAGGATCTGACATTGGGCTTGAGCACCAGCGGGAAGTAGTTGGCAAGGATCTTGTCATCTCGTCCCCCGGCAGCCTGCACCGCAATGGTGTAGATGCTGAGGAACTCCGACAGATGCATCTTGCCGTCGTACTTCTCCGGTACGTCTGGCTTGAATTTCTTTGTGCTGGGCCACTGGACTTGCCGCAGCTCACGGGTGAACGCAGGACAACCTACCGTGTACGGCAGATCGCCCGGTTCCCCTGGCGCATGCATGTCAACAGAGGGCCCAGCGCGCTTGTCGGATTGACGTCGCACTTCTCTTCGGCGCTCGATGCGGGTTCGAGCGTCTTCTTGTTGTCGTTCATGGAGAACTTGGCGCTGGTCGCGACGAGCTCGTGGGTCCGACGACGCGGTGGAGCCGCTGTTGGGGTGGACCCGGTGAGTCGGCGATTTTGGCCTTCATAGTGGAGAGTGCATGGAAGTCACACCTCCCTCGGTCTTGTTGCCATCAGCTCGCGTCCGGCTGTCCTGCCGCGGCAGCGAGGTGCTTGGTTGCCGCGCAGTGTCGCCGTTGGCGAAGCCGATGAGGCTCTGGATAGTGGCCCTCCATTCGTCGGTCTTGTCCACCGTCGGAGGATAGTCCAGGAGCAGCTGGGCCTGCGCCAAGGCTTCTGCTGGGGTGGTGGGCGGCGGAGGTGAACGGTGCGAGGAGAGGGGCATGCTCGGACTCCTAACCAAGTTAGAAGGAGCAGCGTCCCGTCCCGGCGACCGCACCTCGCTGGGGCCAGCATGCTGGCGTGCATGCTGGTCTCTAACGCCACGCGAACCACTAGCGTGATCTTGGGTCAGCGGACGTATGGCGCTGCGAACGCTATGACGCTGCTGGTCCCGCGCCTCCTGAAAGGGGCGCGGTGTGCACATGGACGCCGAGGTCTGTGCCGCCTTGTCCTTGGACTTGGCCGCACTGAGGGCTCCCTCGTCGACGCCCATTCTTCCGTCGGCGTCCACTCCACCACCCGCTTGCTCCGGAGGCGGTGAAAGCGACGCGGACGGAACAACTGCCTCCGAATCCTTCTTCTTCGGTGGCATGTCGATGAAGACAATGAAGATTTAGCTCGCGTGCACGCCGGATCGGGTTCGCAGAATCTCGACGCCCCCTACCTGGCGCGCCAAAGATGTCGGGGAAACTGATCCACGGACACCTATGGGGATCGGCGGACCGAGCCCCTTTCGATTCGGTGAGGGCGGAGGTTGAACAAAGAGCGGATCGAGGCGGTACACGCGAGCGGTTTTACCCAGCTTCTGGCCGCACGGATGCGTAAAACCCTACTGCTGCTTGTTTGTGTGTATTGAATTCTTGCTCAGGAGCGATGGACGCTATCAGAATGAGCGTGGGAGTGTTTTTGGTGTTTCGAATGAGCCGAACCCCTTCTACGTTGCGCCTGGGCCTCCTTTTATATTCTCAAGGGGTCACCGACAGGTGGCAACGTAGACGAGAGGGGTAAAAATGGAAAAGGATGCGGTAGGTGCAGCTACCGCTACTATAGACACAGTGCACCCTACCTAACTCTGACGCAGGGGACAAGAGCATTGAATGCCTGTCTGAGTTGCCTAAACAGTGCAAAAAGTGACCGCTAGGAGCGCCACCGTTCGCCATGATGGCCTTCTCTTCATCTCCGCTTGCCACCACGTACCCCTGGCTGCACAGGCTCCCGCCACGCGCCCCCTGAGGAAGCCTCATGGCGACACGCGGGTGGGTGCCCTGGAGCGTGGGTACAGAGTGGCAACTGGCCCCCGGCATGTACCTTGCCGGAGTCGTCGTCTTGTCGCGTCCGGAAGCTTATCGCTCGCCGGATCCTGCCGGGACGCAGGGCACGTCGCGGCAAGCTTCCTTGGTATGCCTTGAGTGGCCTTCCCGGCAAGCTCCTCTTGCCGGGGTCTTGTCTCTTCCCGGCAAGATCCTCTTGCCGGGGCCTTGGTTGGCCTTCCCGGCAAGCTCCTCTTGCCGGGGCCTTGGTTTGAGTACTTTGTTCTTGAATGGTCTTCAAGGGAACCACGGAGGGTCTTGGCGGTCACCCGGCAAGCCTTGCCGCGGGGTGCTGCAACTGCCCGTGCACGAGTTCGGGATACTAGGATACCCCTACTCTAGTACACTGACATCCTTGTTTGCGCAAATACGAAATACGGTTATTTAATTAGTGACAGATATTTGCAGTGGCGTATGATTAACAGTAGCATCTATTGTGTTATACTTGGCACTAGATTGATAGTATGAAGAGTCCTTAAGTAAGTAGCATCACATCACATCAACAATGCCACTAGATTAACATGCAGAAGAATAGCATTAGTATTACTGTCATGAGAGTAGCACATGGTCAGTAAATGTGCAATCAAATTTGTGCAGTTCTACTAGGATGAAGCAATGTTAGCGGTGTGAGATTTAAGTGTAACTGCAAAAACACAATTCATGGGAAATAAAGCAAGACGGAAGCACTTCATAAAATGGTGGTGGCATGGCTTCAATTTATCGACGACACTAGACCGTTACTTATAGTGACATTAGGTGGCATTGCTTAATGCTTCATGTGATTTTACATTAACGGTAGCGATATGGGCATAGGGACAGCAGGGGCATAAAGTGGGGAGGCAGATGTGGCTGCTGAGAGCGGCAAACACTCAGGCAGCATGTCTGCATTTGTCCTATTTTTTATCTCCTCTGCGACATTTTCCTATGTGAGCACAGGAAATCTGGACCTGCTCATTCTCATTTGCGTTGTCCCCCAACACCCGTCACTTTCTTTCCTTTTTCAACCAAGAGATAGGTCCACTTCCCCCACCCTTCGCCATCCACCATGCTTTCTTCATCTTTTCAACCAAGAGACCAGTTGGGTAGCTAGTATCTACTACTTTCCCCCGTTTTCTCTTAGAACCAAGTCCTAGATTCATGCTACAGCTTTCCCACTTTCTTCCCTGTTTAAACCAACTCTTAGAGTCGACTATATGAACTAGCTTTACCTCTAATAATAGTAAAAGTCTAGGTGGCGTTGGAACAGCGGACGGAAGTAGAAAAGATCCACACGAAGGGAGCTGGGGCAGTAGAGCAAGGTAGGTGTTCCATGTCAAAGGAATATATACCTGAGGGTCGTCGGCATGTGGCAAAGACGGCGTCGGGAGGCCGCATCTTGGCCACAAAACCGCAGGGAGGAAGAAGGGGCCGGAGGCCCTCCCGAGCTGGCGCTCTCTCGAAGAGAACGACATGGCCGCCGATTGGGACGCGCGGGCAGCCGTTGGTCTCCTCCCTCGCCGCCGATGACAGCGTGAACGATGACCTACACCCCTGCCCTGGTCGAGGTTGTCCGGCCGGATTTGTGACCAGTCGTGAGCTGAGAGAGAGTGTGGCCACCTATGTCTTGCTTAGATCTGGAGATCATGAGAGAGTGAACAAGAGGAACCGTTGTAAAGCAAGCGCTAAGGCTCCTGCTATATATATATAGTGGAGTGATTTTGTTGTACCAGCTTCAAAAAATGCGCTCCTACGTGTACCCGTGAGTGGGTGTGACGTGTGAGAGAACTAGTGCGTGTGTGTAGTGCTTCTCTTCGTGAGAGTACAATATACTATGCCCAAAGAATGTTCGCCGCAAGAGTAATAGTATAAGTGTGTGACGTGTGAGCTCAAATAAAATGTGTGTGACGTCTTTTGTTTTTTAGAAGTTTTGAGGGTAGGGTGTGAAGAGCAGATATGTGCGTGACGTCTACCTGCAGATAGACGATGGGTGCGACGTGCGAGTCTACGAGAGGACTCGGGAGAGTCGTGACTCATGAGGGTGTGTGTGCGTGAGAGAGAGGGGGGCACGTATCAATGCAATGCATGTGTCCGTAAATCATTATTCGACTAATGTTCGCCACAAGCCTTTTCCTCACGAACACCGTAAGAACCGTTAGATAGGCATCCGACAGTGTCAGTTTTGCCATGTCATTTAACAGAACAGCCAGTCCTCCCACACACAAATCTTCCACGTGAGTGTTAGCAACTGGTGTATGCTCCCTCCGTTCTGAAATGTAGTGCATATAGCTTTATTGAAAATTCGAACCTCACAAAAATTTACCAAGTTTTTGTGTACCAAATTGCACATGTAGAATACCCTGTATATATTATTTCATTCATCTTTGAGAGGTAACTATAAATATGGGGGAGGAGTCTACAAAGAAAGACCATCGTATCACCTGCAGCAATTTCAACCATCCTTTGGTGTCGAGGAATATCATGGGAACTCTATATGATATGATTTTTATAGGATTTTATCCTTTAGAGCAAATTGGTTCATAGGAATAGATTCATATACTCCACATTTCAAAGGAAATAAACATGATATCATTTCTATAGCTTTAGAGCCACTTGGTTCATATGAATGGATTCCTATACTCCCTTAATTTCAAAGGAAAATAAACATTAGCGTATATTCAATAGAAAAGTTCCTATGATATGAACCAAATTACATCTCTTTTCTAATCCCTCCTCATAGGAATTGAGATACATGTCATCTCTAGATTCAATAGAAAAGTTCCTATGATGTGAACCAAATGACATCTCTTTTCCAATCCCTACTCAAAGGAATTGAGATGCTCCATGTCATCTGTTTCCCTACAACTTCCATGTATACATCTTCTATTCCTAAATAGATAGTACAACCCACTAGTAGCTTTTTTCCAAAACATGCAACTATGGCACAAGAACTATATAGTGTGCCAATAACTTTGAAAGATGGTCGCTGGATGAAGCTAATCCGACAGTGCAGAGATGGCAAATCCGAGCACTACTGGCCATTGGATATCATCAACATTCCAACAAATCTGCCACATTTACAATTTAGAAAACTCCATGGTTGAACTTAAGCATAATGCACAAACCTCAAAACACAAGCACTTCTCCTTTGTTCTAGAATCTTCTGTATCATAATTGATTTTTTTTCTAAATGAATTGCCATTATTTGTTTTTTACTTTATGCTTTACAATGCACAACCCCATGAATCTTAAAATTTTTATAAAACTAATTGTTTTTGAATGAGATGAACTATAAGAACTAAACGAACATCTACATCATGCATATATGACTCAAAGCTTTACATGCTATAGTGTGTATTTATTCATAATTTGGTTTCGAAATCTCATGCGTTCAATGCATGTGTACCTTACTACTTTTGAGTAGAGTAGCAAATTTCATGCGGCCCCGGGTATATCAAAATGCAGGGCCCATGCATCATTGCCTTTCGGTCGAACCTACGTCCACAATTGTTTCTACGTACTATATCTCCACTGGTCCCCGAACCCAAAATGTTGCCTCGTTCCCGTAAACCAAGTGGCCCACACATATTTAAGGCGTCGACTCGAACCCGTTTACTACGACGTGGCCCCGCACGCCGTAGTATTCCTACAAACCCTACCGCCGCACTCATCATCGGTTTTCTTCAAGAGGACGAGGGAGAAGCCGATTTGTAGTGGAGGCGCTTTAAAAAAAGGATCTGTAGTGGAGACCCCTACCCTAGGGTGCCCTAGGTAGCTGCCACACCCATCATTGTTTTCTCATTTCTTTATGCTCTTGCGCCCTAGAGTGAAATGATGGTTGCTTCGTCCATCCAGCTTAATGCGGGAAAGGTGGGGCTTTGTGATTTGACCCCTCATCGCTCATTTTCTACTACTGTGGCGCTACGATCGGGGTGCCTCCAATTCCAACCGCTGCTCCGAACTGTAATTTGGTGCATCGCACGTGGAACAAGACGGTGGATGAGCCACATGTCGGCCAAAGGGGTCCTGTTAAGTGTGTCGCCATTTCGTGTGCGGACTGACCCTGCTTGAGTTGCTACGCCAACACGACAGGAGCAGCCTACCACTTGGTTTTGCTCCTTGGTGAATCCCGACTATATTGATCTAAAAAGATACGTGCTGAACTACCCTCTCCGTCTTGGTTTTTTATTTTTAGGCATCTCGGTTTATATATAGGGCGTGCACGTAGTTCTAGGTCATCCATTTGACTAACTAAATATGAGTTACTATGTCACAAAAACTATATCATTGGATTCTTAAGAGGATGTAGTTGTATTTAAAATTCGAGGGCGAGGCTTTTCCTGCGCGGTAGGCTGGGTAGTTCCGCCTAGTCGGTTCGACAAAGACGCGAGAAGACGAGGGAGTAGGCTGCTGCAAACGTAGGGCTGTGTGATTTGACAGCGAGTTACTGCTGGACAGGTGGGGCCCCATGATTTGACTTGCCATTATCATTTTAACTGCGGTGCTACGACCGGCGTGAATCTCCCGATTCCTGACCACCTCCATACAGGTGCCTCTCCCAATGCTCCACCATTTAGTAGAGGCTGACTCTTGCATGAGAGCCACTTCTCCACTTTTTCCTTGCCTCTCTTTCCTCCACATATGCAAAAATGCCATGTAAAGTGCACTACTGTACTTAGGTTGGTCGTAATGGAGAGTATCATATACTAGTATCATGCATATGATACTTTTGTATGATACTACATCTGTAATGCATAGTATCATGTGTTGGTATCATAGGATAGTTTATTTATTGTCATGCATGACACATAGTAGCACATCATTTAATATGATACAGTATCATATTATGATACTCAACTCTCTCTTTTCTTCATTTAATTCGATGTCACCTCGTCAAGATTGCATAGTTGGCATGCATGATACTACCTATGATACTCCCATTACAAGCAGCCTTACTTGCTCCTACAGGTGCTAAGCTTGCCACATAGGCATAAAGTCTGATGTGGCAAGTTAATCAAGAAGAGAGAGACTAGTTTGGTGACCCAAGGAAGAAACGGTGCTAAGCGCGTGTACCTAGGTGAAAAGACAATTATGAGTCTATAGCTAATTAAATGAAGCAAACTTAGCAACAAAAAACTAATAAGCACACCATCTCATTGGAAGAGGTCACTCCTTGGCAAATGCAATAAATACTACTCCATGTGTCCCATAATATAGAACGTTTTTGGCACTACACTAGTGGAAAAAACGTTCTTATATTATGGGACGGAGGGAGTACGAAGAAAGAGATAGAGAGAAGTAAAAAAATACACTTATAGCCAACCTTATAGCTAACCTTGTTGTAGTATGAGTGACTAAGTGATGACTATGTATGACATGCCAACATCAGATAGCCTAATGCACCGTGTTAAATCTCCAAGGGTGCGACTGCACGAGCGACGCGACGGTCGTGGTAGGCACGACCATGATACGGGCTGCTGGCAGCCCTTGGATCTGAGATCCAATGGTCGCATGCTAAGTTGCTGAAAATTTGCAGAATAACCCTCCAGGACAGGATATTCACCCATAGGTCTAGAATCATGCCATGCAACCGTTCGATCTCAAATCCAAGGGCTCTCGGAATCCCATATCATGGGAGAATGGAAAGCCACTATTCTGCCATTCACACGCTAGTAGTTCGCTCCTACTCGTCCCCGCACGTCCTTTAATACTATGGTGGTTTGCTCCTAGTCGTCCCGTCCTTTCACATTACGGCAGTTCCACTAATCCTAACTCTCCTCCCAAATCCATGGCGTCCCAAATCTCCATGATCGGCGGTGAGTACAAGGTTAGAACCATCACCGGCGATGAGTTTGACGTCGTCTACACCCGTTCTTCCGCGACCGTGAAAGAATGCCTTTCTCGCTTCAGACGCATGTTCGAAAACTCAGATAATGAGTTGGTCGCTGGGCTAGACGTTGAGTACACCATAGTCCTAGGACAAGAGAAGGATCTAAAGGACGAAGAGAGGAAGAAGCCCGCCATGATCCAGGTTTGCGTGCATGACTTATGCTTGGTCTACCACATATGCCATGCCGATGTTGGATGCCTGGATTTTAAGAACTTCCTCGAGAGCAACCTAGTCAAATTCATTACTGTAGACTTTAGGAACGACAAAGAAGTCCTGGGTCGGATAGGCCTCCTTGTAGGCAACCCCTTCGACCTCCAGAAGAATCGGCTGCTGCCCTCCGGTGGCCAGCCTTCAATGCTGACACTGGCAGGAGCCATGGTTCATCCTTCATACCGTAAACTGGAGAAACCACATTACACATTTCATTGTCATGCATGGCAGCGGAATGTACTAGATATAGACCACATCCACTACGCTGCAATGGATGGCTACCTTTGTTTCAATATCTACAACGGTTGGATGAAGAGCAAGAGCCAAGTGTGCGGTTCAAGCAAAGAAGTATTGGCCAAGAGGAAGAGGTACAAGGACGAAGTCGAGGACGTGGACGAGGACTCCGAGTGAGTAAGGTGTCAGTATCGCTGCTCATGGTGGCTCTAATGCAGTGTCAACCAGATTAGTTGCATAGTTTAATTTCAGGTGTGCTTAGTTTAATTTGAGGGGTGTGTTGTCCTGAGCCCCCAGTAGAACTATGTTATGTTTCTTCTCGTTACTTTAACTCTTCAGTATGTACATACTACTAGTATTTCTTTAATAGAATTTAGCACCCCAATTAAGCACATACTAGCTTTATTAATAGTACTATATGCATAATTTGGCGACGAGCGCTCTCTATATGTACCACCTTTTTTTTAATTTCAATTTTTGCTCCATGGCGCAATCCATCGATACTACTACTGTACAAAAGTATACATTTTTAAAAGGCTAGAGTACTGTTCATCACATATATAGCCACTTAAATTCTCAACCTAGAACGACGTGCATGCCATGTAGTAAACCGATACGAAGGAAGTATAGTAAAAATGAGGTGATTTTATCGAGCGATCGGCGGGGGAGCATGGCCTGTCATGCGGTCCCACATGTCATGATGTACCAAGGCGATGCGCGTGTCCCTCTTGAGGCAGAAGAAATACTACGTGGTTTGAGATGATGGCAAACCGAAGTGTGAAATAATGGTTGCTTCATCCATCTGGGAAGGTGCGGCATTGTGATTTGACGTCTTATTGCTCATTACTACTACTGGGCTGGTACGAGTGGGGTGCGTCCCCCCTGCTATTCTGCACTACTATTTGGTGCTTGAAACGTTGCTATATGTCCCACATGTCAGCGATAGGAAGTACAGAATTCATGAAAGGGAGCGTCGACAGAGGAGTATACTACAGGTTCATGAAAGGGAGCGACTTAGTTTTGGAAAAATCTATTTTTAGGGAGTACCTACCCACTAGGGTTTATAGGGCTCATCTAAAAAACATTCATTTTTCCGTTTGATAAGTCTTAATTCTACTACTAGTAGTAGTACCATTACATGTTGGATTTCGAGGTGTGTTAGATCACCGGATGCAAGCAGTGTCAAGAGGAAACTCACCAATGCATGTAGAAGTTCATGGAAATTTAGTGGTCATTCATGCATTCATTCTAATTAATGCCTCGGTAAACATAACTTCTTGAGAAAAACGAGGCACTAATTACTTGTGCAAACTACAAAATTAATTCGACCACTCACCGTCTATCTTGGTTGGAGAAATTTTGAAATTGAGCCATAAACTGGAAAGGAGGGAGTAGTAACTTTTGTCTCGATTATTATTTGTGGCCTTGTATAGATGCAAAATGTATTTTTTTATAGTGGCCTTGTATAAGTAAATGGAGGGAGTACTAAAGGACATATATATTCCAAACAATATGATAATCTCTCTAACCAAGGTACGTAGTAGGGACGAGGAGTAAACGGAGGGAGTAGTAAAATTTTCTCATCGTGCTGCGAGCCACCGCGTGCGTGGGCGAGGGAGCGGGCGTAAGGCGTACACTACTACTACTACTACTACTACTACTACTACTACTACTACTACTACTACTACTACTACTACTACTACTACTACTACTACTACTACTACTCGTAAGCAAGCTTCACCTCATCCTGCGAGCCACCGCGCCCGTGGCCGGGGAAGACGGCGTACTAAGCAAGCTTCTCCTCGTTTTACGAATTGACTGGACACATCAAAAGTACTCCAGTGTATATAGCCTTGCCTCTAAGGTAGGCCCCACATTGTTTGCCTCTTTTTTAACAAAATAACACGTCAAGTCGCAATTTGTTTGTTCACTCGTGGTAGACGATCCTCCCTCCACCAAGTGGACAACCAGTACACGTGTCAAATTACCACGTGGGCTGCCTTTTCGTACAGAAATGAGCTCCACCGTGTACCCGCGCGGGTGTGGTTGGGAAAGAGACGGGAGTACGTGCGCCGTGCGTGCACCTCTTCTCTTCGTGCACGTCCCCCACCTACGTGGGTGTGTGTGAGAGAGATACAAACCTAGACATAATGTGTCGTCCATCCCCATGCCTCCGCCCAGTCCGACCACCAGTCACCACCACGCCCCACTCCTCCTCACCTTATCTCTCATCTTTCTCCCTCCATTTTTATATACAAGGGGCCACTATCAAAATTACAATTTGCAGATATACAAGGCCACTAACACTAATCGATGCAATATTAATGGTGTTTGCCTCGTGGTACTAGCAAAGGAGGAAATTAATTATCCCTTGCATGCATGCGGGAGTTTGTAGAAAAATGCATCTTGATGTTCCGTGCAATGCACGGGTATCTTGCTAGTCCATGAAAACAACACATGGCAAAATTCCATGGCGAATGAGGGATTTGAATCTGTTGGGAGGGGCTGTTTGGATCTTGCCCGGGGTAGCCAAAATATTGGCGACCCTTTTGTCCGCCGGTGACTTTGCCACCGATGAACGAGGAATGGCTCGGGTGCTCATGCTGTCATGCATCCTCCAGCACGCACGTTGGAGACGAGCTCGCACGAGCTGTGTTTTTTTGTCCCACAACGCCGCCCGAGTCGCCCGCAGACCGACCGGTGACCCGCAAATTACGCCATCCAACCGTAGCCGCACACATTATGACAACAACTCAACCAACCGGACGAAATTCACGCAAACACGTAGACAAATTGATATTTCATATAAACAACGATGGAAATCATATAAAATACCGGATTTTTGTACAAACATGGCGGATTTCATTACATTCAAATGAACTACGTGGTGCTAGTTCTGGATAGCACAGGTATATAATACCTGGCCTAAATGGTCGCCCGCCAATCCATTTGTGTTCCTCATGTCCGGCAGCACGATCACCGGACTACCGGGAGCCCGGAGGTATATGCTTCAGCGCAAAGGACGGCTCGCTTCCCCACTGCCCAATTGATATCATTGGCTGATGCCGAAGATGATGGTGGCCGGCACCAGTACGAGTTCATCACCGGCCACTACTTCACCATGGCCGGCATCAGCTCGAGTTCATCTTAACATTCCCCTCTTCCGTGGAGCCCATGCGGGGTCGACGAAGGTCCTTGCAACTAAAGGATCCGGCAAGACACCTGATGTGTACGCCGGGGTCGCCTACGCGGTGGCCTTCATGGGGCCCAAGCGGCGGCCGCCTCCCATGTTCTACTTCTCCTCGGTGATGGCGGCAGACGCGGAGGCGCTGGCCACCGACTCGTCGCTCTCTGCCTACCCGGATTCTGTCGCTGCTTGCATGGCGCGGCCACCGGCATGGGAGTTTCGGCCAAAGAAACGGGAGACGCGGTACAAGGCGGCGGCGTGGACGGCAGCAACGACGCTCATGCGCTGCTCGTCATCGAGCTGGCCTGGAGCGACGAGTTGCTAAACCGCGTGCCGGCTTGGGCGGCAACTGGCTCCGTCGGGCGACGGGAGGGAGGTGGATCAGCGAGCTGCATAGCTCGTATCCGGCGGGCTACCCACCCGGCTTGCATGCGGAATAACTACTCTTCGTAAGCCATTGTAAGAGTGGACAAAATGGTGAAGGAGGAGATAGGGGAGCGGCGGAGGTGTGCGATTCTTAGCCGACGTTTGGCCTTGTTTAAATAGGAGATTAAATAGAAGGTGGACGGGAGGAGCTCGGCCGGTGTTGCGTTTAATGCCGGCCCGGTCATGAACGGACGTGTGTCCAGAGTGGGTTTCTCAGCTTCCACACGGGCGGGTTTCATGGAGGTGTTTGAATGCGGCAAGGAGGCGTGTTCAGTCGGGCGTGCAGCGAGTGGCGCCCTCGACTCTGACCTAGGACACTGTGCCGTTCTTCCACTGACGTTTGGGCTCTTTGGGTACATGGCCTGCATGTCAGTGACCCAACGTAGGCAGCGCACAGCAGAGGAACCTTTGGTGGGCCAGGGCGGTCAGAAGCGGGCATTTCATAAACTGATGACTGTTCATTGAGTGTGACATCATCTTATTCATGTATATAAGCCTACTATGTTGATAGCCCGTTCGATACATTGTGATTCATAAAGACCGCTGCAAACATCAATGCTTTGCTTATCACAGATAAGATTGATTAATACCCGTAACAATCCATGTCCTTAACAAAGGGTGCATGCACTATAGGTTGAGCATGTGTCTTGCGTCATGTGCTGTGTGCATGCAAGCGTGCGAGTGTTGCGTGTGTGCAAGGTTACGTTTCAGTGTTGCATGCATGGGTGCGTATGTGTGTGTGTTCGTGAGTGCATGTGTACATGTCAGTGTTGCACGCCAGCATGCGTGCGTGTGTACGTTATGTGTACGTGTCAGTGTTGCATGCCTGCATGCGTGCGTGTCTTGCGTGCGTGCATGTGTACGTGTGGGGCGAGGCTACATGTCAGTCGACTGACTTTTTCATCTCTGGTCATTAGATATTCCAGTCGTTGGATACGAAACCAGGGCCTCCAGTTTATCATCAAACTCCACCCCCCTGAGCCGCTAGCCACCATCGGCCGAACCGCCAGCCCCTGCCGCCCGCGGCCCGCCCGCGCTGCCCCACCCTCCCCGAAACCACTCCCCACCGCCGGTCCGCCACCGCACCGGCCATCCCTCTAGACCCCTCCCCCTCCCCCCGCGCCGAGCTTTCTCTCCGGCGACCCCCACCCCACCGCCCAATCAACGCCCCCCAACCGTCGGCGACTGCCAACCAGAGGTCTCACGACTTCGAATACCCACTAACCACTAATTTATTACCATTTCTGTCCTTCATATACGCGCTGACGGGTGGGCCCTATGGTAATGTGCGCTCCTGAATGTGGACCGTTTGACCGGTCAATTGATCGTGTTATCAACAAATTATGGAGCTGTATGGTGAGCCAGTGACCGTATGATCACCCTAAAATGTACTCCTATTTTATTAGCACAGAACAGACTCAAACTACCATTTCTTTCTTTCATATACGGGATGACAGGTGGGCCCCACGGTTACGCGCCCCGATGGTGCAACACTAGTTGCGCCGCGTGGAAGGTTTGACTGGTCAATTGATTGTGTCATCAACAAAATACAGAGTTGTACGGGTGAGCCAGTTACCGTATAATCATGACATGTATTTGTTTAACACGGTACAAACGCAAGGGCTCATATATATGCGCAAGCACTCATCGCTATAAGCGCACACACGCGAACCCTACCCTATGAGCACCTTAGAGAGAGTGGGCCAGCATATATGATCTTGAGATTTTACGAAGTCAACATAGGTGCCTTGTAGTCGAGTGGAACGTCTTCTCCCACTGAACGCACATCGCCAGAAAATACTGAAATTAACACAAGATAAATGCGAGCACCGGGACTTTAACCTTGGTGGGCTCGAGAAACCACTGTCCTCCTAACCATCCAACCACATGTTGGTTAGCACGACAAAATGTATGTGGTGACCGTGATGAGCTTATTCTCAAGTCCAGTGACCATATCGTGCTTTCACTTCAAATACAATGACCGTAAGTGTCGTCAACAAAATTTGGAGCATGCATAAAATGCAAAGTCCGTCAGTGTCATCAACAAAATATGGAGACGTATCGTGAGCTAGATACCATTGTACTATTGTATATGCTTATTTTCTTAGTGGCCGATTGCGTGTGTGGTGTGGTGGGCACATCATTTCTAGTTGTGGTGGGTCAACATGAAGACTCATGGGTCGGTTCCATCCTGCGCCACATATAGGTTGGACCGAGACGCGTTGACCCATGTGGAGGACTCGGTGTACAACACAAAGCTACCAGAGTCGCGGAGGACTCTATCCCCACTGGTGATAAGACGACTATATATGATTTGTAACCCTATGCCCCCAGTATGTTATAGAAGCTTGGGGGCTAGTTCGTCGATAGTATACACACACACGCACAATGCCTGGTATTCACGTGTACTTTGTACACACCCCTATCACTAATATACAGTACCAGGAGTAGGCTCTTTCTTCAACTGCAAGGGTCCGAACTAGGGTAAAACTTTGCCTCGTATTACCATCCAGCCTAACAGACATGGATATCCTACCGAATGATATCATGAAATCATATCTGCCAACTAGTAAAAGAGAGGTGTGTCTGGGGGGGGGGGCAATGTGTGCGAGGGAGGCCTAAAGATAATGTGTGTGCGGGAGACACGTAGGCACATATATGTGCGTATAGAGGGCTAGTAGAGACCGTGCGTGTGTATATATGCATGTGAGAGAAATAGTGTTTTCCAACTAGGATTAGTGAAAAGAGTGGTACATACTACTCAGAAAGAGAGAAAGAGAGAGAAACAGAGAGAGCATGTGCGTGAGACACCCCGACACCCTGAGAGAGATTGTGAGCATGTGTGAAAGAGAAATGCCGATGCATATAAAGTGTGTGCACTTATGTGTTAGATAGAGAGATATATAACTCATTTGTGAGAATGAGCCGAGGCATAATGTATCTACGTGTAAAAGGCGGTTCTACGCATTAAATTAAAATATAAATGACATTATTAGTTTTGGATGAGATCATGAATTTTGCAAATTGCGTATGGACAAAAATTGGTCTATCAGACACCCATACTCTATTGAATTCTAGCATGTGCATGTGTTTATTTCATATTATCGATCCATAGAGTGAGAGAGGTTTGAAATACAGGCAATGGATGCTTTTGCAATTCATATATAAACATTAATTAGTGCACTCCTTGTTGTTAGTGTGAAGCACTTTATACATTTGTCACTTGCATGGATACATTCCAAATTGCTAGCTACGAAATAGAATACATGTCGAATTCAACATAAAGGGGGTTTCGAAGATTCGAATTCATAGGAAGTGCATTCATCTATTTGAACCCGAGATAATGGCATTTGTAAATCACATGTAAAAGGGGGCATCAATCTTTATTGTGAGTTTGAACATGCTATATATATTCATATGAATATCTAACTTTTTTTTGCAACCAAGGAGGTTATATCTGGAACCATGCATGAACTGAGGTAAGTTGCATATTTTTTAATATATACTCGTGTACAATGTATATTCAAATGTACCCCCTCCATTCCAAAATAATCGTAGCTTTAGGATTTTCAAGAGTAAAGATTTGTGAAGTTTGAGAAATCCTGAAAGTTCAATTCAAGAGGACCGAAAACGTTAATGCTTCTGCTCCCAAATATTGAACGAAGCCCCAAATAGGCCTGTGGTCACCCGAAACCGCGTGAGACTAATGTTTGGTGGTAGGAAATTACTGCCCTGGCTCTGGCCCATGCAGCCTATCGGCCCGATGTCCAAAGGTCTAAACCGGGGTAGGTTTGTAACTTCACCAAGACGCCAGTCTCAACAGCCTCTGAGAAGCATTCATACGCCGTGGGCGCCTAAACACCCATGCGCTCGGCCGAAATCTATCCCGCCCACATTTGGGACACCTGACATTACTGTCCTACCCCCAACCCGCAATATGTCCAAAATTTTAGATGGGGGCAAAGTTTGTAAGTTTCCCCTTAGTTCCCTTCCTCCCTCCGTTTCCCCATTCATACTCCGTGGGCGCCAAAACACCCTCTCCACTAGCCGCGAAACCCCAGCCTCCTCTGTCCTCCACCCCATAGCGGCCAATCCACTGCCACCCTCCTCCATCATGCCGGAGCCGGTACCTCGACGTCGTCGTCCAACGCAACCGCAACCGCAACCGCAACACCCTCAAGGACTTAGCAGCTGAAGCTGAGGCAGAGCTGCCTCCACGACACCGACGCCGATGTGCACCGTACCAGAACCACTCCAACCACACTGTCCTGCGCCTCACTGCTGCCGCTCCACTGTCGCAACCGTCCACCACACCGAGCTGTTCCTGCTACACCGTCGTTCGCCGCCTCAGATCTGGTTCCCCGCTGCCGACAGACGGCCACCGCACCACACTCAACAACTTGGCCATGGGTTCGTCCAAGGCTCCATCGTCCTCCACAACTTCTCGTTTCCAACGAACCACAAGAAGATCGTTGGAAAAACAGAAGGAGGACACAGCACTGCCAGCAGAAAGAGGTACTCCTCTTCCCTTATTCGTGCAAATCTTACGTCTCTGCTCACACCGTATTCATCCCACGAAAGAAACTAGTTGAGCGCTCCTTACTGCATCTTCTTCGTGATACTAAATGCACAAGGTTTCCTCCCTTTACTATTTCACCTTTGCTAGAGGTCAGTAGCCCGCCTGGATTTCAATTCAGGGTCAGTCAAACCGCAATTAAAAGAAGCAACACCCCCTTAGGCGCGTGGAGCACCTAGTTCGCCTGTTCCCCGGGGAAGCGGCTCATCAGTGTCTATCATAGGGGTGTGGGGCGCAGGAGCTGCTTGCGCCCGATCTGGAGGTCGGCGGGGCTTGAATGGATGGCCGGGGGGTGCCAAGCATGGCGGTGCGGTGAGGTCGAGGGGAGGGCGCAGGCAGGGGAGGAATACTGGGCCGATGGTCGCTGGCGTTTCGAGGAAGATCGTCAACGCTGACTGGCTGGAGGTAGATGAAGGCGATCTGCCCGTTCTTTGTACATCGGACGATGCAGAAAAAATGAACTGACCTATTTGTTTTCAGTCGACTATTATTTTCATGGAATCATGTAGTAATTTAGTGCGCCATGCATGTTGTAGAGGTATCTTATGTCTCCCATCATTTATTTCTCACCGACCTGCTATCTGCTACCTTTACACTGTACTAATTGTGCACACACTTCACCCATACTCACACTATTGTGTTTTTATGCATGGGTATTTCAGACTCTGACGCAGTGTTGATGAATGCAGAAAAGAAAAGATAGAAGTCGCTCCACTGTAATTCGAAGATACGCACTAAGCGTTTTAGCGCTCTAATGGGTGCAGTGTCAGCAGTTGGAGACTGTAAACGTAGCTCTGCAGTTGATGATCTCAATTTCCACACACAACCATCCCAGGTGCTTGCTTTATCTTCGCGCTGTCAAATGTGGTTGCATGTTGCATATGGTGTCTAGCTTGTATTGCTTCCAATTTGGTTAAATTGCATATGCTTACTTTACACATTATACTTTTGATAATGACATGCCTTCTTGTTTTTGATACATACTACATATGTCTATTAACCATGTTCGTACATCAAACTAATGCTCTTTTGTATCCCTCGTCAATTACTTATGATGAGACAGTCACCCGAGTGGGTTACTATGAGACGCCCTACTCGTTTAAAGAGTGAAGTGTCATCCTCCCCACATGATTCTCAAGAAACAGCAAGGCTAAATGAAAATAGTCAACGTAGCTCTCTAGTTGATCACCGCAATTCCCCCACACCACCATCACAGGTGCTTGCTCTTACCTGGCAGTGTGATATGTGGCTGCATGTTGCAGATGGTGTCTACCTTGTAATGCTTCTAATTAGGGTAAATTGCATCTGCTTCGTTAACACAATATACCTGTGAATATGACATGCCTTCCTGTTTTTGGTACATACTACGTCTTTCTATTAACCATGTTATTACATCAAACTACTTTTCTTGTGTATCCCTCATCAATCACTTCTGACGATACACCTTCAAGTTGATAGTGTAATATTGGTTGCATCTTGCATATCATTTCAAACATGTATTGCCTCTAACTTGTTGAAGTGCCACTTATAATGAGACACATCTAACTTGGTAGAGTGATTTTGGTTGGATCTTTCATATGGTGTCTAGATTGCATTGCTTCCAATTTATTGAAATGCCTTCTGATTAGCGTTTTTCATACATATTCCATCCTCCTACAATGTGGTTGCCATACATAAAAGTTGTGTTCGTCAGTATCATGCATCAACGAATTTGGAAGTGCGAATTTCATTCCTTTTTCTTGTGTGTTTACTTGACAAGGCAAAATCTGAAAGGACGAAGGCACGAAATGATGGTGGTCCTCTGGAGCAACCGAAACAGATGATCTCTGCAGATTCTCCTGCTACTCGTAGCAGTGCTAGTTCCAAATCTCATCTCCCCTACTCCACAACCCAAGGTGCTTGCTCTAACTTTGCAGTGTGATATGTGGTTGCATGTTGCATACAGTGTCTAGCCTGTAATGCTTCTAATTAGGGTAAATTCCATTTGCTTAGTTTACACACTATACCTGTGAATATGACATGACTTCCTATTTTTGGTACACACTACATCTATATGTTAACCTTGTTCTTACATGAAACTACCTCTCTTCTGTATCCTGCATCAATCACTTACGATGAGTCACCTTTATTCGTTGCATATTGCATATTATTTCTGGCCTGTTGCCATGTATTTCTTCTAATTTGGTCAAATACATTTGTTAGGGCACCCTTTTAATTTGGCAGAGTGATATTGGTTTCATCTTTCATATGGTTTCTAGCTTGCATTGATTCTAACAAGTTCAAGCACCTTGTGCTTAGTTTACACTTTATACATCATACATGTCAATATGTCATGTCGTCCTGTTTTTCATACATATTCCATCCTCCTGTCATGCGGCTGCCTTACATGAAAGTAGTGTTCGTCAGTATCATGTATCAATGAGTTCTGAAGAGCAAATTTTATTCCTTTTTCTTGTGGGTTTGACTTGACAAGGCAAAATCAAGAAAGAGGAAGGAAAAGAGTAAGGAAGGCGATGATGGTGGTCCTCTGCAGCAATGTAAACGGGGTATCTATACCGATTCTACTTGTACTGATAGTGCATTACAAGGTCCAAGTCTCTGCTCCCCTACTCCACCATCCAAGGTGCTTGCTCTAACTTGGCAGTGTGATATCTGGTTGCATGTTGCATATGGTGTCTAGCTCGTATTGCTCCTAATTAGTGTAAATTGCATCTGCTTAGCTTACACATGATACATGTGAATATGACATGCTTTCCTGTTTTTGGTACATAGTATATCTGTCTATCACACCATGTTCTTACATGAAACTACTCTTCTTGTGTATCCTGCATCAGTCACTTATGATGGAACACCTTTAAGTTGGCAGTGTGATATTGGTTTGCGTCTTGAATATGATTTCTAGCATGTATTGCTTCTAGTTTGATGAACGCCACCTATGACGAGATAGTTTTAACTTAGCAGAGTGATATTGGTTGCACCTTCCATATGGTGTCTAGTTTGCAGTGCTTCTAATTTGTTGAAGTGCCTTCTGCTTAGTTACCACATCATAGGTGTGAATATGTCAAGCCATCCATTTTTTTCGTACATATTCCATCCTCATATCATGACTTTGCCTTTCATCAGAGTAGTGTTCGTCAGTATCATGCATGAATGAGTTCTGAAGAGCGAATTATATTCATTTTTCTTGTCGGTATGACCTCACAATGCAAAATCAATAAAGTTGAAGGAAATTAGCAAGGCATTGGATGATAGTGGTCCTTCCGAGCAACTGAAACGGAGGCTCTCTATAGATTCTACTCCTCCATCCTCCCAGCAAGATTCGCAAGACAACGCAAGGCTAGACAGTCAACATAGTTGTGTAGATGATGAGCACATCTCCCCTACTCCACCATCATAGGTGCTTGCTCTCACTTGGCACTATTATATGTGGTTGCATGTTGCGTATGATGTCTAGCTTGTATTGCTTCTAACTTTGTTGAATTGCATCTGCTTACTTTACATATAATGCCTGTGAATATGACATGTGTTCCTGTTTCTACATCAAACTACTGTTCTTGCATATCCCGCAATAGTCACTTATGATAAGGCACCTTTATGTCGCCACTGTAATATTGGTTGTGTCTTGCATATGACTTCTAGCATGTACTGCTTCTAATTTGTGGAAATGCCATATAGTTTGAACTTGGCAGAGTGATATTGGTTGCATCTTTCATATGGTGTCTAGCTTGCAGTGCTTCTAATTTGTTGAAATGCCTTCTGCTTAGTTACCACATCATAGGTGTGAATATGTCATGCCATCCTGTTTTTCATAAATATTCCATCCTCGCATCATGTGTTTGCCTTTCATCCGAGTAGTGTTCGTCAGTATCATGCATGAATGTGTTCTGAAGAGCGAATTTTATTCCTTTTTTCTTATCGGTTTGACTTCACAATGCAAAATCATTACAGCTGAAGGAAATTAGTCTGGCAGTGGATGATGGTGGTCCTTCGGAGCAATTCAAATAGGGGGTCTCTACAGATTCTACTCCGCCATCCTCCCAACAAGATTCACAAGACAACACAAGGTTGGACAGTCAACGTAGCTGTGTAGATGATGAGCACATCTCCCCTACTCCACCATCACAGGTGCTTGCTCTAACTTGGAACTATTATATGTGGTTGCATGTTGCGTATGATGTCTAGCTTGTATTGCTTCTAACTTGAGTTGCATCTGCTTACTTTACACATAATGCCTGTGAATATGACACGTGTTCCTGTTTCTAGAACATACGTGTACATGATGAGCACATCTCCCCTACTCCACCATCATAGGAGCTTGCTCTTACTTGGAACTGTTATATGTGGTTGCATTTTTCATATGATGTCTAGTTTGTATTGCTTCTAATTACGTTGAATTGCATCTGCGTAGCTTACAACTTATACCTGCAACGATCACTTACCCATAAGACACATTTAACTTGGGACTGTGATGTAGGTTGCATCTTGCATTGTCTTCTAGCTTGTACTGCTTCTAATTTCTTGAAATGGCACTTACAACGAGACACTTTTTACCTGATAGAGTGATATTGGTTGCATGTTCATATGGTGCCTAGCTTTCATTTCTTCTAATTTTGTTGAAATGCCTTCCGCTTACTGTTTTTTATACATATTCCATCCTCCTATCGTATGCGTGAATATGAAACACTGTCTTTTTTGTATATATTCCATCCTCCTATCCTGCGCTAGCCTTACATCAAAGTAGTGTTTGTCTGTATCATGCATCAACCAGTTATGCAGAGCTAATTTTATTCATCTTCTTGTGGTTTTGACTTCATAAGGCAATATCAGAAAATAGGAAGGAAAAGAGTAAGTTAGGGGATATTGGTGGTCCTCCGCACCGACGCAAACAGAGACTCTCTAGATTTGCCACTTCTACTGCTAATGAAGTTGATGTCCCAAGTCTACATGACGAGTTCATCTCCCGTACTCCACCATCGCAGGTGCTTGCTCTAAGTTGACAGTGTGATAATTGGTTTCTTGTTGCATATGTTGTCTAGCCTATATTTCTTCTATTTTGATTAAATTGCACCTGCTGAGTTTATACGTTAAACATGTGCATATGGCATGGCTTTTTGTGTCTAGAATACACTGCATCTATCTATCATACCATGTTCTTACATCAAAGTACTGCTATTGTGTATCCCGCATCAGTCACTCATGATTCGACGCTTTTAACATGGTAGTTTAATAGTGGTTGCATCTTGCATTGATTTCTATGTTGTACTGCTTCTAATTTTTCGAATTGCCACTTATGACAAGACATTTTTAACTTGGCAGAGTAATATTGGTTGCATCTTTCATATGGTGTCTAGCTTGCATTACTTCTATTTTCTTGGAAATCCTTCTGCTTAGTTTGCACATCATAGCTATGAATATGTCATGTCGTCCTGTTTTTTCTTACATATTCCATCCTCATACGGTTGTCTTACATCAAAGTATTGCTTGTCTGTATCATGCATCAATGAGTTCTGAAGAGCGATTTTATTCTTTTGTGTTGTGGTTGACATGGCAAAGTCAAAAAAGAGCAAGGAAAATAATATAGTAGGAAGTGCTGTTACTCGTCAGGTGAAACGGAAAAGGATCTGCCGTCGACATTCTGCTGGTATTTATAGTGCAGTAGAAGGTCCAAGTCCGCCGGCTAAATCTACAAACACAGTATCACCTGCTCCACCAGCTACAGCATCCGCTTCAACTGTACCAGCATCTCAACAAATTACTCATTCGTTTGCGCCAGAACTGGCCAATTCCCAAGCTGCCTTCACACCTAACACTGCTTCTGAAGCACTGCTGACACAACATGACTTGGCAAGATCAGATGAACCTCATGAGCATCAATACCAAGACAGTACCTGACCGAGTCAAGTTGCAGTTGCATGCTCCTTTATATGTACTCTCACAGTTTGATGTACACTAACACTTTCCATATTCGTTGTTGAACTAGCTGAAGGAAATATGCCCTAGAGGCAATAATAAAGTTATTATTTATTTCCTCATATCATGATAAATGTTTATTATTCATGCTAGAACTGTATTAACCGGAAACATGATACATGTGTGAATACATAGACAAACATATAGTCACTAGTATGCCTCTACTCGACTAGCTCACTAATCAAAGATGGTTGTGTTTCCTAACCATAGACATGTGTTGTCATTTGATTAATGGGATCACATCATTAGGAGAATGATGTGATTGACATGACCCATTCCGTTAGCCTAGCACTTGATCCTTTAGTATATTGCTATTATTTTCTTCATGACTTATACATGTTCCTGTAACTATGAGATTATGCAACTCCCGTTTACCGGAGGAACACTTTGGGTACTACCAAACGTCACAACGTAACTGGGTGATTATAAAGGAGTACTACAGGTGTCTCCAAAGGTACATGTTGAGTTGGCGTATTTCGAGATTAGGTTTTGTCACTCCGATTGTCGGAGAGGTATCTCTGGGCCCTCTCGGTAATGCACATCACTATAAGCCTTGCAAGCAATGTGACCAATGAGTTGGTTACGGGATGATGCATTATGTAATGAGTAAAGAGACTTGCCGGTAACGAGATTGAACTAGGTATTGGATACCGACGATTGAATCTCGGGCAAGTAACATACCGATGACAAAGGGAACAACGTATGTTGTTATGCGGTTTGACCGATAAAGATCTTCGTAGAATATGTTGGAACCAATATGGGCATCCATGTTCCGCTATTGGTTATTGACCGAGAATGGTTCTAGGTCATGTCTACATAGTTCTCGAACCCGTAGGGTCCGCACGCTTAACGTTACGATGACAATTTTATTATGAGTTTATAAGTTTTGATGTACCGAAGTTTGTTTGGAGTCCCGGATGTGATCACGGACATGATGAGGAGTCTCGAAATGGTTGAGACATAAAGATTGATATATTGGAAGCCTATGTTTGGACATCGGAAGTGTTCCGGGTGAAATCGGCATTTTACCGGAGTACCGGGGGGTTACCGGAACCCTCCCGGGGGTTATTGGGCCTACATGGGCCATAAGGGAGAAGAGGAGAGGAGGCAAGAGGTGGGCCGCACCCCTCCCCTCCCTAGTCCGAATAGGACAAGGAGAAGGGGGCTGCGCCCCCCCCCCCTTTCCTTCTCCTCTTCCTCCTCCTTCCCCCCTTCTCCTACTCCAACTAGGAAAGAAGGGAGTCCTACTCCCGATGGGAGTAGGACTCCCCCTTGGCGCGCCCTCCTTGGCCGGCCGCCTCCTCCCCCCTGGCTCCTTTATATACAGGGCAGGGGGGGCACCTTAGGACACATAAGTTGATCTACGGATCGTTCCTTAGCCGTGTGCGGTGCCCCCCTCCACCATATTCCACCTCGGTCATATCGTCGCGGAGTTTAGGCGAAGCCCTGCGCCAGTAGAACATCATCATCGTCACCACGCCGCCGTGTTGGCGGAACTCATCCCCGAAGCTTTGCTGGATCGGAGCCCGGGGATCGTCATCGAGCTGAACGTGTGCTGAACTCGGAGGTGCCGTACGTTCGGTACTTTGATCGGTCGGATCGTGAAGACGTACGACTACATCAACCGCATTGTCATAACGCTTCCGCTTATGATCTACGAGGGTACATGGACGAACACTCTCCCCTCTCATTGCTATGCCATCACCATGATCTTGCGTGTGCGTAGGAATTTTTTTTGAAATTACTAAGTTCCCCAACAGTGGCATCCGAGCCTAGGTTTTATGCGTTGATGTTATATGCACGAGTAGAACACAAGTGAGTTGTGGGCGATACAAGTCATACTGCTTACCAGCATGTCATACTTTGGTTCAGCGGTATTGTGAGATGAAGCGGCCCGGACCGACATTACGCGTACGCTTACGCGAGACTGGTTTCACCATTACGAGCACTCGTGCTTAAAGGTGGCTGGCGGGTGTCTGTCTCTCTCACTTTAGCTGAATCGAGTGTGGCTACGCCCAGTCCTTGCGAAAGTTAAAATAGCACCAACTTGACGAACTATCGTTGTGGTTTTGATGCGTAGGTAAGAACGGTTCTTGCTAAGCCCGTAGCAGCCACGTAAAATTTGCAACAACAAAGTAGAGGACGTCTAACTTGTTTTTGCAGGGCATGTTGTGATGTGATATGGTCAAGACGTGATGCTATATTTTATTGTATGAGATGATCATGTTTTGTAACCGAAGTTATCGGCAACTGGCAGGAGCCATACGGTTGTCGCTTTATTGTATGAAATGCAAACGCGCTGTAATTGCTTTACTTTATCACTAAGCGGTAGCGATAGTCGTAGAAGCAATAGATGGCGTAACAACAACGATGCTACGATGGAGATCAAGGTGTCGCGCCGGTGACGATGGTGATCACGACGGTGCTTTGAAGATGAAGATCACAAGCACAAGATGATGATGGCCATATCATATCACTTATATTGATTACATGTGATGTTTATCCTTTATGCATCTTATCTTGCTTGATTGACGGTAGCATTTTAAGATGATCTCTCACTAATTATCAAGAAGTGTTCTCCCTGAGTATGCACCGTTGCAAAAGTTCTTCGTGCTGAGACACCACATGATGATCGGGTGTGATAGGCTCTACGTTCAAATACAACAGGTGCAAAACAGTTGCACACGCGGAATACTCGGGTTAAACTTGACGAGCCTGGCATATACAGATATGGCCTCGGAACATGGAGACCGAAAGGTCGAGCGTGAATCATATAGTAGATATAATCAACATAGTGATGTTCACCATTGAAACTACTCCATCTCACGTGATGATCGGACATGGTTTAGTTGATTTGGATCACGTGATCACTTAGATGACTAGAGAGATGTCTGTCTAAGTGGGAGTTCTTAAGTAATATGATTAATTGAACTTAAATTTATCATGAACTTAGTACCTGATAGTATTTTGCTTGTCTATGTTTGTTGTAGATAGATGGCTCGTGTTGTTGTTCCCTTGAATTTTAATGTGTTCCTTGAGAAAGCAAAGTTGAAAGATGATGGTAGCAATTACACGGACTGGGTCCGTAACCTGAGGATTATCCTCATTGCTGCACAGAAGAATTACGTCCTAGAAGCACCACTGGGTGCCAGGCCTGCTGCTGATGGAACTGACGACGTTAAGAACGTCTGGCAGAGAAAAGCTGATGACTATTCGATAGTTTAGTGTGCCATGCTTTACGGCTTAGAACCGGGTCTTCAACGACGTTTTGAACGTCATGGAGCATATGAGATGTTCCAGGAGTTGAAGTTAATATTTCAAGCAAATGCCCGGATTGAGAGATATGAAGTCTCCAATAAGTTCTATAGCTGCAAGATGGAGGAGAATAGTTTTGTCAGTGAACACATACTCAAAATGTCTGGGTATAATAATCACTTGATTCAACTGGGAGTTAATCTTCCTGATGATAGTGTCATTGACAGAATTCTCCAATCACTGCCACCAAGCTACAAGAGCTTCGTGATGAACTATAATATGCAAGGGATGGACAAGACTATTCCCGAGCTCTTCGCAATGCTAAAGGCCGCGGAGGTAGAAATCAAGAAGGAGCATCAAGTGTTGATGGTTAACAAGACCACCAGTTTCAAGAAAAAGGGCAAAGGGAAGAAGAAGGGGAACTTCAGGAAGAACAACAAACAAGTTGCTGCTCAAGAGAAGAAACCCAAGTCTGGACCTAAGCCTGAAACTGAGTGCTTCTACTGCAAGCAGACTGGACACTGGAAGCGGAACTGCCCCAAGTATTTGGCGGATAAGAAGGATGGCAAAGTGAACAAAGGTATATGTGATATACATGTTATTGATGTGTACCTTACTAATGCTCGCAGTAGCACCTGGGCATTTGATACTGGCTCTGTTGCTAATATTTGCAACTCAAAAAAGGGACTACGGATTAAGCGAAGATTGGTTAAGGACGAGGTGACGATGCGCGTGGGAAATGGTTCCAAAGTGGATGTGATCGCGGTCGGCACGCTACCTCTACATCTACCATCGGGATTAGTTTTAGACCTAAATAATTGTTATTTGGTGCCAGCGTTAAGCATGAACATTATATCTGGATCTTGTTTGATGCGAGACGGTTATTCATTTAAATCAGAGAATAATGATTGTTCTATTTATATGTAATATCTTTTATGGTCATGCACCCTTAAAGAGTGGTCTATTTTTATTAAATCTCGATAGTAGTGATACACATATTCACAGTGTTGAAACCAAAAGATGCAGAGTTGATAATGATAGTGCAACTTATTTGTGGCACTGCCGTTTAGGTCATATCGGTGTAAAACGCATGAAGAAACTCCATACTAATGGGCTTTTGGAATCACTTGATTATGAATCACTTGGTACTTGCGAACCGTGCCCTATGGGCAAGATGACTAAAACGTCGTTCTCCGGAACTATGGAGCGAGAAACTGATTTGTTGGAAATCATACATACTGATGTTTGTGGTCCAATGAATGTTCAGGCTCGCGGCGGGTATCGTTATTTTCTCACCTTCACAGATGACTTGAGCAGATATGGGTATATCTACTTGATGAAACACAAGTCTGAAACATTTGAAAAGTTCAAAGAATTTCAGAGTGAAGTGGAAAATCATCGTAACAAGAAAATAAAGTTTCTACGATCTGATCGTGGAGGAGAATATTTGAGTTACGAGTTTGGTCTACACTTGAAACAATGCGGAATAGTTTTGCAACTCGCGCCACCCGGAACACCACAACGAAATGGTGTGTCCGAACGTCGTAATCGTACTTTACTAGATATGGTGCGATCTATGATGTCTCTTACTGATTTACCGCTATCGTTTTGGGGTTATGCTTTATAGACGGCCGCATTAACGTTAAATAGGGCACCATCAAAATCCGTTGAGACGACGCCTTATGAACTGTGGTTTGGCAAGAAACCAAAGTTGTCGTTTCTTAAAGTTTGGGGCTGCGATGCTTATGTGAAGGAACTTCAACCAGATAAGCTCGAACCCAAATCTGAGAAATGTGTCTTCATAGGATACCCAAAAGAGACCATTGGGTACACCTTCTATCACAGATCTGAGGGCAAGATTTTCGTTGCTAAAATCAGATCCTTTCTAGAGAAGGAGTTTCTCTCGAAAGAAGTGAGTGGGAGGAAAGTAGAACTTGATGAGATAACTGCATCTGCTCCCTTGTTGGAAAGTAGTTCATCACAAGAACCGGTTCCTGTGACAACTACACCAATTAGTGAGGAAGCTAATGATATTGATCATGAAACTTCAGATCAAGTTTCTAATGAACCTCGTAGGTCTACTAGAGTAAGATCCGCACCAGAGTGGTACGGTAATCCTATTCCAGAAGTCATGTTACTTGACCATGATGAACCTACGAACTATGAGGAAGCGATGATGAGCCCAGATTCCGCGAAATGGCTAGAGGCCATGAAATCTGAGATGGGATCCATGTATGAGAACAAAGTATGGACTTTGGTTGACTTGCCCGATGATCGGCAAGCCATTGAGAATAAATGGATCTTTAAGAAGAAGACTGATGCTGATGGTAATGTAACTGTCTATAAAGCTCGACTTATTGCGAAAGGTTTTCGACAAGTTCAAGGGGTTGACTACGATGAGACTTTCTCACCCGTAGCGATGCTTAAGTCTGTCCGAATCATGTTAGCAATTGCTGCATTTCATGATTATGAAATCTGGCAAATGGATGTCAAAACTGCATTTCTGAATGGATTTCTGGAAGAAGAGTTGTATATGATGCAACCAGAAGGCTTTGTTGATCCAAAAGGTGCTAACAAAGTGTGCAAGCTCTAGCGATCCCTTTATGGACTGGTGCAAGCATCTCGGAGTTGGAATAAACATTTTGATAGTGTGATCAAAGCATATGGTTTTATACAGACTTTTGGAGAAGCCTGTATTTACAAGAAAGTGAGTGGGAGCTCTGTAGCATTTCTGATATTATTTGTAGATGACATATTATTGATTGGAAATGATATAGAATTTCTGGATAGCATAAAGGGATACTTGAATAAAAGTTTTTCAATGAAAGACCTCGGTGAAGCTGCTTACATATTAGGCATCAAGATTTATAGAGATACATCAAGACGCTTAATAGGAATTTCACAAAGCACATACCTTGATAAAATTTTGAAAAAGTTCAAAATGGATCAGGCAAAGAAAGGGTTCTTTCATGTGCTACAAGGTGTGAAGTTGAGTCAGACTCAATGCCCGACCACTACAGAAGATAGAGAGAAAATGAAAGATGTTCCCTATGCTTCAGCCATAGGCTCTATCATGTATGCAATGCTGTGTACCAGACCTGACGTATGCTTAGCAATAAGCTTGGCAGGAAGGTACCAAAGTAATCCAGGAGTGGATCACTGGATAGCGGTCAAGAACATCCTAAAATACCTGAAAAGGACTAAGGATATGTTTCTCGTATATGGAGGTGACAAAGAGCTAGTCGTAAATGGTTACGTTGATGCAAGCTTTGACACTTATCTGGACGATTCTAAATCGCAAACCGGATATGTATTTTTATTAAACGGTGGAGCTGTAAGTTGGTGCAGTTCTAAACAAAGCGTCATGGCGGGATCTACATGTGAAGCGGAGTACATAGCTGCTTCGGAAGCAGCAAATGAAAGAGTCTGGATGAAGGAGTTCATTTCCGATCTAGGTGTCATACCTAGTGCATCAGGACCAATGAAGATCTTCTATGACAATACTGGTGCAATTGCCTTGGCAAAGGAATCCAGATTTCACAAGAGGACCAAGCACATCAAGAGATGCTTCAATTCCATCCGGGACCAAGTCCAAGTGGGAGACATAGAAATTTGCAAGATACAAACGGATCTGAATGTTGCAGACCCATTGACTAAGCCTCTCTCACGAGCAAAACATGATCAGCACCAAGACTCCGTGGGTGTTAGAATCATTACTATGTAATCTAGATTATTGACTCTAGTGCAAGTGGGAGACTGAAGGAAATATGCCCTAGAGGCAATAATAAAGTTATTATTTATTTCCTCATACCATGATAAATGTTTATTATTCATGCTAGAATTGTATTAACCGGAAACATGATACATGTGTGAATACATAGACAAACATATAGTCACTAGTATGCCTCTACTCGACTAGCTCATTAATCAAAGATGGTTGTGTTTCCTACCCATAGACATGTGTTGTCATTTGATTAATGGGATCACATCATTAGGAGAATGATGTGATTGACATGACCCATTCCGTTATCCTAGCACTTGATCGTTTAGTATATTGCTATTGCTTTCTTCATGACTTATACATGTTCCTATAACTATGAGATTATGCAACTCCCGTTTACCGGAGGAACACTTTGGGTACTACCAAACGTCACAACATAACTGGGTGATTATAAAGGAGTACTATAGGTGTCTCCAAAGGTACATGTTGAGTTGGCGTATTTCGAGATTAGGTTTTGTCACTCCGATTGTCGGAGAGGTATCTCTGGGCCCTCTCGGTAATGCACATCACTATAAGCCTTGCAAGCAATGTGACCAATGAGTTGGTTACGGGATGGTGCATTACGTAATGAGTAAAGAGACTTGCCGGTAACGATATTGAACTAGGTATTGGATACCGACGGTCGAATCTCGGGCAAGTAACATACCGATGACAAAGGGAACAACGTATGTTGTTATGCGGTTTGACCGATAAAGATCTTCGTAGAATATGTAGGAACCAATTTGGGCATCTAGGTTCCGCTATTGGTTATTGACCGAGAATGGTTCTAGGTCATGTCTACATAGTTCTCGAACCCGTAGGGTCCGCACGCTTAACGTTATGATAACAGTTTTATTATGAGTTTAAAAGTTTTGAAGTACCGAAGTTTGTAAGGAGTCCCGGATGTGATCACGGACATGATGAGGAGTCTCGAAATGGTCGAGACATAAAGATTGATATATTGGAAGCCTATGTTTGGACATCGCACGTGTTCCGGGTGAAATCGGCATTTTACCGGAGTACCGGGGGGTTACCGGAACCCTCCCGGGGTTTATTGCGCCTACATGGGCCATAAGGGAGAAGAGGAGAGGAGGCAAGAGGTGGGCCGCGCCCCCTCCCCTCCCTAGTCCAAATAGGACAAGGAGAAGGGGGCGGCGCCCCCCCTTTCCTTCTCCTCTTCCTCCTCCTCCCCCCTTCTCCTACTCCAACTAGGAAAGAAGGGAGTCCTACTCCCAGTGGGAGTAGGACTCCACCCTTGGCGCGCCCTCCTTGGCCGGCCGCCTCCTCCCCCCTGGCTACTTTACATACGGGGGCGGGGGGGGCACCCTAGAACACACAAGTTGATCTACGGATCGTTCCTTAGCCATGTGCAGTGCCCCCCTCCACCATATTCCACCTCGGTCATATCATCGCGGAGTTTAGGCGAAGCCCTGCGCCGGTAGAACATCATCATCGTCACCACGCCGTCGTGTTGACGGAACTCATCCCCGAAGCTTTGCTGGATCGGAGCCCGGGGATCGTCATCGAGCTGAACGTGTGCTGAACTCGGAGGTGCCGTACGTTCGGTACTTGGATCGGTCGGATCATGAAGACGTACGACTACATCAACCACGTTGTCATAACGCTTCCGCTTACGATCTATGAGGGTACGTGGACGAACACTCTCCCCTCTCGTTGCTATGCCATCACCATGATCTTGCGTGTGCGTAGGAATTTTTTTTGAAATTACTACGTTCCCCAACACTAGCACCACGGTGCAAGCGGAAACAGACATCAGGGATAATGCTTGATAGATTAACAAAATATAAAGGAGGAAGCATGGAGATCCATTTTGAGGCAGGTTTAAAAAGGCCACATGATGCTACAGAGTCAGCCAAGTTAGTATCAGAGGCAGCCATTGCCGTTAGGTGTCATGCACGTATCCTCCCAACGTGGATCTAGTACAGGAACGAGAAAGACAATACCAAGTTTAACACCTTCCTTGACCATTTATCCGTAAGTAATGTTATTCACCGCAATTAGTAATCTTTTCTTGCTCTGTCCCATACTTTCTAGCTTCCTCCTAATAAGACTCACATTCTTTTTTCAACAGATGAGGTTCAAGTTGGATTCGAATGATGATGCAACTAAACAAGCATGCACTCATGTTTTTAGTCTGCTTTGCGACAATATCGATACCACCTTAGAAAATATCACTTTGAAGGCAAGGCTAACAATGAAATCGCCCAAACATCTCTAGTGGAATATATTACAGATGAAGACTGGACAGCCCTCGTTAAACACTGGTCTGATCCAAAGTATCAGGTAGGCTATATATATTTGATCAGACCACATATTGAACTTGTATTTATGTATGTGCCTTACAAGTGTATCTTCTTCTAGGCTAACTGTTTGAAGAACAAAACCAACCGTTCTAAAGTGAAATTCCAACAGACAACAGGATCTCGTAGCTATATTGCACACTGCGAGGCTCTTGTAAATAGCTGCTACTTCCTTCTTTTTTTGTGCCATATTATCGTATCTATATTGACTTGTTCCAAATACAGAGGAAAGCCCGTGCAGACCAAAAAGAACCTGAACCGAATGCAGTGCAAATCTTCAAGGATTGCCACACCAGCAAGATGAAGGGCATGAGCACACCAGTTCAAGCCGCTTTTGTAAGTCCTTACTCCTCCTGCCTTGAACTGATTGGTACTATGATGTGTTCATTTAACTACTTGGTTTTACAGCCAATGTCAGTTACTCTGTTCACTTTTATACACAGTTGTCTTAACATATCATTTGACCTTACATGGTTTAAAAGAGATGAAGGATATTCTTTTGGTCTTGATCTGTAATCTAGTTGTTATGTTCACATGTGCACACAATGATAAAATAGCCTGTTTGTTTTATATCTGTTTGCCCATGATATGAATGATGTCATACTATGTTCATCCTACTTTAAACCATGTCTCTTTATCCTTAGATGTCAACGAATGTGAGGAAATAGACAATACAGTAGGCATGCTACATGGACATATGTTCCGAAAGTGATTTTATTATGTAGTTGGCACTATAATACATGCTAATATATTACAGTAGTTCACCAAAATAAGTTATGTATAAACGTTTAACCTACTTTGTTTGTTTCTATCTCATTAGTAACTTATCTGGTACACTAATCTACAAGTTCAAACTTTCAGGAAGCTATGGAACAAATGATTGAATAGCCACAACCACCTGAAGGTGACGAGGCTACCACAGGCACAATGTCACCTCTTGCTGCAGTGCGCCAGTATCTCTCCACTAACAGTGCAAAAAGCACCTTCCTGCATAATTCTGGGTTGGTTGTCAAGGTAACCTCGTCCAAATCGCCTACTGAACAAAATCTTCCTGCTAGACAGAGTGATATGTCTGTGCTCCAGACACAAGTCCAATCCCTAATGGACGTCGTTTCGGAAACAAGAATAGTGGTTGACAAATGTCGTCAAGATATGAATGGTTTTGAAACCAGACTATCAGACATTTGCTTCGTTATTCAAGAGCAATGGCGGAAAAAGGTGAAGATCGTGCTTGTCCATCAGATTCTATAGCCTGAAACATTAGCACTCAGGTCAAATGATATGTCCTTCTGTACATCTGATGGTGCTTTTATCTGAAAGGACTGTAAACTTTTTGCCAACAGGCCTTTCGTTGTATGGTTGGAATTTATTTTGTTGTGATACAACATTTGTGATGCTGCCACAAGCTGCTGTAATTACGACGCTTTGTATAGTGTAGGTTTATCTTAGTAATGCATTCGGCCGAAAGCTTCGTAGGAGCCCAACATGCCAACATTCGTCGGGCCCATTCCAATTGGGCTAAAAATGATTACGGGTCGAAATTGGCATGTAGCCCGCTAAAAATATCTAGGCCTAAATCAGCATAAGCTTTCATATTTTTCTGGTAGGCATGTGCCCATAGTGGGCCTTTAACAGGCTTAAACATAATTTGGGCCCTCAGTAAAAATAGGCCGTTTACAGGTGTAAATATCCCGAGCCCATAAAAAACATGGGCCTTTAATAGACCTTTAACAGGCCGGATATACACTGGGCCATAATTTGGCACAATTACTTAGCAGATTGTTAACGGGCCAGAAGTGACCATGGGCCGTGTTGATGACAAGTTTAGGACAGGCCGTTGATGGGCCGATTTGACAGAGAATGTTGGGCCTTTAGATGGGCCGGCCCATTATGGTCTATAGAATCTTGTGGGCCTTTAGCTGGGCCGGCCCATTGTGGTCCGCAAAATCTTGTGGGCCTTTAGCTAGGACGGCCCATTATGGTACGCAAAATCGTGTGGGCCTTTAGCCGGGCCAGCCCATTATGGTCCGCTAAATTTTGTGGGCCTCTAGTTGGGCCGGCCATTATGGTCCGCTAAATCTTATGGGCCTTCTGTTGGGCTGGCCCATTTAAACTTTATGGGCTACTTTTGGGCCGGTCCACGTGTCAACATATCATAGGCCCATCTCGACCGTTGGATGAGTGACACCTGTGCCAACGCGGAGTTGACGTGTGGATCCGTCAGCCAATGAGAATTTTACACATGAAAAATCAGCATTGGTCATGGCTGTTAGCGGGTTATCGGATCCAAAATCCGGACCCGATAGGTTAACGACGGTTAATGGCATCCCGTTACGGTGGATGCCACGTGTCGGTCACCCTTGACGAAAGCACTTCTATGACACGCGATTTATCGTCATGGAAGTGGATACTTCCGTGATGATAATTTTGGTATGACTATCTTGATTCATGGAAGTGTCGGTCACCCTTGACGACAGCACATGTATGACTATCTTGATTCTGTCATAAAATCGTCATGGATGTACATGCATGACAGAAAATGGACCTACTGTGACAAACACGTACCATCACGGAAGTGTATTTTTTTGTAGTGTCATACTCTTTCATTGTATTATCCATGCTAGTTTAATTTCTTTTCTAGCTTTCTTCTTGAGTGTTTGATTAACCTAAAGGAAAACCAAAAAAAATAGTTAGTTTAATTTACATGCTTATAGTAGTAATTAAAATGAAAACCCAAAAAGATTTCCCGTTCTTCTTTCGCTTGTTGGGAGCATTCCCGTGTAAATAGTTTTATTTTCTTTTCTTTCCTTTGGGGGTCGAGAGGAGAAGACCATAATGAAAATGTTTAGTGGCTCTCATAGGCATGATTGTTAATTTAACCAAGAGCCCATATTACCTTTTCTTCTCCCTTGAATTGAATGCTTGTAGATTCCAGCTTAGTCCAATGCACGTGCACTATTAATATTATCCACACCGTTCAGTCGTGCAAGTGAAGGGCAACAATGACGATATATGATGAATTGGTTGAGATGAGAGAAGCTGGTATGAACTCGACCTCTCTTGTTTCTGTAAATATGATGAGTTCATCATTCCTGGTTCAGCTTATTATGAATAAACATGTTTGCAATGACAATTAGAGATTATAGTTGCTTATGCCATGCTTAATTAGCTAGGAGCTTATAATGGTTTACCTTGCGTGCCAACATGCTATTAAAATGGTTGTAATGTGGTATGATAGGGTGGTGTCCTCCTTTGAATGATTCGAGTGACTTGACTTGGCACATGTTCACGCATGTAGTTGAAAACAAATCAACATAGCCTTCACGATATTTATGTTCATGGTGGATTATATCCTACTCATGCTTGCACCCAGTGTTGATTAATTTTCATGCATGTTCATGACTGTTGTCGCTCTCTCAGTTGGTCGCTTCCTAGTCTTTTGCTAGCCTTCACCTGTATTAAGCGGGAATACTGCTTGTGCATCCAAACTCCATAAACCCCAAAGTTATTCCATATGAGTCCACCATACCTTCCTATATGCGGTATTTACTTGCCGTTCCAAGTAAATTTGTATGTGCCGAACTCCAAACCTTCAAATGAAATTCTGTTTTGTATGCTCGAGCAGCTCATGTATCAACTAGGGTTGTCTGTATCTCCCATGCTAGGTGGGTTATTCTCAAGGGGAGTGGACTCCGCTCCTCATTCACGAGAAAATGGCTGGTAACCGCGATGCCCAGTCCCACGGTCAAAAGGATCAAAGCGAATTGAAATAATTAAACAAAACTCCCCTAGGGCTGTTGCTAGTTGGAGTCACTCGTTGTTTTGAGAAAGCCATGGATTGATGCTTGTTGGTGGTGGGGGAGTATAAACTTTACCATTCTGTTTGGGAACCGCCTATAATGTATGTAGCATGGAAGATATCGAGATCTCTTAGTTGTTGCATTGACAGTGAAAGTATACCGCTCAAAATGTTATTCATCTCTATTTTAAAATCAAGCTCTGGCACCTCTACAAATCCCTGCTTCCCTCTGCGAAGGGCCTATCTATTTACTTTTATGTTGAGTCATCACCCTCTTATTAAGAAGCACCCGCTGGAGAGCACACTGTCATTTGCATTCATTACTATTAGTTTATATTGGGTATGACTTGACTGGATCTCTTTTACCATGAATTACAATGTTTAGTCACTCCTTGATCTTTAAAGGTGCTCTGCGTTTATGTTTTGCGATCTCAGAAAAGGCTAGCTAGATACCATCTTCTTATATCACATCATGATTGTTTTGAGAAAGTGTTGTCATCTGAGATTTATTATTATTGCTCGCTAGTCGATTATTCCATTGATATGAGTAAACATGAGACCTAAGTGTTATTGTGAATATGGTGAGTTCATAATCTTTACTGAAAACATGAATGCTAGCTTTATGTATTTACAACAACAAGAGCAAACAGAGTTTGTAAAAGTTTTTCTTTATCACTTTCAGTATATCAACTGAATTGCTTGAGGACAAGCAAAGGTTTAAGCTTGGGGGAGTTGATACGTCACCAACGTATCTACTTTTCCAAACACTTTTGCCCTTGTTCTGGACTCTAACTTGCATGATTTGAATGAAACTAACCCGGACTAACGATGTTTTCAGCAGAACTGCCATGGTGTTATTTTTGTGCAGAAAACAAAAGCTCTTGGAATGACCTAAAAATCCACAGAGATAACTTTTGGAAAATATAAAAAATACTGGCAAAAGAATCAAGGCCAGGGGGCCCACACCCTGTCCACGAGGGTGGGGATGCGCCCCCTCCCCCTGGGCGTGCCGCCTGCCTCGTGAGCCCCATGGAGCTCCACCGACCTCTACTCCAAATCCATATATTCCCTTTCGTGGAGAAAAAAATTAGAGAGAAAGTTTCATCGTGTTTTATGATACGGAGCCGCCACCAAGCCCTAATCTCTCTCGGGAGGGCTATTCTGGAGTCCGTTTGGGGCTCCGGAGAGGGGGATTCGTCGCCGTTGTTGGTGTCAAAACCGGCGGATCTCGGGTAGGGGGTCCCGATCTATGCGTCTAAGGCTAATGGTAATAGGAGGCAAGGGACACGATGTTTTACCCAGGTTCGGGCCCTCTTGATGGAGGTAAAACCCTACTTCCTGCTTGATTGATCTTGATGATATGAGTATTACAAGAGTTGATCTACTACGATTTCGTAGAGGCTAAACCTTAGAAGCTGGCCTATGATGATTATGATCGTCCTTCTACAGACTAAACCCTCCGATTTATATAGACACCGGAGGGGCTAGGGTTTACACAGAGTCGGTTTCAAAGAAAGAGATCTAATATCCGGATCGCCAAGCTTGTCTTCCACGCAAAGGAGAGTCCCATACGGACGCGGGATGAAGTCTTGAGTCTTGTATCTTCACGGTCCATCAGTCCGGCCAAAGTATATAGTCCAGCTGTCCGGATACCCCCTAATCTAGGACTCCCTCAGTAGCCCCTGAACCAGGCTTCAATGACGATGAGTCCGACGCGTAGGTTGTCTTCGGCATTACAAGGCGGGTTCCATCTCCGAATACTCCAAAGCAGATTAAGGATTGCGTCCGGCTCTGTGAGATAATTTCCGCACACCATCGTAGAGAGCATAACACTTCACAAATCTGATCTGCTGAAAATTTTTCTTACGGTGTGCCCTTACGCTATGGCCTGGCTCAATACGAATTGCTTTTCATGGCCTACCTTGACAGGCGTTGCGAGGCGGTTTTATTGGCACGCCTTGCCAAAGTAGAGATCGTGTTCCCCTTATCGCGGGATCCTCCATCAATACGGGCGCGTGCAACCCCACGACGCCTGTTGGTATGACTCCGTGTTTTAGGGTAAGTCCCAAGCGGTTACGCTAAGGATGCTTGATATTCACCCCCTTTATAGAGGGGCCGAGGCCTATCCCTCGTTTCTACCACGCTTGCGCCTTTCCGCATCTCGAGTTCCAACACCCGAAGCCCAAGCTTTAAGCACTTCGGACCTTCAATCATGTTCGGGTCCAACCTTCAAGGTCGGTGACAGAGGAGGACATTCCGAAGCTTAGGAAGGTCAGATATCTGACCGCCGACATCAAGCACAGGCTTCCTGCTCCACGGAAGGTCATCCCTACCCCCAAGCCCAACGAGAGCGTCGTATTCGTTTCTCACTTCCTCCACGGCTTAGGCTTCACCCTTGATCCCTTTGTGAGAGGGCTCATGTTCTATTACGGGCTAGATTTCCATGATCTAGCTCCGTACGCCATCCTTCACATCTCGTCGTTCATCTTTATGTGTGAAGCCTTCCTCCACATCACCGCACACTTCGGCTTATGGCTCAAGACCTTAAATGTGAAGCCAAAGATGATTGAGAGGCGACACGCGAAGTGTGGAGGTGCTGCAATAAGCAGGAACGCCGATGCCCCATGGCCAGAGGGTTTCTTCCTGGAGGTGTCCGATCTATGGCAGCGGAGGTGGTTTTACGTCACTGCTCCCAGAGGCACAAAGTGGGTGGCTGCCCCCGACTTCCGTTCGGGCCCTCCGCCTCAACAGGCGTCATGGGCCAATGTGGGACTTGATTGGGGGCCTGCTAATGATGTACCAACATTGCAGAGCCGCATCCGGGAGCTTCTTGAGAGTGACATTAGCCTTGTCAACGTAATTCAGGTAATGCTAGTCCGACGGATGTTGCCATGCAAACGCCGGCCTCTCCAGATGTGGGAGTTCAATCCAGAAGGTCCGCGGACTATTCTGCACTTATTCGGCATGACGCTCGAAGGGATGTGTCGGTGTCAAAACTGGCGGATCTTGGGTAGGGGGTCCCGAACTGTGCGTCTAGGCGGATGGTAACAGGAGACAAGGGACACAATGTTTTTCCCAGGTTCGGGCCCTCTCGATGGAGGTAAAACCCTACTCCTGCTTGATTGATATTGATGATATGGGTAGTACAAGAGTGGATCTACCACGAGATCAAGGAGGCTAAACCCTAGAAGCTAGCCTATGGTATGATTGTTGTCATGGTTGTTGTCCTACGGACCAAAACCCTCCGGTTTATATAGACACCGGAGAGGGCTACGGTTACATAGAGTCGGTTACAATGGTAGGAGATCTACATATCCATATTGCCAAGCTTGCCTTCCACGCCAAGGAAAGTCCCATCCGGACACGGGACAAAGTCTTCAATCTTGTATCTTCATAGTCTTGGAGTCCGGCAGATGATGATAGTCCGGCTGTCCGGACACCCCCTAGTCCAGGACTCCCTCAGTAGCCCCTGAACCAGGCTTCAATGATGATGAGTCCGGCGCGCATATTGTTCGGCATTGCAAGGCGGGTTCCTCCTCCGAATAATTCATAGAAGATTGTGAACACCAGGATAGTGTCCGGCTCTGCAAAATAAATTCCACATTCCACCGTAGAGAGAATAATATGTACACAAGTTCAATCTGCTGATGTATTTCGTGGCATGATGTCATCCCACTACCAAGCCTTTACATTTTTTATTATACCACCTCAACGCGTTTAGCGAAGCGGTTTCCTTGGCACATCTTGTAGAAGCAGAGATCGTGTTCCCCTTATTCCGGGACTCCCATCAATACGGGCGTGGGTAACCCAATCGTGCCCGTTGCCACGCCCCCTCTATCGGAGGCGAGTCCCAAACGGTCACGGGGACGGCTCTTGATATTCTCCCCCTTTATAATGGGACTAAGGCTCGTTTCTTTTCTTCAACCCGCAATCGAATCTTCTCCCTGCCCCGAGTTCCAACACCCAGAGCCCCAGATTCGAGCGCTTCGGACCTTCAACAATGTCCGGCTCCGACCTACAGGGCCGGTGGACGCCCTCCTCCGTCACGGAAGAAGACGTGCTAAAGCTGCGAGAGGCTAAGTACCTGTCTTACAAGATTTTGCATAGGTTGCCCGCCAAAGGGCAAGTTATTCCTACCCCCGAGCCCGGCGAGCATGTCGTGTTTGTATCCCACCTCCGTCGGGGTTTAGGCTTCCCGATGTATCCTTTTGTGAGAGGGCTCATGTTTTATTATGGGCTGGAATTCCACGACTTGGCTCCGGAGTCCATCCTCCATATTTCTTCATTCATTCTCGTCTGCGAAGCCTTCCTCCGCATTACCCCTCACTTCGGCTTGTGGCTTAAGACCTTCGACGTGGAGCCGAAGATGATCGAGGGGCGTCAAGCAGAGTGCGGCGGGGCGGCTGTAAGCCGAAGGGCCGACGCTCCATGGCCCGAGGGCTCTTTCCAGGAGGAGCTCAGCTTGTGGCAGCAGGAGTGGTTCTACATAACCGCTCCCAGGGGCAGCAGGCAGAAGCCACTGCCCATCTTCCGCCCGGGCCCTCCACAGCGGCTGATGTCATGGGTCAGCCAAGGACTCAACTGGGGGCCGTCAAAGGACGTGCCCCTATTGCAGGTCCGGATTCGAGACCTCCAAGCGAGGGAGATCAATCTGGTCGTGGTGATGTAGGTCATGCTGATTAGGCGTCTCCTGCCCTGCAAACGTCGTCCTCTCCGGCTGTGGGAGTTTAATCCGGAGGGACCACGAATTCTCCAACACTTCATGGGTATGACACCCGTGGAGATGTACAAACTGTTCTTCGGATCACGAGAGGCGTGTCCGGAATTGACCGAGGACGCCGGGCTAAGCTGCAATCGCCCGGATACACAAGTAAGTAGCTCTATGTCTGGACATACCGTTTGTTTGCCTTTCTATGATTCGCTTTTTGACCAGCTGCCCTCTAAACAGGAGTGGATAGCGCAAGCAAAACTGATACGGTGTCCGGCCCCCCTCCCAAAGACCGTGTCGGATCCCGTGTTGGTCAGGATGCTGGAGGTTGCGCCTTCGGAGGAAGGTGAAGGGGAGAACAGAGGAACTACCGCCTCAACCAAGGAGGCTTTTGAGGAAGGGGGGATCAAGAGTCCCTCCTTCCAGGGGGAGAAGAGGACCGCCTCCGAAAACCCGGAGGCCAAAGCCCCGAAGCGGGGGAAGAGATCTTCCCTGGAGGGTCCTGCGTCCAGAGAGGCTCTGGCCGCACAGTCTCCCCTAAAGAATCAGCCCTCCAGCGAGCCGTAAGTAGAAAAAAGGGAGTTTTTGTAATAAGGGACATCCCTATTTGTGCTTCTGAGGATAACTTAGGTTTTTACCTTGTAGTTTGGATCTTCGTCCTTCTCAGATGAGCTCGTCTTCGGGGGAACTCCGTCCGGAGATGATGGAGAGCGAGACACCTCCATCTGCCGCACCATCGGATAGGGCGGACGAGCCTGAAGTGTCATCACGGAGGGTATCCCCGAGTCCGGCAGGGCCGAATAGTTCGGTACCAACTGGTGTGTGGCCGGGGGAGCTGAGGGATCTGCTTGAGAGGGCGTCTATCTCAGAAGGTCACCGTACGCTGATGAGTACGGTGATTGAAAGAATCTCATCCGCCGAAGGCGGATTGCGTGACGCCATCAAGAGTTTGCTGGCGGGGTTTGAGGTACGTAAAAATGACATACCCTTTGACAGTTTTACACATAAAGTGCGCCCTGTATAGATAGTAGCCCCTGAGACTCGGTAGGGTGTCGAGAACGACAGCGTGCCGAGGATCAAAATCCCAGGTATTGATTGTCGCCTTTCCTATGCAGGTGGCGGATAGTTCGGTGGCTAGCCGGACTAATGGAGTTGCCGAACTAAAGCGGCAGCTCGACGCTGCGGATGCGGACATCGCGTTGGTCAATAAACGACTTGACGAGTCGCAAGGTAGGTTTTTTCTCCGTGGTCACCTAGTAAGGGAGCCGAAGCCCACTCCTTACAACATGTGTGCTAAATGCAGGTGGTGCCACTGCTGTGGAGAGCCTTCGGGCAGAACTTGCTCAAGCCAAGGAGCAAGCCAGAAGGAGTGATGTGGCTGCCTCGAGGGCGGCCGAAGAGCTAGAAGCCGAAAGGGCTGCACACTGCCGAAGCAGGGAGGAGATGGACGAAATGGTCGTGAAGTTAAAAGATTCTACCGACCGCAATGAGGTTCTTGAAAAGGAGCGCCTAGCGGAGCGAGCAGACCTGGGGAAGGCCACCGCCGAAGCCAAGGATGCCCGTTCTGCAATGCGGGCTATAAAGGAGGAGCTGCGCCAGGCCGGAGACATTGTGGCTGGCAAGCCCTTTCTGCTGCGCTGAAGGTTTACAGATCTAAAGTATGCTCAGCTTGGCCAGCTGTGGGGTCCGGAGGATTCTTATATGGACTTAGCGGCGAGTGCGGCGGATGTCGTTGTGCATTTCTAAGTCATAAGGATCACAAGACGGAAGAGCTGTTTTGGTCTCAATTCCATAGTCCGGAGCGTTACCTTCCGCTGACCGATCGGTTGGCCGAGTGGGCTGAGCTAAATAGATTGTCTGGACTTGCCATGACAGATATCGTGACTCATGTCTGGCCGGATAGGCCCAAGCCGAAGAGTTATTTTGGCTTATTGCAGCAATTTCTTGGGGCGGTGCTGCATATCAAGGCGATGAAGCGGTCGGCCTGCATAGAGGGTGCACGGATGGCCCTCGCCCGTGTGAAGACACATTGGACAGAGATGGATGCCAGCGCTGTTGCGACCCAGGGTTCGGGCGAGAGCCGGTTACCCGTCGAGCACTATTTTGGGGAAGTTCTGCGTGGTGCTCGTGTAATAGAGTCGCAGTGCTCAAAGAATGTCAAGTTCAAACGAACGTTTTGGCTTGTAAAATGATGTTTATGATATAAGCGCTTTTTGGTACTTGTGCGTTCAAGTAATGAAATATCTCCTGTGCGGCCGTGTATGTATACGTGTGTATAACCTGAAAGATGGCAGTCGTCGGCTTCAGCCCCCACGCACAGGGTGCGGGGGTGTTTGCAAAAATAGCGCATTTTCACACTTAATCCGACGTCTCGGTCCTGTGAAGGAGGTGGTAGCGTAGCAAACGAGGCAACCGGACTATAATGCCTTAACACTTTCACTTAGCCATAGGAGTTCGAGGGTGGGGCTACGACATAGCCCCTAGGGGCACCGCGCTCTCCGAATTCGGGGCGCGTATGTGCCTGACCGGGAAACGGTCCTTCGTCAAAGCGGCGGAATTCTAAACATTCCGATAGTCGATCGAGTGGTTGACCAGTCTCTCGCTATATCACGACAGTCAGTTTTCGGCTTTCTCTACTGAGGTGCTCGCCCAGCCGAACCGGGGCACAATCGCAGTAGTTCTCCTGGTGCCGCGTTAGCCGATGATACGGAACGTAAGGCAGCAAAACACAGGAGCCGGGCAAACCCAACATTTGACCAAAGACATGACTCGGAGCTGATGCATATAAGGCCTAACTCGAGATGCCGAACACTCCCTAAGGTGTTCGGTCTTTATAATAACGGGCAGAACAATGCCCTAAGCCCCTAGTGTCCAGGTACAGGCGAGAATTTCTGGTGCGGCCGATGCCAAAACGCCAGCCTCCTCGTTGGTTATGGTGAAAAACCGTGGGATGTGATCAACAAAAGACAGTAAGAAAGGTTTACGCAGGGACTTAATCTGAAAAGAATCCTTGCGACGGGTCCCTGCTGCACGTCTGCGCCTGTGTCTCCGTTGTGCCGTATCCTGGACGGGTGTACACGTTGTTCATCTGTAAAAAGAGAGGAACTTAGCTTGAAAGGGAATCGTGCAAAAATGTATTAAAAAGCGAAATATGAATGAATGAATAAAGCTGAGCCTATATTTGCTCATACGCACAGCCCCTTGTAAAGGGGTGTGCGGCTAGGGAGCCCCTAGCTTATTTTATGCCGGACTCGTCTAGCCATGTCCGGGGTCTTGAACGACCTTTTAGTGAGATGATGCCGCGTGGACCGGGCATTTTAAGTGTAAGAGACGCATAGTGTGGTATTGCATTAAAGCGGACAAAAGCTTCACGTCCCAATAGTGCTTGATGGCTACTTCTGAATGGGGCGACATGAAAGATTAGCTTTTCGCGTCGGAAGTTGTCGGGTGACCCGAACACAACTTCTAGTAGTAAGGAGCCCGTGCACTTGGCGTAAGGGCCTGGCGTCACTCCTTTGAAGGAAGTGCGGCTATGTCGAATTTTAGTAAGGTCTATCCCCAACTTGCGGATTGTGTTTGGATATAGCAGGTTTAAATCGCTGCCGCCGTCCATCAGGACTTGTGTAAATTGTAGTCCGTCGATTATAGGACCAATATCAGAGCAGTCCATCCTGCGTTCGAATACTTCTGGAATAGTCCAGGTGGTCGAAAGTAATTGGTTTTGACATCCAACCTCGAGGTTCCGCTGGGGTGGACCGTGCGATACCTACTTTGGCGGGTGCCGCACTGTTGCTCCGTATTATCACATGAAGTGAATTTACTGTTTTCACTTCTTGTGGGAAAGTTTTTTGTTTTCCGGTGCTCTGCTGGTGGGGTTCGTCGTTATCCTCGCTTGACGCGTCGAGCCCCTTGTGTTCGGTGTTGAGTCGGCCGGACTGTTTGAAGACCCAACAATTTCGGTGGGTGTGGTTTGCAGGCCTTCCGGAGGTGCTGTGGATTTGACATATCCGATCCAAAATTTTGTTTAAGTTGGATAGCTCATCACTTTTGTCCTTAAGAGGCAGTGTTTTGCTGTTCGGCCGCGAGATTTTGAATCCGGCGTTGACCGCCGTGTTCTTTGGGCTTTTTTCTTTGTTTCGGCGCTAGTCCTTTCTGCGCCGTGATTTTCCGTTTCCATCTCTGATCTCGGATGTACTCGGGTTGCTGGTGCTGCATCTTGCTAGCCAGCTGTCTTCCCCCGCGCAAAAGCGGGTCATGAGGCTTGTTAGCGCGGCCATTGTTCTCGGCTTCTCTTGGCCGAGGTGTCTGGCAAGCCATTCGTCTCGGACATTATGTTTAAAAGCTGCTAAGGCTTCGGCGTCCGGACAGTCGACTATATGGTTCTTTTTGGTAAGGAACCTGTTCCAGAATTTGCACGCTGACTCTCCGGGCTATTGAGTTATATGACTTAGATCGTCTGCATCCGGAGGGCGGACATAGGTCCCTTGAAAATTTGCTCTAAACGCGTCCTCGAGCTCTTCCCAACTTCCAACAGTATTTTCCGGGAGGCTTTTCAGCCAATGCCGAGCCGGCCCTTTGAGCTTGAGGGGTAGATATTTTATGGCGTGGAGATCATATCCTCTAGCCATGTGTATGTGTAGTATGTAATCCTCGATCCAGACTCCAGGGTCTGTTGTTCCGTCGTATGCCTCTATGTTTACGGGTTTGAATCCTGCTGGAAATTCATGATCCAGCACCTCATCGGCGAAACATAGTGGGTGTGCGGCTCCCCTGTATTTAGGCGTGCCGTTATCTTCGAACATGCGGCCTGTTGTGTTGCTTCCTGGGGCCCTCTTTTTTGGCCCATAAATGGACCTGACCGGGCCATCTGTTTTATGAGGGTCATGTGTCGTCTTGTGTGCGGCGCCGCTTGTCGCTTTTGGCCTGTCATCTGGTCATCTATCCGTCCAGGCGGCCTCTTTGCTTTTTGACTGTGGGGGCTCTATGGCCTTCTCGTCGAATTCTGGCAGCAGCTTGCGCTTCGGGTAGCTCTTTGTTTGGTGGCCATTGCCATATTTGTCCGCGGTCTTGAGTACTTTGCTCCACCTCATTCTGAGTATGTCTTCCGCTGTTTTGAGCTTCTATTTTTCCTTCTTCAGACTTCTTGTAGTGGCGTCGACTCTTTTGTGAAGGTTCTTATGCTCCGGTGGTGTGTCCGGCGTGAGGTCGTCTGGACTGTTGTTCTCGTCGGGCATGGATTGATTATCTGATTCATCCTGTTCGGATGGTTGCTTGGTTGTATGTTCGTCGTCCGCTGGTTTGCCCTGCTCCATTGCTGGGTCATCAGGAGTGCTGTTTTTGTCGAGGCGGGACTTACGGGGGCGTCTGCGTTGCCATTTTGGTTGTTTGTCGGCGGGATTATCCTTTGCCGCGTCCCGTTGTTCCTTGTTATCGCTTCCTTTTGAGGTGCCACCATATATACGTCATGGGTTGGGGTGGCCTTCCAGTGCTCGGTAGGCGCTGGTTCTTGGTAGTCTCCGGCATCGTCGTCCACACCGTCGATGTCTTCGGAGTCATAGTCCAGCATGTCGGTTAGATCGTCGACAGTGGCTACAAAGTGGGTGGTGGGTGGGCCGTGAATCTCTTCGTCGTCCGCATCCCAACCATCCGGACCGCAGTCCGGCCAGGGCTCTCCTGATAACGAGAGATGCTTTAGCAAATTTAGGATGTCGCCAAAGGGTGAGTGCTGAAAGATGTCCGCGGCGGTGAACTCCATGATTGGCGCCCAATCGGATTTGATTGGCAGGGGCGCAGGAGGTTCGGAGTCCGGCAAGGAGTCCGGCGCCTCGGAGTCATGAGCTTTATAAGGGACAAGGTCAGTATTGGGCTCTATCGCCGTAGAAGTCGCAGCCCCCGAGGCGGTGCCCAGCCACCTGTCCTCGATCTGCGTGGTTTGCTTTGAACTATGGGTCAGAGCGGACTCGTGTGCAGCCTCCAGGGCACTGTCCAGCGGCAGAGCTAAATCATGCCCATCGTGACAGCGCGGCACGCTCGGCTGTGGCTCGAATCCGTCGAAGATCAAGTCTCCGCGGATGTCGACCGTGAAGTTTAGGCTTCCAAACCTGACCTGATGGCCAGGGGCGTAGCTTTCGATCTTTTCTAGATGGCCAAGTGAATTGTCCTACAGTGGAAAGCCGCCGAACACGAAGATCTGTCCGGGGAGGAAAGTCTCACCCTGGACGGCGTTGTTGTTGATTGAAGAAGCCATCAAGCCTATCGGTGACGACACAGAGGAACTCTCAATGAAAGCACCAATGTCGGTGTCAAAACCGGCGGATCTCGGGTAGGGGGTCCCGAACTGTGCGTCTAGGCGGATGGTAACAGGAGACAAGGGACACGATGTTTTACCCAGGTTCGGGCCCTCTCGATGGAGGTAAAATCCTACTCCTGCTTGATTGATATTGATGATATGGGTAGTACAAGAGTGGATCTACCACGAGATCAAGGAGGCTAAACCCTAGAAGCTAGCCTATGGTATGATTGTTGTAATGGTTGTTGTCCTACGGACCAAAACCCTCCGATTTATATAGACACCAGAGAGGGCTAGGGTTACACAGAGTCGGTTACGATGGTAGGAGATCTACATATCTGTATTGCCAAGCTTGCCTTCCACGCCAAGGAAAGTCCCATCCAGACACGGGACGAAGTCTTCAATCTTGTATCTTTATAGTCTTGGAGTCCGGCCGATGATGATTGTCCGGCTGTCCGGACACCCCCTAGTCTAGGACTCCCTCAGGATGTGTAAGTTATTCTTCGGACCACAAGTAAAGTGTTCGGACACCATCGAGGATGCGGGCCTGAGCTGCAACGGCCCAGATACCCGAGTAAGTAACCCAGAAACCGAACACTTCGTTTATATTTATCATAACATTATTCTGAAAACCATCCGCGGCTAGGAATGGCTCAGCGAGGCGGAGAGAATCAGGTGTCCGGCGCCACTTCCCGAATGCTCGCCTAGTCCTGCCATAGCCAGGATGCTTAGTCGTGTGCTAAGTCAAGTGCCCTCAGGGAAAGACGAAGGGAAGAACAGAGAAACGGGACTTCACACATTGCACATCCAAACCGGGGGAATTACTACCTCCACGAAGGAGGATAGTCGGGGAGGGGAATCTAAGGTCTCCTCCCCCCGCGGGAAGAAGAGGGCCGCCTCCGAAGACTTGGAGACGGAGGTGCCTAGACAAGGGAAGAAAACTCCACCAGGGGGCCCTGCCCCGAAGGGCGTCCTCACCGCGCCATGCCCGCAAACGGGCCAGCCATCAGCCGAGCTGTAAGTTAATCGTAAGTACAAAGCGTCTGCTTCCTCCTCCGAAAACTATAACCAGGATCCATTCTTTGCAGTCCGGCTAGCAGCTCTTCTCGACAGAGTTCATCTTCGGGGGATCTCCTTCCAGAGATGATGGAGAGTGAAACCCCACCAGCCTCTCCGCCTTATGGGGCGGGCGACCCCGAGGTGCCGTCACGGAGGAGTCCAGATTTGCCTAGGCCAGAAGCTAGTACTTCGGCCGCCCTGAGCCCGGAGTGCTCGGCTCCCACGGGGGGTGATAAGAAGGGTCCGGCACAGTTCGGCGACCGGCCGGACACGCTGACGGGCCTTCTGGGGCAAGCTGCTCTCTCGGAGGATCACCGTTCATTAATGAGCATGGTGCTTGAGAAGATTTCATCCGCCACAAGCGGGTTGAATGAAGCTTTTACAAGCCCCTAGTGTCGGAGTTTGCGGGATGCCATGAAGACTGTGTAGGCTATCTTCCGATAGTGAAGGTATCGAGATTTGCAAGGTGTAAGGACCTCCGATACATAGTAAACTGGTTTTTGGGTGGGGAATTTATGTCCCTCCTCCCCTCGCTCGACGACGAGGATGGCACTGACTACTTGGTTAGTTGCCGAAATGTATAATAACATAGGCTCTCCAACGTCGGGTGCAGCCAAGATTGGGTTGCTTTCTAGAAGGGCCTTGATTTCTTCCAATCGGGTTGTGGCTCTGTCCGTCCTTTTGAAGTTGTCAGTGCGGCGCGGTAGCTTTTATAATGGCAATGCTTTTCTCCAAATTTGGAGATAAATCGTCTTAAAGCCGCGACGCACCCAGCTAATTTCTGGACCTGCTTTAGGTCTGTTGGTATGGCCAATTGTAACAGAGCTCGGATTTTGGCTGGGTTTGTCTCGATTCCTCTATGGGAAACAATGAACCCTAGCAACTTTCTGGCTGGAACTCCGAAGACACATTTTTTCGGAATAAGCCGGATGTTGTATGTTCGGAGATTGTCGAAGGTGAGGCGAAGGTCGTCCACTAGTGATTCGATGTGTTTTGTCTTGATGACCACGTCGTCCATGTATGCTTCGACTGTTTTGCCTATTTCCTTTTCCAGGCATGTTTGAATCATGTGCTGGTAGGTAGCCCGGCGTTTTTGAGTCCGAAGGGCATAGTACTGAAGCAGAAGGGACCGTAAGGGGTGATGAACATGGTTGCAGCCTGGTCCAATTCCTTCATTTTAATCTAATGGTATCTGGAATAGGCGTCGAGCAAACACAAAGAATCGTGTCCTGCAGTTGCATCGATGATTTGGTCAATGCGGGGCAATGGGAAGGGATCTTTAGGTCAAGCCTTGTTGAGGTCCTTGAAGTTGACACGCGGGCGCCACGATTTGTCCTTTTTAGGTACCATGACCAGGTTGGCTAACCAATCCGGATGTTTGATTTCCCTAATAAACACATCCTTTAATAACTTGGCTAGCTTTTCTCCCATGGCATGATGCTTGGGTTCGGAGAACCGCCATAGTGTGTGCTTCACGGGTTTAAATCCCTTGATTATATTGAGACTGTGTTCGGCCAGTCTTCATGGAACGTCGGGCATGTCTGAAGGATGGCAGGCAAAAATATCCCAATTCTCGCGCAGGAATGCGCATAGGGCAGCGTCCACTGCCGGATCCAGCTGTGCTCTGATAGATGCTGTTTTATTAGGGTCCGTCGGGTTCACTTGGAATTTTATTATTTCTTTGGCTGGCTTGAAAGAGGTGGACTTGGATCTCTTATCAAGGATCACATTGTCCCTATCCACCATAGCTCGTAAGGTGGTTAATTCTTCTGTCGCTAGGGCCTCAGGTAGGGCTTCAATGGCCAAGGATGTGGTTTTGTTTTTGGCACGAAGGGCTTTGTCCGGGTCGCTCAAGATTGTGATAATTCCATTAGGGACGGGCATTTTGAGCTTCATGTATCCATAATGGGGTATAGCTTTAAAGTGTGAGAAAGCGTCCCAGCCGAGGATAGCGTGATACCTACTGTTGAAGGGGACCACATGAAAAAGCAACTCTTCGGATCTATAGTTCACAGGCATGCCGAACACCACATCTAGTTTGATTTTTCCCGAGCAGTGTGCCTCTCGACTAGGGATAATACCTCGAAAGGTGGTGTTGCTTTGCTCGATGCGTGACCTATCCATCTGCATCTTGTCGAGCGTGTCCTCATATATGAGGTTAAGTCCGCTACCGCCATCCATGAGCACTTTAGTAAGCCGGAAACCATCAACGATGGGGTTTAGTACCAAGGCGGGGGTGCTCGGACTGATCGAGCCTTTGGTTCGTCTTCGACCCTAAAGGTTGTCGTCGTGTTGTTCCATGGGCTCAGTGCGGTAACTTTATGGACTTCGGCGAGGTCGCGGAACGCCCGTTTGCGCAAGTTTTAGAAGAGAAAGTCTCGAAGACTGTTAGGACATTAAAGCTGTCCTTCTCCAGTGAGTATCCTTCTAGAGTTGTGGTGAGGATGACCTCTCCACTTTTTGCAACCTGTCGGAGTACGCAGCATGCTCAGAGGCTATGGGTTGGACTGTGTGCAGAGTGGTATGGATCGGGCAGGGTTTGCCCAATAGTTCGTCAAGAACGGACCTATGTCCCGTGAAGGGCTTGTTCTTCCTACCCATAGCCTGATGGTCGGGTGACCCAGCGGGGTATATTCTTTTAGCCCGGGCCGCACACTGCACCAATGTGGCAGGCTCCAGTTGAGATTTCTAGGCCCGCCATATGCTTTCCATTGCACAGTACTTTTGTACTACATGCGATAATTCCGTGAAACTCTGTATGTGGCGACGGTCGAGGGAATTCAATATCCCTTCGTCTATTCAGTTATGGTGGAAGACCAAAACTACGTCATCGTTTGAGCAGTCCTTGATCTTGTTTTTAACAAGCAGGAATCTGGAGGGCTTGGGATGCTTGGAGAATATAGATTGTGGTGGGTGGATTAAATTTTAGATCCTGTCACACGTTTATATTTGGAGCCGGTGTGGCTTCTGAAGTAACCAGTTCGGGTCCGGTTAAGCATAAAGGCCCCGGTAATCCCACGCCTGATCTAGAGTCCGGTGGGAGTAAAGTACCATCCAAAGGGGAAGTATCTGGCTTAGGGGATTCGGTGGCCCGAACATACTTGGTCCTCAATATGGGGAGTAAGTGTTATTGGCCGGTTCCCCGATGATCGCCATGAAGTGGGTGATCGGTGGGTGACTAATTTCCCTCTGTTCGGGCTTGAGCCCGATCCGATCATAGTCCGTTGAGACCCCCAGGGGGGCGATGCGGTCTAGCAGTTCATTTAAGGACAAAACATCTATCGGATCCAATTTTTCGGAGTACTTGGGGCCAATGCGAGGACGGTGTCCGACAGCCATGAGAGGAGTTGTGGGCTCAATGGCCACGTGGGTCCTCATGGTAAAACCACCGAACCGGAGGGTCTGCCCCGAAGCCAGGCACCCTCCGGAAGTGATATTGTCGTTGATGACTAGGTGATCCATGGATCGCTTTTTGCAGACAACACAACAGAGCTCTCAATGAAAGCACCAATGTCGGTGTTAAAACTGGCAGATCTCGGGTAGGGGGACCAAGTTGTGCGTCTAGGGATCGATGGTAACAGGAAGCCAGGGGACACAGTGTTTACCTAGGTTTGGGCCCTCTTGGTGGAGGTAAAACCCTACTCCTACTTGATTATATTCAATGAGTATGAAGATTACAAGAGTTGATCTACCTCGAGATCGTAATGCCTAACCCTAGATGTCTAGCCTACGAAGATTCCGATGATGATGAAAAGTTACCCCCCACAGACTAACCCCTCCAGTTTATATACACACCAGAGGGGGTCTAGGGTTTGTACAAGGTCGGTTTATCAGGGAAGGAAACCTCCGTCCATGTATTGAGAAGTCCCATCCGGATACGGTAGATGATCTTTAGCTTGAACCTGTACGGCCCATGCAACCCGACCAATACTCCTAGGCCGGACACCTGAGGACCCCCCCCCCAATCCAGGACTCCCTTAATTTGAAAACATAAACTAGAATGATATAGACCATACAGTGACCATATTACATAGATATATGTTTGTTTCATGTTGTTATACTGTCCACCTTACTACTGAACTGGTTTACCAAAATGAGTTTCATATACAACATGGTAAGCCTGTGATGTGTCTGTTTGTTTCTCTTTTAGAATGCAGATAAAATATTGGAGAAGAGTACCCCGTTATGCAATGGTAAAGGAAATAATGCAAATAAGGTTCAAGATAGTGAGACATCCTTGTTGGTCTCCAAGAAAGCTGATAAAAACTATATTGGAGACACTGAGACAACCCCAAAGTCCTTTCTTGATGTAGTGTTCGAGTTACTGGCCACTACTACTGGCACCAGCTCTTCGAACTCGCTGCCTGAATCAGTTCGGCTTCTTGATTCTCAACTTCAAGTTGAAAGACATTGATCAGATGTTCTGTGACAGGAAGCAGAAGGACTGAGGAAGTCCTTGCAGAATTCAGATGCATACTTCCTGGTGCAACAGCAAGCGCTAAAGGATTTAAGCGCCAAACAAGAGAAAGTTAATAAGCTTGCTAAGCGTCTTACCAGCATTATGGGTACCCAGGATATTGTTTGTTGAGGTCTTCTGAAGTGGTTTTAGATCTGGACTTGTTTTGCTGTGGCGTTTATTTGCACTAGTCGCTAACTTTGACAACCAGTGTATGTGATATGCTGCTTTGTTCCCTATATTTGCACTGGGGGCGAACTTTGATGCCCAGTGGATGTAATATGTGTAATAGCCTAGCGTAAGTTGCTTGCTTATGTATTTCCTTGTTGTCTTGTTTATTTGTTTTCTTGTAGTCGGTGCAGTTCTCTTTCCGCGGTTTGCTAGTGGCCGCAATAACTTATTTTTTAAAACTAGGCCACAATAACCGTGGGCTACATAATTACTGTAGTGACCATGGGCTTCCTACGGGCCGTAGAAACAAGGGGCCTTCTACGGGCCATAGAAAAAACGGGCTTTCTACGGGGCGTAGCATCAATGGGCCTTCTACAGGTCGTATGATCGATTGGCCAAACATGGGCCAATAACGGACCGCATTATGGGCCCTAAACGGGCTAGAGTTGGAATCATCCATTCATGGGCCGACCATAACGGCTTGTTGTAAATCGGTCGTATCTGATGACGCTATGAAAACGGCCCAACGGATTAACGAGCCACAAACGGACCAACTCTAACCACGGGCTGAATTTGGACCACAAGCAGAAAAGGCCAGCCCAAGAATAAATGGGCCCTATGAAGGCTGAAAGATAACATGGGCTGGAAACAGCCCAATAGAGTAATGGGTCGTTAATGGGTATAAAGTGATACACTGTTCATTACGGGCCAGTTTCACAACGGGTCATTAATGGGCCAAGAGTTACAAAGGGCCTCGTATGGGCCGAAAGATATCATGGGCCATACATGGGCCAGAAGTTACAACGGGCTGGAATCGTACTGGACGCTACTGGGCCTAATTCAGAGATGTCGTAATGGGTCGTGACTTCGCGGGCTGTAAATGGGCCATATGCGAACAGGCCGTTAACAAGCTTTCCGTGGGCCGGCCTGCTACCTTTTGACCAAATCAAACGGGTCGGCCTTTTCACTAGAATGGGCCTTTGTTGGTCCATGCCACGTGTCGACGTATCATAGGCGCCTTTGGTCCAATGAGTGGATGATATCTGTCCCAACGGTGAGCCGACACGTGGTTCCTCTGGCCAATGAGAAATTTACACGGAAAATCCCCATTGGTCGTGGCTATTAGCGGGTTATCAGATCCAGAACCGGCCCCGATAGCTTAATGGCGACCCGTTACGGTGGATGCCACGTGTCGGTCACCCTTGACGAAAACACTTCCATGATGCGCGATTTATCGTCATGGAAGTGGACACTTCCGTGATGATAATTTTGGTAATGTCATGGAACACTTCTATGACAACACAGGTATGACTATCTTGATTCTATCATAAAATCGTCATGGATGTACATGAATGACAGAAAACATGACCTACTGTGACAAACACGTATCATCACGGAACTGTATTTTTTTGTAGTGTTCTATTCGGAAACAATCAAACAAAATTCATTATGTTGTCTTCCTTGTCCAACATCAACTTCTTAGCATATAATGTTTAATGAGTGCTCACAATCATAAAGGATGTCCAAGATAATATATTTATATGTGAACCTCTCTTTCTTTATTACTACCTTTTAATTGCAACAATGACTGACACTATGTTGGTCAATCCACAACAAGTTTCAGTCTTCATAATTTTCATATGTGAAGTCATCACTCTCCAGAAGATTATTATATACTCTTTTTACTTCTTTTATTCTTTTTCTTTATTCAAGATCATAGCCATAAAGCAAAGCCCTCAACTCAAACTAATCTTTATTATATAACTCATAGACTCGATTACATAGATAGATCACAAAGCAAAACTCAAAGACTAGATCATACTAAAACTTCATTCTACTAAACCAAGATATAACCAAAAGGATCGAACTAAGAAAAACGACAAAAGCAAAGTTGTGATGGTGATACGATACTGGGGCACCTCGCCCAAGCTTGGCACAAGCCAAGGGGACTTCCCATACCCGTTTACTCAATTTTCCTTCTTGGGAGGTGGTGATGTGATATTGTTGGCGATGATGCCCCTTAGAATGCAATTCTCCTCCTCAAGTTTATTATTTTGCTGCTTGAGATCCATTATTTCCTTGTGGAGTTCGCCTGTGACAGCTAGAGCTCCAATCACCCATGGGAGCTATGGTATGGTAAGGAGCTCCAATCACCCACCAAAGGAGTACAGAAGTTTTGGAGTCGGTTTACTTACCATTCCGGTAGATATCCCTTCTATACTCCTTCGATGTTATGGTATGAATAATATTGGTTTCAACATTTATGGGAGTACCTAAGATATTATGTTTTGTTCTTTGCCATTTACCACCTTCGGGTTATTGCCTTCGACGTTGTTGATCTTTATGGCACCAGAACGATAAACCTCCTCAATGATGTAAGGACCTTCCCACTTGGAGAGAAGTTTTCCTGCAAAAAATCTTAAACGATATATGTATAGCAAGATAGAGTCACCTACATTGAATTCACGCTTTTGTATCCTTTTGTCATGCCATCTTTTAACTTTTTCTTTAAACAATTTGGCATTCTCATGGGCTTGGGTTCTCCATTCATCAAGTGAGCTAATGTCAAATAACCTCTTTTCACGGGCAAGTTTGAAATCATAGTTGACCTCTTTAATTTCCCAATAAGCTTTATGTTCTTTTTCAAGAGGAAAGTGACATGCTTTTCCATAAACCATTTTATATGGAGACATACCCATAGGGTTTTTATAAGCAGTTCTATAAGCCCAAAGTGCACCATCAAGTTTCTTAGACCAATTCTTTCTGGATCTATTAACAGTCTTTTGCAAAATCAACTTTATTTCTCGGTTACTCAATTCTACTTGAGCACTGGAACTAGCATGATATGGAGATGCAATTCTATGGTTAACATCATACTTAGCAAGCAATTTACGGAAAGCACCATGAATAGAGTGTGAACCTCCATCAGTCATTAAATATCTAGGGACTCCAAATCTTGGGAAAATAACTTCTTTAAGCATTTTAATGCAGGTGTTATGATCAGCACTACTAGTTGGAATAGCTTCTACCCACTTAGTAACGTAATCAACAACAACTAAAATATGACTATACCCATTAGAGGAAGGAAAAGGTCCCATATAATCAAGTCCCCAAACATCAAATGGTTCAATAACAATTGAATAATTCATAGCCATTTCGTAACATCTACTAATATTACCAATTCTTTGACATTCATCACAAGACAAGACAAACTTACGAGCATCCTTAAAAGAGTAGGCCAATAAAAACCAGATTGTAATACCTTGTGTGCAGTTCTATCACCAGCATGGTGTCCTCCGTAAGCCTCGAGGTGACACTTGCGTAGGATTTGTTCTTGTTCGTGCTCAGGTATACAACGCCTAATAACATCATCTACTCCTTGTTTATAAAGATGTGGGTCATCCAAAAAGTAATGTCTTAAATCATAAAAAAACTTTTTCTTTTGTTGGTATGTGAAACTAGGTGGTATGAATTTAGCAACAACATAATTAGCATAATCAGCATACCATGGAGTACTACGAGAAGCATTTATGACAGCTAATTGTTCATCCGGAAAACTATCATCAATAGGTAGTGGGTCATCAAGAACATTTTCTAACCTAGACAAGTTGTGTGCTACGGGATTCTTAGCTCCCCTTCTATCAATAATATGCAAATCAAATTATTGTAGCAAGAGAACCCACATAATGAGTCTCGGTTTTGCATCTTTCTTTTCCATAAGGTATTTAATAGCAGTATGATCAGTGTGAACAGTAACTTTGGAATCAACAATATAAGATCTAAACTTATGACAAGCAAACACAACTGCTAAAAATTCTTTTTCAGTGGTAGCATAATTCCTTTGAGCACTGTCTAGAGTTTTGCTAGCATAATGAATAACATTCAATTTCTTGTCAACTCTTTGTCCTAGAACAGCACCAACAACATAATCACTAGCATCACACATAATTCCAAAGGGCAGGTTCCAATCAGGCGGTTGAACTATAGGTGCAGAGATTAAGGCTTTCTTAAGGATTTCAAATGCTTCTACAAAATCATTGTCAAAAACAAATGGAACATCTTTTTGCAAAAGATTAGTGAGGGGCCTAGAAATTTTAGAGAAGTCTTTAATAAATCTCCTATAGAAACCAGCATGACCAAGGAAACTTCTTATACCTTTGATATCTCTAGGACACGGCATTTTTCAATAGCATCAACTTTAGCTTTATCAACTTCAATACCTCTTTCGGAGATTTTATGCCCCAAGACAATACCTTCATTAACCATAAAGTGGCACTTCTCTCAATTCAAGACAAGGTAAGTTTCTTCACATCTCTGCAAAAATCGATCAAGGTTGCTTAAGCAATCATCAAAAGAAGTTCCGTAAACTCAGAAATCATCCATGAAAACCTCAACAATCTTTTCACCAAAGTTAGAGAATATTACATCTTTGAAAAGTGGCAGGTGCATTGCATAAACCGAAAGGCATACGTCTATAAGCAAAGGTATCGAAATGGCAAGTAAAAGTAGTTTTTTCTTGATCCTCTTATGACACTGGTATTTGAGAGAACCCAGAGTATCCATCTAGAAAGAAAAGTGTGTATGTTTTGATAGTCTTTCTAGCATTTGATCAATGAAATGAAGAGGATAATGATCTTTCCTAGTAGCTTTATTTAATTTTCTAAAGTCAATTACCATTCTATATCCTATGACAATTCTTTGTGGGATCAATTCATTTTTATCATTAGGAACAACAGTAATACCTCCCTTCTTAGGGACACAATGAACAGGACTTACCCATCTACTATCAGCAATAGGATAAATTATACCTAGTTCGAGAAGCTTTAGAATTTCATTTCTTACCACTTCTTTCATCTTAGGATTCAACTGTTGATGATGATCAACAACTTGTTTAGCATCAAGCTCCATATTAATTTTATGCTCACATAGAGTGGGACTAATGCCCTTAAGATCATCCAGGGTATATCCGATAGCGGCACGGTGCTTCTTCAGAGTTTTCAATAATTTCTTCCCTTCATGCTTGATGACCCGCAAGTATATGGGATAGTTGTAGCCTCTTTCAATAAGTAAGAGTGTCGAACCCAACGAGGAGCTAAAGGTAGAACAAATACTCTCTCAAGTCCTATTGGCCACTAATACAACTCTATGCACGCTTGACATTCGCTTTACCTAGAACAAGTATGAAACTAGAAGTACATTGTAGGTGTTGTTGGATAGGTTTGCAAGATAATAAAGAACGCGTAAATAAAAACTAGGGGCTGTTTAGATAAAGATGCAATAAAGTAAATAAAGCGAGTGTCGAAAAGTGGTGGTAGGAGTTGTGAAAGTGTCCCTAAGCAATTGACTACGTTACTAGACCGATAGCAAGTTTTATGTGGGAGAGGCATAAGCTAACATACTTTCTCTTCTTGGATCATATGCACTTATGATTGGAACTCTAGCAAGCATCCGCAACTACTAAAGATTCATTTAGGTAAAACACAACCATAGCATTAAAGCATCAAGTCCCCTTTATCCCATACGCAACAATCCCCTTACTCGGGTTTATGCTTCTGTCACTCAAGCAACCCACCATAATAGAATCATGAACGTATTGCAACACCCTATAGCGGGAATCCCTCACGCTTGCACAACACGGAGGGCACAATAGGATAGCAACATAACCACAAGCAAATTAAATCAATCATAGCAATGCATCAACCACCAATAGGACAACGAAAATCTACTCAGACATCACAGGATGGCAACACATCATTGGATAATAATATGAAGCATAAAGCACCATGTTCAAGTAGAGGGTACAGCGGTTTGGGGGAGAGTAGACTGTTGAATATAGATGGGGGAAGGTGATGGAGATGTTGGTGAAGATGATGGAGGTGTTGGTGAAGATCGTGGTGATGATGATGGCCCCCGGCGGCGTTCCGGCACCACCGGAAGCAAGGGGGAGAGAGCCCCCCTTCTTCTTCTTCTTCTTCCTTGACCTTCTCCCTAGATGGGAGAAGGGTTTCCCCTCTGGCCCTTGGCTCCCATGGCATGGGAGGGGCGAGAGCCCCTCCGAGATTGGATCTATCTCTCTGTTTCTGCGTTCTGGAATTCTGCCCTGGCACCGTTTCCTTTACATCTAGAGATTCGTAACTCCGGTTGGATTGAAACCTTCGCCCAGATCGTTTTACAAAAATTAGCTTTCTTGCGGCCAAATAAGGGCATCAACCTCCTGATGAGTGGCCCACGAGGGTGGGGGGCGCACCCACTTTAAGTGGGCATGGGCCCCTATCTCGTGGCCACCTCGGGCATCGTATCGCGCTGATTCTTCCTCCCAAAAATCACAAATATTCCAAAATAATTCTTCATCCGTTTTTATCCCGTTTGGACTCCGTTTGATATGGGGTTTCTGTGAAACATAAAACATGCAACAGACAGGAACTGGCACTGTGCACTGGATCAATATGTTAGTCCCAAAAAATAGTATAAAAAGTTGCCAAAAGTATATGAAAGTTGTAGAATATTGGCATGGAACAATCAAATATTATAGATACGACGGAGACGTATCGGCATCCCCAAGCTTAATTCCTGCTCGTCCTCGAGTAGGTAAATGATAAAAAAGATAATTTTTCATGTGGAATGTGTCGGGGGGCTGATCCTCGAACACCTATGGGACCGGCGGGCCGAGTCCCTTTCGATTCGGTGAGGGCGGAGGTCGCACGAAGAGCGGATCGAGGCGAAGCACACGAGCAGTTTACACAGGTTCGGGCCGCACGGATGCGTAAAACCCTACTCCTGCTTGCTTGATTGTATTGAGTTCTTGCTCAGGAGCGATGAACGCTATCAGACCGAGCGTGAGAGTGTTCTTGGTGTTTCGAATGAGCCGAACCTCCTCTACGTTGCGCATGGGCCTCCTTTTATACGCTCAAGGGGTCACCGACAGGTGGCAACGTAGACCAGAGGGGTAAAAATGGAAAAAGAATGTGGTAGGTACAGCTACCGCTACTGTGGGCACAGTGTATCCTACCTAACTATGACGGCAGGGGACAAGGGCATTGAATGCCCGTCTGAGACGCCTAAACAGTGCAAAAAGTGACCGTTAGGAGCGCCACCGTTTGCCACGATGGCCTCCTCTCCATCTCCGCTTGCCACCGCGTACCCCTGGCTGCACAGGCTCCCGCCACACGCCCCTGAGAAAGCCTCAGGGTGACATGCGGGTGGATGCGCTGGAGCGCGGGTATAGAGTGGCAGCTGGCCCCCGGCAAGTACCTTGTCGGGGTCGTCCTCTTGTCGCGTCCGGAAGCTTGTCGCTCGCTGGACCTTGCCGGGATGCACGGTGTGTCGCGGAACGTTTCTTGAGGTGCCGAGGTTGGCCTTCCCAGCAAGCTCCTCTTGCCGGGGCCTTGTCTTCTCATCTTGAATACTTTGTTCTTGAATGGCTCCAAAGGAACCAGCGGAGGACCCTGGCAGTCGCCCGGCAAGCCTTGCCGCGGGGCGCTGCAACTGCCCGTGCACGAGTTCGGGATACTAGGGTACCCCTACTCTAGTACACCGACAGGAGCCCCCGGGCCTGGGCCACACACGGTGCCGAGCGCTGTTGGGCCAGGCCCAAAACAGGGCACGAGCACGCGCGGGCCTGGGTTATGCCGAATCTAACTCCGTATCCACCGCGCCCCCCATAACGGCACGTGTCGATCGCGGCGTCGTGGGAGAGATCATGGGTGGTTCTTTATTCGGAAAAAGCGCAATGTTTGCCTCCTCCTCTTTATAAGTAGGGGAAACAGGGGCAGTTCCCCCACTTTCGTCATTTGGTGCTGCAATCTCAGAAATCTCCGCCGCTCCCCTCCGCTTCCAAAGTCGAAAGAGAGCAGCGCTCCGCCCCCGTCGCCGCTGCCACCACCAGCACCGTCGATCTCCCCCACCGCCTCCGCCATGGCTCCGAAAGCCGGGAAGGGGAAGGCCGCGAAGACTGCGGCCGCGAAGGCTGTGAAGTCGACCGAAGCACAGCGGCTTGAGGCGCTGCGGAAGGAGCGGGCCACCTTCCCCCCCGAGCTATCCGCAAAGGAGCTGAGGGAGTGGTACTATCTCTTCTGGTCGACGGAGACGCGGGCGCATCCACGCACGAAGGTACTCTCCGCCGTCGCCTCGCAAGAAGCTCCAGTTGGCGGGTACCCTTTCTTTGCCTTGTTCTTCTACTGCGGGCTCTGCCCGCCATTCTCTAATTTCTTCTGCGACATCATGAACACCTACGGGTTCCACCTCCTTGATTTCACCCCCAACGCCGTTCTGACCATGGCAGTTTTCGCCCATCTATGCGAAAACTTTGTCGGAGTCCACCCCAACGTAGCCCTCTTCCGCCACTTCTTTATGCCTCATGTCGGGAGAGGGGAAACTCTTGCCGGTGGGATCGCCTGGATCTCGCGAGCCGGCAAGAAGGAGACCTATCTGGAGGGGGAGCTTCGCAGCAAGTGGGATGAGTGGAGAGCAGATTGGTGCTGGGTTGTAGAGGAGAACCCGCAGCCGTTCACCGCCCTGCGCCAAACCCCAGCAGTGCGTGGCAATGATTGGAGCGCCCTGTCCGTGGACGACGACAAGCTGAAGATCGCCACCACCCGGATCTTGCGTCTCAGGCTTGCCGGGCTGACTGTAGGTGCTGTCGGTGTAGATTTCCTTCGCCGCCGCATCGCCCCTCTGCAGGCGAGGGGGAGACTCGCCTGGGAATTTGGAGGCCCGGCAGATATCATGAGGTTGCGCCCGGGCCTCAATTTCAATTTCACCGTCCTAGAGTTGGACGGGATACTTAAGGAGATATTCAAGCACGACCCACAGCATCCCGAGTGGTTCAGGTTGCCGGCAGGCGTCGTTCCTCTGTGCAACAACTCCTCGCGCGACCGCATCTGCGCAATGATGCCGTTGTGTGATTCGCATGGGATCGTTCCAACTTGGCAAGAACCTGCCAGCGACGTCGTGCAGCAGTTCTTCGACGGCCTAGTGGAAGTGGCGGTCAATGCTGACGAAAAGAAGCTCCTCACCCGCGACACCACCGATCAAGAGATGGAACGCATCGCCACCAGGGCGGAAGAGGCGGCGGCAGCCGCAGCCGCGGGTGAATTCGGGTTCACAGTGGAGGAAGCGGACGCGGCATCGGCGACGAGCCTTGCCGAACGGGAGTGGCCCGAAGACAAAGAAGAGCTTACCGCGCCCGACGCCGAGTCGAGCGAGCCCGCCGAGGGTGCGAGCGGCCCGCCATCTCCGAGGAGCTTGCCGCGAGCAGGGCCCGCAGCGCAGCCCCCAGCGCAGCCAAGAAGGCGCCTCCGCAGGGCCGGGGACGCAGCAGGGCGGCAAGTGGGCCAACAGCCGCAGCGCCGCGCGACGCGCTCCGCCGCGGCAAGTACGTTTGCCGCGGGAGCGCCTCCCGCCGCGGTGGCAACTGGAGCGGGGTCGTCTCGGGCTAGTGCCGCAGTCCCCGCCAAGCGGCCAAGGGATCCCACCCCTCCACCTTGCCGCGCCGGAGGTGGGCCGAACTTCGACCTCTCCGCGCTCAGCTCCGACGAGGAGGAAGAAGAAGAGTAAGATTCCCTTGTTGTTCTTGTAGTTCTTCACCTTGCTATTCTTGTCTTGCATCTGATCTGATCCACCCTGGACTCTCCCTTTTCAGGACTCTGGCCCAGAGGGCGGCGAAGAGGGCCAAGGCTCCGGTGGTTATCATCGAGGACGAGCCCACTGCGACGGTAGGAGGCGCACCCGAGACCACCTTGCCGGATCCGGCCACTACTCCGCAGAGCAGCCCCCAGCGCAGCCCCCAGCGTAAGTACATGGTTTACTTTCTGCTTCTGGGCGCGCGCGGTCGCTCTGTTCCTTTGTTGACATCTGATCGCTGGTTTGTTTGTGCAGGAGCAGAACAGCTTCATCAGGAGGGCGTGGTGATCACCTCCGACTCGTCGTCTGCTTCGACTACGCCGCCAAGGGCGGACTCCCCGGCAAGGAAGCGTTCTCCGGCAAGGGAGAAATCTCCGGCAAGGGAGGAGTCTCCAGCAAGGGAGGAGTCTCCGGCAAGGGACAGTGCCAATGATCCCCCAGTGGTGGAGTCCATGACAGCGGATCCCAGCACATGTAGTCCTTCTTGCCCGAAACTTTCCTTGTGTTCTTCTGCTGATTTTTCTTCTCGAGTGCTTGTTTGATTTCTCCTTCTTCTCCGGTCGTCAGATCCACCCTCCGCGGATCCGATGGAGACCGAGGCGGGCGGCGAGGAGAACACGCGCGGCAACACTGATGATGCCGCGGCCACCGAAGAAGGAGCCGGTGCTGATGTGCCCGCCGGCGAAGAGGCCGCCAAGGCTGCCGCTGAGGAAGCTGGCGAGGGATCTGGCGATCGCACTGACGGCCCTGAGGCCGCAGGAGCGCCAGGCGCTGCACCGACCGCCGATCCCTCCACCGCTGCCGCAGCGCCAGGCTCCGAGGAGTCCCAGCCCGGCGCCTATCTGAAGGTCGGCGAGGGCATCTTCATCAAGCTCCCCTGGGCGTCAAGCTCCAGGGCGCCGGTGGAAGGAGAAGCTCTGGATGGGGAGGTGCTCGCCTCCGCCGGGTTGTCGATCGTCGATGTGCCGGGAAGCAGAAGTGACGAGCCTGAGGAGGAGCGGCTGCTACGAAGGCTGCTGCCGCTCTACCGCGCCCGCCAAGCCAAGTTGGAGTCCCGGGAAGCGCTCGTTGCTAAGGCGAGCGTGGATATAGAGATACGCGCGGAGGAGCTCCGGGGTCTTCGCCAGGAAGCTCTCCGAGCGTTGGCGGAGGAGCGGGAGCAGCTTGCTGAGGAGCAGAAGGCCTTCCTCCTCGAGAAGGCCAAAACTGAAGAGCAGCAGCGGCTTACCGGCGAGAAGCTGTACGCGCAAGAAGGCGAGCTGGCTCAACGGAAAGTGAGCCTCGACAGCCACGAGGAGGAGCTTGTCGCGCGCGAACAAGCACTTGGCGGGACGCTCCAAGAAGCAAAGGATGCGGCTGCGGCTGCCGAGACCGCCAAGAAGGAATTGGAGGTAAAGGTGGCGCAGGTGGAGGCTGATCTGAAGGTGGGTGGCGAAGAGCTTGCCGCGCTCAAGCTGGAGCGCGAGAAGGACGCCCTTGCCCACGGTGAGCTGCAGGGCCAACTCGCCGAGAAGCGCAATGAGCTGAGCGCCGCCAAGGATTCCAACGCTGATCTGAAGCTGAAGCTGGCCACCTTGACGGAGACGTTGGACGGCGCCAAGAAACGGGAGGCGGACTTGAAGAAGGATATCAAGGCCAACGAGGCGCTGCTGGCGAGGACCGCCGAAACCCAGAATCTCCTCAGAAATACTGTGGAGCTCTGGACGGAGGGCCTCGTGAACATTGCTGCAGTCATCGAAGAGGAGCTGGTGCAATTAGGGGTGGAGGGCCTCGGGTACTCCTCCGACGAGAACCTCCAACCTAGCGCCAAGCTCACTTTGTTCTTCAAAGGCGTGGCAACGGCCCTCCAGCAACTCCGGGAACGGATCCCAAAGCAGCTGGCCGACGAGTCACGCACGATTTGTGCCGAAGTTCTGGAGAAGGTGCTGGTGAAGGTGGCCTTCCGCAACTCAGGCCTCAACCTCACCAACGTCCTCAAGAGGCTGCCGGCGGACGCTGATCTTGACGCACTCAAGGCCCTCGTCGCACCCATTGTGGACAGGGTGAACGAGGTCAAAATGGTTGACGGCGGTCGCGTAGATTAGGCCGTCCGTTTTCTTCTTTCCTTGCCGCTGCCAGTCATGTCATGGGAATACTTTATTAGAGGCGCGACAAGTTATTTTTGTAATATAACTCTATCTTAGGTAAAAATTGCTGTGTTACTTCCTTTACTCGACTCTTGGCTTTGTATGTTTCTGCCCTACGCTTTCTAGGGAAACTTGCCGGCGCAGGCACCCTTGCCGCGAGCGCCGAGTGCGGAACTTCAGCAGCCTGCTGGCGGGGTCGCTACCGACAAGCAACCTTATCGCAACTAGTCGCAGCTCACTTAAGTTGTTGAGCGGACTCGAAACAAAGTAAGGGCGCAACTAGCTACGAGTTGGTTCCTCCGCGCACAGGTTTTCCATACAAAGCACGGTCGTTCAAGGAAAATAACTCAAAAACTTAAAAACTGATTGCTCAAACTTTAGCAACTTAGCTTTTCTGTCGTCTGCTTCCCGGCAAGGAGAAACTCTCTTGAACGGCCCGGTCC